>NC_091785.1:10000000-10306840 GCF_029378745.1 Bos indicus
TCAGATCCATGGCCATATCAGTCATAATAACAGATAATAGCAGGCTAAATACTGTTTAGTTAAAGACAAAGGTTGTCGTATCGCATCCAGAAAATAATATCTAACTATATGTAGCTTAGGGCTTATAGTGGTAAAGAACCTGCCTGCCAGTGCAGGAGACCTAAGAGATGTGGGTTCAATCCCTGGGTTGGGAAGATCCCCTGGAGGAGGGCATAGCAGCTCACTCCAGTATTCTTGCCTGGAGAATTCCATGGACAGAGGAGCCTGGCAGGCTTCCACAGGGATGCAAAGAGTCGGACACAACTGAAGCGACTCAGCAGCAGCATTTGTAGCTTAAAATCAAATACATTAGGGTTGGGGTTAGAAATTCTTTAAGGCCTAAGTTTAAAGATTATTCCTTTAGAGATTTACTTTCATTTCTGCCAGGTACCTTGGAGGCAATACTGCATATGGCTACTTTAACTGGGTTTTTAGAACATACTAGCAGAATGAATTCTGGCACCAGATCTGCCTGAGGGTGGATATGTGGCTTGGCATCTCAGAGGAGATATTCTATTTCTTTTTTTGTTTTTTCCACTCCACTCAAAAATAGGCAAGCATTCCCAGTGTCTTCCTCTACCAGATAGGAAACAGCAAATAAGTTCTTTAAAGCCATAAAAGTATACCCATCCATGTTAAAAAAAACTTTCAAATCTAAAAGAAACAGGCTAATTTTTCTTGGAAAAAATGTTACTGAAATTAACTCGTTATAAAATAAATCAGTATAAACTAAAATGTATAAAAGAAATTGAAAACACAATCAATAAATATTCAAAACAACAACAACAAAATACTTCAGGACCTAACTGTTTTACTTGTGAGTAGTTTAAAATTGTCAAGCTAGTATAATGTTGACTACAGATACATACATCACATTGACATATATAAACATACACAAAACTACAGATCATTCTTCTACGAGTGTTAACAGGTACGTTCTTTCATATAAACAGGGACAATGAAAAGAAACATGATAATCTCAATATGTATTTAAAAGGCATCCAGTAACATTTTAATATCAAACCATGGAAAAGATATACAACATGAAAAAATTGACTCTTTCAAAATGAGATAGAATAGCTTTCTTAAGCTGTTGGTCTATATCATACTTTACTATGAAATAATACAGATTTTCATGGTAAAATTAGCACACACCAAGGATACTTAGTAATACCAATGCTATTTAACATTACTAGTGTAATGCACTAAGATAAAAAACAAAAATAAGATTTATAAACATTAGTGAAGAAGGAAAAAATCAGGTTTTAAAATAGTAAGTCAACATAAAATTCATCAAATTAATTAAAAAATTTTTGATATTAAATTGATTTCCCTACATACCAACAGTAACTAGTAAAGAAACAAAATTGTAAATTAATTCTACAAGTTTTTTTTGAATTTAAAATAATCCTAAAGAATAAATAAGGGAATGAGAATATTAAAACATGTTTTTGAAAAAAAAAATCATTGGAGACTTACTTTACCATACATTTAAATGTATCATAAAGACACAGCAATCAAATCAGCCTGCTACTGGTTGACTATAATAGCCAGTGAATCAGAACAGATCTCTCTGGAAAAAAAATCCTAAAATATAGTAAATATTTAGTACAGGACAACAAATATAACAGAGCAATGGAGGAAGAATGCGTTTTTATATTGTCCTAGAAAATTGGATATATGGATAGTTTTAACTTAGAATATTCCCCTCCCAATTCTGACCCAAATTTGTCACCATTTCTGACTACTTTCTTCTAAAATTACATGAATATACTACACTCTTCACTCACACAGCAAGCTCAGACTTACTGAGACATCCTTGCTGCTGCTGCTGCTGCTGCTGCTAAGTCGCTTCAGTCGTGTCCGACTCTGTGCGACCCCATAGACGGCAGCCCACCAGGCTCCTCTGTCCCTGGGATTCTCCAGGCAAGAACACTGGAGTGGGTTGCCATTTCCTTCTCCAATGCATGAAAGTGAAAAGTGAAAGTGAAGTTGCTCAGTTGTGTCTGACTCTTAGCGACCCCATGGACCGCAGCCCACAGACCGCAGCCCACCAGGCTCCTCCGTCCATGGGATTTTCCAGGCAAGAGTACTGGAGTGGGTTGCCATTTCTTTCTCTGGAGACATCCTTATTTACAGGCAAATATTTCAGAGACCATTTTCATCTGTTAAACTTTGCTGTTAGCCATATCTATCAAAGAAGGGGCAGGAGTTGGGTTACCCTAAGGCCAGTTTCAGATTCTATCTCTGACAGGGAAGTTTAGACTAAAGAAACTTAAGGAGTGGCAGACACTATAGCTGCAGACCAAGAGGATCAAAAAAAAAAAAAAATCAATGAATATGTTTCTTTAATTACTGATTCAGTCAAATGAGCATGTGGGTGCTTAGTTCAGTTTGGTACCATTGTGGCCTCTTAGAAGCTTACATCTTAGTGGGGAGATGGCACCTAGGCCAAACCAGTTAGAGAGCCATATCTCTAACTGGTATGGTCTTGACTGTGTGAAAATTAACTTTAGGAAACAGATTCCTTGGAAGAGAGAAAAGGGACCAGGTGTTGAGAGCCACACAGTTTGAGGGGTGGGTGGTCAGTTCTCCTTCCTCCTTCCCTCTGTCAGTGGCATTGGTGGTAAGTTTCCCTCTCCCTCCCAATGTGGAATTGGCTTAACTATCCTTGTCCTCTAGCCATGAGAGCTCTTACTACAATTTGGCTCTTTTGTATGGCTCTGGAGCCCAGCAGCAAATGTAACAAGGAGTAAGCCAATCACGTTAGTAAGTCCAACAACAAAAAAGTAACTCACTCTTGATGATGAAAGCATAGGGTAAAAGGAAGGAAGAAGAGTGGGGAGGGGAAAGGGAGACAGAGAGGGAGATACAGGTGCACCTGTTGTCTCTCTCTCCTTCCTCATTTTCCTAGCAAAGCCAACACAAACTGCATCTGACCCTCTGCAACTTGGCATTCCACTTCTTCAGCAGTGTGTTTGCTTGCTGCTGGCTCAGAATCAGGAACTAGACCTCACTATTCAGAGGGACCACCTGCAGGGTTTATTTGCTTTTTAATAAGCATCTCAAACAATTCTTACATATAAGTTGTGCTGTGTTCAGTCACTCAGTCGTGTCCAACTCTTTGTGACCCCATGGACTGTAGTTTGCCAGGCTCCTCTGTCCATGGGGATTCTCCAGGCAGGAATACTGGAGTGGGTTGCCATTTCTTCCTGCAGGGGATCTTCCTGACCTAGGTCTCGAACCTGTGTCTCTTGCATCTCCTGCATTGGCAGGCAGCTTCTTTGCCACCAGTATCTATATGGGCCTCCAGGTGGTCCAGTGGTAAAGAACCCACCTGCCAGTGCAGGAGATGCAAGAGATGCAGGTTTGATCCCTGGGTTGGGAAGATCCTCTGGAGGAGGAAATGGCAACCCACTCCAGTATTCTTGCCTGGAGAATCCCCATGGGCAGAGGAACCTAGTGGACTTCAGACATGACTGAAGCGACTTAGCATGCATACATACAAACAGTTACAGTTCAGTCTTTCAGTTGTGTCCGACTCTTTGCAACCCCATCGACTGCAGCATACCAGGTTTCCCTGCCCTTCACCACCTCCCGGAGCTTGCTCAAACTCAGGTCCATTGAGTCGGCGATGCCATCCAACCACCTCATCCTCTGTTAACCCCTTCTCCTGCCTTCAATCTTTCCCAACATCAGGGTCTTTTCCAAAGAGTTGGTTCTTCTCATCAGGTGGCCAAAGTATTGGAGCTTCAACTTCAGCATCAGTCCTTTCAGTGAATATTCAGGGTTGATTTCCTTTAGGATTGACTGGTTTGATCTCCTGGCTATCCAAGGGACTCCCAAGAGTCTTCTCCAACACCACAGTTCAAAAGCATCAATTTTGCGCAGTTAAGCCTTGTGACCTCCACACATGACTACTGGAAAAACCACAGCATGACTATACGGACCTCTGTTGGAAAAGTAATATCTCTGCTTCTTAATAGGCTGTCTAGGTTTGTCATAGCTTTCCTTCCAAGCAGCAAGTACATTTTAATTTCATGGCTGCAGTCCCTGTCTGCAGTGATTTTTGAGCCCAAGAAAATAAAGTCTGTCACTGTTTTCCGTTTTTTCCCCATCTATTTGCCATGAAATGATGGGACTGGATGTATATGTATATGTGTGTGTGTGTGTGTGTGTGTATGTTACAGAAGCCAAAATTCACTTACAAGAGCCCTACTCATGTCCTGGGCAATCTCATTGCCTCCAACTATATCTGTAGGAGGGACTCTCCATTATTGAATTGGAAGTACTGGCTTAAAAAAAAAAAAAAAAACTAAAAGACTTATTAGTTTCTTCTCTTCTTTCAGTCTTTGACTTGCCTATTATAAGGCCTGTGACTACTAATATATCTAGGAATGTATGCATTTGCCACTTTAAATAGAAACTAGGAAGGAAAGTTTTAAAATGACTACACATGTATCTTTGCAATCCTTGTTATCCCAGGCTACATATGTTTGGATTTCTTATGTTTAAAAAGACACAGGGACATCCTCTAAACAATTTTGTATATGATACCATTCTGATAGGCATTTAGTTAAATATAAGCAAGTGTGTAAAATCCCACACGACGAATTGAAAATAACATGAGCATTACCCAAAAGTTCATACTTCCAATTTCAGAAGATTCTTCCCCATAGCGCCAGTATAAATAAATGTATACAAATGCAGGAAATAATCTACCAGTAAACAATGGAAAACTGTTCACAGAAAGTGTGTTTGCCATCTGCAGCCAGTTGAGCAGTAAATGATAACATTCACCAGTAATCCAAACTACTTGAATAATAAACATGTTGTCTATTTCCTCAATACCTATGAGGACTGAATGCCAGAGGCTGTGGGATGGGGTCAGGAGGGTGGGGACAGGGACAGGGTTGAACTACTGGGGATAGTTTTCTGCTGATTAGAGGCGCATCCTCGAGTCCTGAGAATGGAGTAGTATAAGCATCAAGGTGTTGCACCAAATCCTCGAAGTGGATAAGGTTTCAGAATAAACAAGGTGAGAGGTGGAAAGGATGAGGGATGACAGGCTGGGCTGGGCCTGGGGGGATGGACAGTTAACTACAGGCAGAAAAAAAATACATTGCCTACAGATATTCATTTTAGTATTTCTTTTCCTACTGAATTGGTTTTGAAGACTCAAACCAGTTCACAAGTGGTGAAGATCTTCTGCCTAGTGATCTACTTAATAGATTCAAACAACCCAGTACCCCTTAGAGAAAAGGCATACTATAGTATACTGACCTCCAAGCTAGTTACAAAGGTCATATGAGTGAGTATCTGCGTAGCAGACCTTACCCGTTCAGCGTCCACTGGCAACAGTAGCTAAATTTTGTTTTAGGGGATCAACCCTCCCCACTACTTTCACCCCTGATTAAGGTGACCCAAGTAACTGATCAATTAGTCCTTTCCTAACTAAGTGATTTGTTTAGCAATGCATTAACTCAAGGCAGGCCGATCAGGTCAATGAGATTCAATCCCTAGACTAGCGTTAAGCTTATGGGGAAATAGGTTCTTTCTTTGTAAAACTTGGCACTGAAATGATTGGTACTACCAATAAATCCAATGCAGCAAAAGGCAGAGTCAAGAAATGGACAGAAACTAAGTCTTCATGATGTTCATGGATCAATCTGGACATGCCTGAAGCGTTACTCTTCGAATTTTCAAGAACAATACCAATAAATTCTTCCTCCTCTTTTTTCTGGCAGGGAGGGGTGTTGAGACATCCAAATCAGGTTTTATGTTATTTGTAACCTGTTGCGTTTAGTCACTAAGTTGTGTCCAACACTTTTGCACCCCGTGGACTGCAGCCCGCCAGGCTCCTCTGTCCATGGGATTATCCCAGCAAGAGTACTGGAGTGGGTTGCCATTTCCTTCTCCAGGGGATCTTTTTGACCCAGGGATCAAACCGTGTCTCCTGCTTGGCAGGCAGATTCTTTACCACTGAGCCACCTGGGATGCCCTATTTGTAACCTAAACTAACCTAAACATATGAAATATCTAGTACAAAGCCTGGCATAGGTACGCTTGTTCTGACAAATGCATTTCATTTCTTTCTTCTCTTCTCCTCTTGTCTGCCCTTAATCTTACTTGATATCTCCAATATTTAAAAAAAGGTTAGATTTTACCAGTTTCTTTAGAAAACTTAATAATTATGAAAAACAAAAACGAAATCCTCCTTCTGTGCCTCAGTTTCTTTATATGTGAAGTAAAGGGGTTAGAAAAGTTTGGTATCTTCAGATTCCTTTCAACTTTAATGTTCCATGACTATAAAATGGAGGCCCAGATATTGGTGACAATTTGAAAAGTAAAGCTCATTCTTTCCCTAATCACTCCATGCTGTCACTAAGGCAGAAATCCCTGGCCCTCAAAGAAGAGACTAAAACTAAGAATGCATAGGACCAACATGATGAAAATACTTTCCTTTATCTGAGCTTTGAGTTTGCCCTAGATTTTAGGGTTTTAATTTCCATCCCACTTTTGAGTTTAAATGCAGCAAACTATTTTATACTACGGTAAGAAAACATACTACATTGTTTAAGAATTCCTTGGTCTGGATTCAGCTCTGCTACCAACTAGAACAGTTCTTGACATACCACAGATACTCAATTCACACATGGAAACAGATAAATAATTCACAAATGTCACAGCTCTGTGGAAAATCATGTGCAACTAACAAGAGTTAAATTGTTAGCTCTAACCAGGATTGAGAATCCTTTGCTTTCTAAAGATATATTAAGTTGGATTCAAGTTCATTCTGAAAATAACATTACGGTTGAGTATGTGTATTTCGATATATGTGATCCGAGTGTGAGAATGCTAAGCCTCTTGAGATTCACAATAACTTGAGCTATCTTCATGATGTATGTTGTGAGTGTGAATATCATTTGTCATGTGAGTGATGGTAAGAGAACTAGATTTCCAAGGTTCTTTCATCCCTAGGGTTCTCAGTGGTGGGCTGGTGGCTGCAGTGGTGGAAGCGTGAGATAGATCTCACTAGAGCAGTACCATGAGGCAAACGACACAGACCCAGATCAGCGTTATTGTGGGTTTGGTTCCAGGCTACCACAATAAACAAATATCAAAATAAAGCAAGTCACATGAATTCTTCATTCTCCCAGTGCATATAAAAATTATATTTCTCATACTGTGGTCTATTAAGTATGCAATAGCATTATGTCTAAAAAAATGTACATATCTTAATTTTTTAAAAATACCACATTACTAAAAATTGCTAACCATCACCTAAGTCTTCAAACAGTGTAAACTTTTTGCTGGTGGAGGGTCTTGCCTTGATGTTGATGGCTGCTGACTGATCAGGGTGGTGGTTGTTGAGGGTTGAGGTGGCTGTGGCAATTTCTTAAAATTAGACAACAATAAAGTTTGCCACATCAACTGACTCTTCCGTTCATGAATAATTTCTCTGTAGCATGCAAGGCTGTTTGATAGCATTTTACCTACAGTAGGACTTTCAGAATTAGAGTCATTCCTCCCAAACCCTGCTGTTGCTTTATCAACTAAGCTTATACTACTACATACTAAGTCGCTTCAGTCATGTCTGACTCTTTGTGACCCCATGGACTGTGGACTGCCTGGCTCCTCTGCCCATGGGATTCTCCAGGCAAGAATACTGGTTGCCAGGCCCTTTTCCAGGGGATCTTCCCGACCCAGGGACTGAACTTGCATCTCCCGTGGATACTGCATCACAAGCAGATTCTTTACCGCTGAGCCACTGGGGAAGCCCCATGTAATATTCTAAATCCTTTGTTGTAATTTCAACAATCTTCACAGCACCTTCACCAAGAGTAGATTCTATCTCAGGGAACTACTTTCCTTCCTCATCGCTAAGAAGCAATTCTTCATCTGTTAAACTTTTATCATGAGATTGCAGCAATTCAGTTTTAATTCTACCACCTCCACTTTTAATTTTAGTTCTTTTGCTACATCTGCAGTTATTTCCTCCACTGAAATATTGAAATCCACAAAGTCATCCACTAAGTTTGGAATCAACTTCTTTCAAATTCCTATTGATGTTGATATTTTGACCTCTTTCCATGAATTATGTTCTTAATGGCATCTAGAATCACAGATCCTTTCCAGAAGGTTTTCAGTTTGCTTTGTATGGATCCATTGGAGGAATACTATCTACGGCAGCTGTAGCCTTACAAAATTATTTCTTTAATAATAAAACTTGAAAGTCAAAATTACTTCTTGATCTATGGGCTGCGGAATGAATGTTGTATTCAGTTCAGTTCAGTTCGGTCTCTCAGTCGTGTCCGACTCTTTTCGACCCCGTGAATTGCAGCACACCAGGCCTCCCTGTCCATCACCAACTCCCGGAGTTCTTCAGACTCACGTCCATCGAGTCAGTGATGCCATCCAGCCATCTCATCCTCTGTCGTCCCCTTCTCCTCCTGCCCCTAATCCCTCCCAGCATCAGAGTCTTTTCCAATGAGTTAACTCTTCACTTGAGGTGGCCAAAGTACTGGAGTTTCAGCTTTAGCATCATTCCTTCCAAAGAAATCCCAGGGCTGATCTCCTTCAGAATGGACTGGTTGGATCTCCTTGCAGTCCAAGGGACTCTCAAGAGTCTTCTCCAACACCACAGTTCAAAATGTGTTAGCAGGCATGAAAACACTGATCTAATTGTACCTCTCCATTAGTGCTCTTGGTTGACTAGATACAATGTTAATGAGCAAAGGCATCTTTTTTTCTGAGCACTAGGTATCAGTGTAAAAGAAAGTGAAAGTTTCTCAGTCCTGTCTGACTCTTTGCGACTCCATGGACTATACAGTCCATGGAACTTTTCAGGCCAGAACACTGGAGTGGGTACCCTTCCCCTCTCCAGGGGATCTTCCCAACCCAGGGATCGAACCCAGGTCTCCCGCATTGCAGGTGGATTCTTTACCAGCTGAGCCACACAGGTGCGTTTAGGATATTCAGTCAACCATATTGTCAACAGATGTGCTATCATCCAACCTTTGTTGTTCCATTTATAGAGCACAGGCAGAAGAGATTTAGCATAATTCCTAAGGACCCTAGGATTTTCAGAATAGTAAATGAGCACTGGCTTCATCTTCAGGTCACCGGCTGGATTAGCCCCTAACAAGACAGTCAGCCTATCCTTTGAAGCTTTAAAGTCAGGCATTGACTTCTCCTCTGTAGCTATTAAAGTCCTAGACGGCCTCTTCCTCCAAAAGTAGGCTGTTTCTTCTACACTGGAGATCTGTTGTTTAGTGTAGACACTCATTCATTGTCACAGCTAGATCTTCTGGATGACCTGCCCTAGCTTCTGTATCAGCACTTGCCTCTTTGCCTTGTGTGTTTGAGTTATGGAGATGGCTTCTTTCCTAAAACCTCATAAATCACCAACCTCTGCTAGCTTCAAACTTTTTTTCAGCAGCTTCCTCACCGCTCAGCCTCCACAAAACTGAAGAGTAAGGGCCATGATCTGAGTTACACTTTGGCCTATGGGAACATTGTGGCTGGCTTGTACTTCTATCCAGACCACTAAAACTTTCTCCATTATCAGTAACAAAGTTGTTTCATTTTCTTACCATTTTTATTTGCTGAAGTAGCCCTTTAAATCTCCTTCAAGAACTTTTCCTTTGCATTCACAACTTGGCTGACTTTGGCAGAAGAGGCCTAGGTGTTGGCTGCTCCTGGCTTTTGGCATTCCATCCTCCTTAAGCTTAATCAGTTCTAGCTTTTGACTTAAAGTGAGAGATATGTGACTCTTCTTTCACTTATATACTTAGAGGCCACTGTAGGGTTATTAACTGGTCTGATTTCAATATTGTTGTATCTCAGAGAATAGGGAGGCCTGGAGAGAGGGAGAGACATGGAGGAATGGCCATTCGATGTCATATGGGCACAGTTTCTGATGCCCCTAAACAATTTCAGTAGTAACATCAGAGATCACTGATCACAGAGCATCATAACAAATATAATAATAATTTAAAACCTTGAAATGTTATGAGAATTACCAAAATGTGACACAGAGAAACAAAGTGAGCAAATGATATTGAAAAACAGCACCCAGAGACTGGCTTGACATGGGGTTGTCACAAACCTTCGTTTTGTGAAGAATAAAATATCTGCTAAGCACAGTAAAGTGAAATGCAAGGAAGCGAGGTGTGCCTGTGTAAGTAAGGAGGAGAGACCCCAGGAGACTGATTTCAAAATAGAGAACCGTTTCTATCTTCTTCAGTGGAGCAGATATGGCTTCAGAGCTTATTACTATCCCTTTAAAACAAGGTACATTTTTATATTCCTGTAAGTGTAACAAGAATTACTAAAGACCTGACTAGGAATACTGACTAGATGAAAAGACAGTGTCCTACAGAGATACTGATACTTCCATTTCACAAATATTTGCCGAAATAAAATAACAAGGATACAAGAGAATATCAGATTAAATACTGTTGAAATTTTGCTGATAAGGAATTCTAACTTTTTATCATTATTCTGTAATATGTTTAAATATTCTCTGTCAAATGTAAGCAGTAGAAGAGCAGTCTTATTCACCTGAACACTTAGAATGATGTCTGGCCCATCAGTGAAATGCAATAAATATTCATTGAATGCATGACTGATGAATAACTTATGGAGACTCATAATTTGGAGAGCAAAGAATATAAGATATTTCTTTTCTTATGAAGTTCATTTCCTTACAGTCAACTTTTATTATAATATTTCACTTTTAAGAAGAAATGAACATAGAATTCTTTTAAAATGAATTCTGCCCAAATTTACAGATTATATAGAAAAATCATGGTCATAAAATGAAATTATCACAAAATGAGCATTTTTCTCTTCTAAACATTAAAGAAAAGGGTCTGAAGAAGACATCCAAGTTAGATTCTAATGGTTACTATCAAGTGAAATATTAACATAAAAGAGATTACAATTTAAGAAAAGCTTTTCAAATTGATAAAATATATCACCTATGATATAGCAATATGAGTGGTTCATAGTACCTTTGTATAGCCAATTTTGTTTAATATTAGGAAATATATTTGCACTATTTTTTTATATTGTCTGGCAGAGATAGTTAATTTTCACCAAATGGTTCACAGGCTACCTGAAATTCGGAGAAGGCAATGGCAACCCACTCCAGTACTCTTGCCTGGAAAATCCCATGGGCAGAGGAGCCTGGTGAGTCCACGGGGTCGCTAAGAGTCGGGCACGACTGAGTGACATCACTTTCACTTTTCACTTTCATGCATTGGAGAAGGAAATGGCAACCCACTCCAGTGTTCTTGCCTGGAGAATCCCAGGGACGGGGGAGCCTGGTGGGCTGCCGTCTATGGGGTAGCACAGAGTCGGACATGACTGAAGCGACTTAGCAGCAGCAGCAGCAGCAGCAGCATGGCAGTTAAGCTGGACCATGTAACTAGCTTTGATCAGAGGACATGATGGGAAGTGAAGTGCATCCCAACTAGTCCAAGGCTATTAAAAGTTATGGCATGTCTTCCGTTTCTTTCTCACCTCTATGTTGACCTTAAGGGCTCATGCTCGAGATAGCACATCTACATTATGGAGTAGAGAAGCCCAACCTGCATGCAGCTTTGTGTAAAAGTCACAATGTGTCAACCACAAACACCTTTGTAACACTGACATTCTGAGGTATACCTATGAATTACACACCCCTCATTTCAAGTGTGCTGCTAATTAATTTCACAAAGGTCATTCCTGAATCACTAATTTGATTAGGTTTTTCTGATTATGTGCTGTGCTGTGCTTAGTTGCTCAGTCCTGTCCGATGCTTTGTGACCTCTCTGGAGGGGGTTGCCATTTCCTTCCCCAGGGGATCTTCCCAACCCAGGGATCAAACCTGCATCTCCTGCTTGGCAGGGGGATTTTTTTTTTTTTTTTACCATTGATCCACCTGGGAAGCCTCATAATTTTATACGAGAGTGTATTTAAGTCTTTTATAACTTCCTGGATCTTTAAATATTTGTAGAATGACATACAAAATACAGAGTAGTTGTCACCAACTACTTACCAATTACTAGGGTAACCGTTTATGATGTAATTGGGAAATTGGAATTTTTTGGAAAGTTTTGGTAATTGAAAGAGTGGAATCTGAATATTCTAGTATAGCAGGTTTTATCTGGTTCTGCTTAAATACTCATTGAAGTTAACACTTGAGTTGATAAAATTACCAGATTTTTCTGGTAGGTTTCTTGTTAAAACGGAGAATTGGGATAAAACAATAGAGAGTTAATGACTCATTTTCCATGCCTTTCTTACACTGCCATTTTCTGAATTCCACTGAGAAGTTAAATCCTCTCAAAGATAGTTAACCAAAACCAAAAGGTGATTCACAGATATTTTATAGGGGTGGAGACTCAGAATTTTAGGTTGAGGTCAGGGAAATGTATGTTAGTACACTCTCAGCTAGTCGCAAGGATTAAGATATAGTGTAGAAGGTTCCAGTTGACAACTTCATGTAGCTGCTGGAACTAACTTTTGTATCATTGCTTTTCAACTTGGGCTCAGTGGTGTGTGGTGTGCACACAGCAGAGTACACACCTGTGATGTGTACACACAGTATACACATCACTCTGTGTGTATACACATCAGAGTCACAAACCTATAGGAGTTTGGGTCTTACCCCCAAAATTCCTTAATCAGTATTTTCAGGTATAGACCTTGGACATGATGGACATTTTGAGGACACTCCACAGGGAATTTCGGTGTCTACCTCTCTCTGAATGAGAGCTGATTATACAGACTCATTGGATCGGTCCTGTGGTATTTCCTGATAAATTCATTGTGGTATCAGAGATCCTTTAAAGCATCTCTAGAGTTGTTTGTCCAGCTCTCCAGGTGAAGTTACTAGAATGTGTAACTTTACCTGTATGTGGAGTGAATCATTTCACCCCTTTTAGTGCTTCTTAGGGAGAAGGCAATGGCACCCCACTCCAGTACTCTTGCCTGGAAAATCCCATGGATGGAGGAGCCTGGTGGGCTGCAGTCCATGGGGTCGCTAAGAGTCGGAGACGACTGAGCGACTTCACTTTCACTTTTCACTTGCATGCATTGGGGAAGGAAATGGCAACCCACTCCAGTGTTCTTGCCTGGAGAATCCCAGGGACGGGGGAGCCTGGTGGGCTGCCGTCTGTGGGGTCACACAGAGTCGGACACGACTGAAGCGACTTAGCAGCAGTAGCATGACTTGTGTGAATGTTAGTCGTTCCGTCATGTCCAACTCTTTGTGATCCCATGGACTGTACCCTGCCAGGCTTCTCTGTCCATGGCATTTCCCAGGCAAGAATACTGGAGTGGGTTGCTTTTTCCTTCTGCAGGGGATTTTCCTGACCCAGGGATCGAATCTGGGTCTCCTGCACTGCAGGCAGATTCTTTACCATCTGAGCTACCATGGAAGCCCTGTGTGACACAGTAGAGCTAAGGAGTTACAACAAGTGAGCAACTCTGTATAGCTCACAGAGTCTAAAGTATGAACTATCTGCCCTTTTTAGAAGGTTTGTGACCCCTGAATGAGCTCATTCAGGACCTTGTAGGTCATGGTAAGGATCTGAGGTTTAATCCTATGTGCAGAGAGAAAGCAGTAAAGCATTCTGCGTAGGAAGGGCAAAACCAGATGTGTTTGAAGAAGATCATTCTGGCTATGTGATGAATGAATCGGAGTGGAGCAGTATGGAGAGACCAGTTAAAACAAGAGGGAAAAAAACAACAAAAGAAAACAAGGTGGTGCGTGGTTTGTGACTGCAGTGGTGAACAGAAGTGAGTTCAATGAAAGAGAATTAAAAAGCAAGGATAATTCCTGATTCGAGGCTAAAGAGGCTAAGACATTGATTGGTGGCTCCATTTGCGGAAACAGAGAAGATTAAAGGATGAACAAGTTCTGAATTTCGAAGGCAGACAATCAAGAGCCAGTGCTTCACATGCTAAGTTTGATTATAACATACATAGATTTTTTTTTTTTTAGGAGTAAAGTAACTCTTGTCGATCATATTCTGAATTCTACTTGCTTTCCAGGGCTGGAATAATCTTTCCTCTGTGATCCTTGCATCAGATCCTTTAAAAATTCCATAGATTCTGCCCATTTAGTAAATGGGGCCTCACTGAGTGGACTGCATATATTTCAGAATCTGTTTGCGAGAAGTTTTTTCTCTGGTTAAGACCTCCCAAGTTTTATGAAAACATCTATTTATCCTTAGTCACAAGGAGATTTTCAGCCTGTTGCAACTTTTATTGGCACTGCCAAAAGGAAAAAAATATGGAAGCATTTCAATAGTCCTTTAACTGGACCCACCAAGGTCCCCAGAGCAGGCGATCTGTCCTAACTCGCACTTGGTGTTCCAGACCTTGCCGGAGTTCTTCTGCAGCATGTACGAAAGCCCTGATTTTCTATGATGACAGTCGATGAAAATGTCCCACTTTCCCAATACTCCCCAGCAATAAGCAGTCATCCTTTATTATACATTGTTATTCTGGCCTACTCAGCATCATGCCCTATATGAAATTTTGTGTGTTAAGTGGTATTATGATTGGACTCTTTTCCTGGAGTTGGGCAAGGTTTTTCCTTTGCGCCAGCATGCTGGTCTGCTCTAAGGATACCACTTTATCACCATAGTTAGCTGCATAATTCAGTTCAGCTTTAGATTTGTAACTGTTCAAAAGGATACCATGAACAGATGAAATAAGTATCTGGGCTGGAGGGTTTGACCTAATATTTGCTCTAGTTCATTTGGCACATTAAAGAGAAGGTTTTGCCCTGACATTATAAAATGTCGAATTTGAACAACTGAGACTAATCAGATGAAGTTCTTATTTATGATTGTGTCAAAATATTTCTGGTCCTTTCCATAGAAGAAATTTACTGGTTTACTGTGGACATTCTTATCTCCTTTACTAATAAGACCAGTGAAATTATTCTTCTTGTTATATCTTGACAAAAAAAATATTGAATCTTAATATTTTACCCAAGATTCTTAAATCAAATAGACTACAGTCTTTATGATATTGCTAGCTACTCCTGAGAAACCAATATTAGGAATATAGATGGTGGAAAAGGGAACAAACAGGCATGCTATTTGTAATAAAAAAAGAGTGGGTTAGGTTCAATTGAGCTCAAGGTTCTAAAATGCCTTTCCTGAATCTAAATAATGTAAGGATATAGAATATCAACAAAAAGAATTCACTAGGTATGTATATAATAGAAATCTATTTCAGTGAGGAAAACTCTATTTTTAAATTCAAGGATGCTTCATTCTTACAAACATGAATTTGGAATATTTTATACTGAAGAATTCTCTTAGTCCCACAGATCAGTTATAAATATTAATGGAATTTCAATAGATTCTTTTCAGATTCTGATGTTTAATATTCATTCATATTATGCAGGGAATTCAAAGTCCTATACAGTACATGTAGATTCTTCTCATTATCTAAATGAGCATATATATGAAGTCTGTAGGGGCAATGATTATTAAAAATAGCAGGGCCCACATATGATCTTAAAGGGCATATCAAAGCCTTCTCAGCTCACTTAATAACAAGAAAGTCACTGTTAATAAACCAAAGGATTCTTTAGGCTAAATCGACTCAGTAATGTCACATCTGGGCAAAATGATGGATTGGTGATTCTGGACAGAGTTAAAAATGCTAACTGTTTTAAAGTATTTATGAAACACAATGAAGCGATATCCTGTGGTGAGATTCTGCAGACTTGGAAAACTGCTCTTGAATTAGTCTTAGGCCTTTGATTTGCTGACGACTTACTTTACAGTATCTAACTCTTCTCTGATATGCTGGAGTATAAATTTGGGGGGAATTATTCAAAAAGTGATTGGAGATTCCATAAAAAGAAAGAATCATATTTAACTTAATGTTCTCTGAGTTTAACACCTTATTTGAGAAATGAGATATGGTTTAACTACTCTAATGTGTATCTGTTATGATTTTTAACAGAAATAATATAACTAAACTTGCACTACTGGCATTTTCCTTCCCTTTTCTCTTTCTTAAAAAAGAAAAAAAAGAAGTTTTACAGCCGATAGACTAAAATCATAAAATAATTATGTGAGAACAACTATAAAGACAGCATTTACTGTGTGTCTCCAGTAAGCAAGGCCTGGGACTAGGAGTTTTGGATATACTTGTTGTTGCTGTTCAGCTGCTAAGTCATGTCTGACTCTTTGTGACCCCATGGACTACAGCACACCAGGCTTCCCTGTTCTTCACTCTCTCCAGGAGATTGCCCAAATTCATGTCCATTGAATCAGCAATGTTATCTAACCATCTCATCCTCTGCCGCCCATTTCTCCTGCCCTCAATCTTTGCCAGCATCAGTCTTTTCCAGTGAGTCGGCTCTGCATCAGGTGGCCTAAATATTGGAGCTTCAGCTTCAGCATCAGTCCTTCCAATGAATATTCAGGGTTTATTTCCTTTAGGATTCACTGGATTCAACCCTTATTACATTTCTAGGAGATACTATTAACTTTATAGTACAAATAAGTGAAGCTCAGAAAGGCTGAGAAACTTACTCATGGTCACAGAGCTATTAGGCTGAATCACATGAAAATGCTTGCTGTTATTTGACCATTTTAAATTACAAAGGCAGCAATATAATATAGTTCAACCTAATCCTAAGTATCGGCTTATAATTTGAAACTAGGTCTGTGTGATTGCAAAGTCCATGTAACCATGTAACCAAACCATGCTGGATAACAATACTGGCTATTTTTGACCATCCATGATAATAAAAACCAAATCATGAATTATACAATAAGGAATTTACAATTCACCAAATTTGGGTTAATATAAACTCATTTGTGGCAAAATTCCTATGCATGATATCATTTTAATGCCACTCTGATATAAAAATGAGATAACTGCTAAGCCATGGATGAGAAATGGCACATTTGCAGAGCTTATCACATATTTTCTAAGTTAAATATCTCAGCTGGAGCACAGTTGTTCTTTAACCACTTTTTTTTTTTTAATCTTTCACAAAAAGAACAGTGGATCTTTTGAAGTGTAACCTTGGAAATCAAGGTCTGTTTTACAGGGCATCACTCAAAGCAGATGCACATTCCCCAGTGACTAGGGTAAAACTGTTACCAAGAATACTTGAACCTCTTTGGGAAGAGAACTTGACAAAATTTCCATGTCTTACTGGCAATACCTGTAATACTATATAGTCAAATATTCCTGATGTTATAGGCATGGGACAGAGTCTCCATAAGAGGTTTCTGATCATTCTAATTACCAAGAGTTGATATAGGTTTTTCTAAGGCTTCCAGATTTGGCAACTAAAGAGCTCATTCATTTTATATGATTTAAAGGGCAGTGGTCACAGATACCTAGGCTGTCTTAGGGATGAACAATTTGCTGACTAGTCACTGCTTTGCCTTGCCTGCTAAGTGGGTGACCAGCGCTGAAGCATTCATTCTCAGTGTTTATTCTGGGACAAGGGAAGGGCATCTTGGAGCTGCGTTAAGGACGACTGGCTCAGTCGTCCTTATTTCCTGAGCACCAAATACACATTCCTGCTAGGCTACGATGTTAGCGTCTATCTCTTATTTTCAATCTTGATGAAGATAAGAGGGATCAGTTGATGGATAGTATGTGGGATAGACAGTAGCATGAATTCCCACTAAAGGATAGAGCTTCTAATCTAGAGAAAGCAGCAGGCTCTGCAAACAGGGCGTATCAATTCTTTAGCCCATGAGACATTTAGATTGATCTGAGAAAGAATGCTTGACGGTGAGAAAAATGGTGAAATCTTTTCTAAGAGAGCTCTAGGCAAAGGAAAGTTTCCATCTCTTCGGGACAGTGCTGCAGTCCCAGCTAAAAATGGACCAGAAGGAAGACTTGTCAAGCTCTCATTCAGCTCAACAAGTCTTTATTGTCTCCCAGGACCTGAGGCTCACAAGCTGTCTGAGAGTTACACAGTTTTACAAGACTATTCTCAACTTGCAAAGGTTTTGAGATGCCTCAAGAATGATGAAAACCAGGCTCTTGTCTGGGAAGCAGAGCAGAGCACATCATTTTGAGCTCTGGCTTACAACCCAGGGTGTTGACAGGCTTCACTTCAGGCTGCAGTCAAGACTTAACTTCAAGAGACTTCGAAACTGTTCAGTCCCACAGAGAAAGCCTTTTCCCAATTTCCAGCTCTCTCAACAGACTGACTTGTTTGCAGCTATCATGGAAACAGTAAGTTGAGCTTGCTTTATTTGAGGTCCAGGGGATGAGGAATTCTGTCTGGATTCAAAATAAGGTTCTCAAATAGATATGAGGTTTTCCATACATACAGCAGACTCCAATTTTCTGCACAGGTACTAACCTGAAGAAACCACCAAGTTCGTAACTCTTTTCATGCTAACTCTTCCAAAAAGTGCCTGTACTATGTTGATTTATAAAACAACTCTCCAGTAAAAAGCACACATCAGTTAAAACAATCGTTCAATCCAGAACTATGTTGGGGAGACAGAAATTCATGGGGGTGTCCACAAAATAAGTTAGATAGCAAACGAGTTACAGACCTACATTGCAACCTCTCAGGTCAAACCAGAGCCTCACCCTGTCTAGTTTTCTCTTTTTTCTCTTCTTTGCTCTTTGCCCTTCTCCTAGTCAAAGAATATCAGAAAATTTCCCCTCAATTAGGCAAAACAATTTAGCTTTCCTTATTTTCACTCCCAAACTGGAATTTTAATCTCTCCCTAGGTACTTGGCAGACAGAAGAGCCATCACTTAAAAAGATAATTATAAATAGCAAAAATTAAATGGCATTACATTGAATGTAGCGGTGCCTCCCTTAGAGGATAGCTACCTACCAAGTCACCTGACCGTTGTTAGTGAAGGGGTCAGATGGACTGTGGCCATTCCCACCTGTGCACCTCCGGTGATTTTTCCTTTGTTGATGTACACTGGCCTTCCTCACCTCCTTACAAAGCCAAAAGAGGGTTTTCCTTTGCTGTTTCTTCTCTTAATTGGCCACAATGATAGCAGCCTCTCAGTTTTTCTGTTGCTCTCATCTATAACCTGTAAATCTCAGATCCATATATTTATTCATCATATACAGTCATCTGATTCTCATTCCCATTTTCTCTCCTTAATAGCAGATCCAAACTACACTCAGTCACCAAAATACCTGAGTCTTGTGTTCTGGACCAACTCTTGGCCAACCTGAAGGTCTTTTGTCAATCCCAGACCTTGTCTCAGACCAATCTCAGACCAAATCTCAACTTTGTCAACCTGAGAGCCACAAGCTTAGGCCAATTGCCACATGTGAAAACACCGCTCTCAGAGGGCAGGCAGAACACAAAGCTGGAAAGCTGGCACAGAAAGGGACCCACACATAGAAAGTTGAAGATTCTCTTCTTAGCGTGGATGCTATACAAATCTGCAATTTGCTCACGGAAATGCCAGATAACTGTGGACTCCAGACTTTCTTTACACTTTTGTTCACTGCTTCTTGGACATTTCATGACTTACTATTTGCATTAATTGAATTTTTTAGCAGCTCCAGGAGGAGAAGGCAATGGCACCGCATTCCAGTACTCTTGCCTGGAAAATCCCATGGATGGAGGAGCCTGGAAGGCTGCAGTCCATGGGGTTGCTAAGAGTCGGGCACGACAGAGCGACTTCACTTTCACTTTTCACTTTCATGCATTGGAGAAAGAAATGGCAACCCACTCCAGTGTTCTTGCCTGGAGAATCCCAGGGACAGTGGAGCCTGGTGGGCTGCCATCTATGGGGTCCCACAGAGTCGGACACGACTGAAGCGACTTAGCAGCAGCAGCAGCAGCTCCAGGAGAAAGTTAAATAATAGGCCATGCTAAAGCTTCTAATTTTTTCATGAATTGAAATGTTCCATAGTCTCCAACTTTCATTTCCTCATCTAAAGAAAGAAGATTGTTAGGCTTGTGTTGACAAAAGATCTTAGGTCTTAAGCATCCTTAAAAATGATCATAATATTGTCATGAGGCAACATGACTCTCCCCAGTTTTGATCATACATGTGAGTTGATGCTCTCTGTACCATATATATCAGTGCAACCATTTATATTTATGAGGACTCTTAGCTGACCTCAAGTCACTAGTCCAAAAAAGCCTCATGTATCGATTTTTTTCAAAATTTCTCATTTGAGTAAACTTCGTAAAATGTTGTTTCGTGAGGGCAGAGTCTATAGCATCCTCATTTCCTAGCACACTGCCCAGCAAACAGAGGCATCCGATACACATTTGTAAATACTTCTTTAACTGAATAGACTGAGAATGGAGAACATATAAATGAAATATTTGTGAATTCAATTTTTCTGAAAGAAATGCCTATAAATTTTTTTCCCCAGTAATATACTCCTTAGGATATTTTTAAGGTTTAATTTTGTTGTTATATATTTATATATATATCATTTCCACTTTCACACAAAAATTTTTTTTTCCCAGTAATATACTCCTTGGGATATTTTTAAGGTTTAATTTTGTTGTTATATATTTATATATAACATTTTCCACTTTCCACATTTTCCACTTTCTCTCTGTCTCTGGCACTGATTTTCATACTGAGTTCACTTGCTTGGCAAGGGGGAGGACAAGTGTTATCATGAATATAAATCTTTCCCAGTGAGGATAGCCTGATAGGGAAATCAGAGATTGAAAGGGATCTTTTTGTTTTTACTTTGTGTGCAGATGTTCTTACAAAATGAATTATTTCATTTTCTAAAGAAAACCCATTTTTGATTTTCAAAGTGGCAAATGTTATGTGAAATAAGATTCATCTACTTTATAATTTGTACCAGTTACCTTAAATGACAGCATATGAGTACTCATTTTTATGTATATATATGTACATTATTTTATATAAGTACATTCATACATCACACACATACATGTATACATACATACATATGTATACACATACATACATATTTTTTTCTTCCTGAGAGAACATCTCAAGATTTGACATTACAGTCATGTGATACTCTGTGGCATTGTAATAGTGAGATGGATATTTGTAATTAGTACTTGACTGCTATTTATTAAACTGCCTTAATGGATTTATATGGACAGCATCAGTTACATAATTGAATTACAAATGACTATGTCCATGATACAAAAGACACAATATTATGAATTTTGTAACTGGTTACTGCTTGCTATTTTAAGATGATGATTACTATTTTATCTGCAAGCTGGGTTTCCGGAATTGATATTTTAAAACAAAAGTCTGAACTGGAAACCTGATAGTTTTTCATCATCACAGTGCTTTTCTTTTCCTTCCCGCCATGTTTTCTTTCCCTTTTCCTTTTTGTTCTACTTAGAAAGTGTTACCTATCTGGACTGCATTTTCTGAAAGTTTAAGGACAAATAACTCCATAGTGTTTCAAATGCAAACACAGACATTTCATGTGTCAACTGTATGGCTATTGCTTAGTTAGGATAATCATGACCTCTCCTCTTAAGTTAACACAGGAAAGTACCGAAAGTGTTAGTCACTCAGTTGTGTCCGACTCTTCCAGGCTCCTCTGTCCATGGAATTCTCCAGGCAAGAATGCTGGAGCGGGGAGCCATTCCCTTCTCCAGGAGATCTTCCTGGCCCAGGGATCAAACCCAGGTCTCCTGCATTGCAGGCAGATTCTTTACTGTCTGAGCCACCAAGGAAGCCCAAGTGAACATAAGGTGACTGGGTTTATGACCCCAAGCCTACCTCAATTATCTACAGAACGTTGTATTATGCTCTTATCTTTTATAGAGTTGATATAACAAACAGCTATATGGAATAATCTTTCTATATCTTTTGTAAAAGAGCCTTTAAATGCATTATATTACTGTTTGTTACTCAAAGATCCTAACAATACAACTCTTGCATGTACAAATTCCATGCAATGAAAAAGTTGTTCACTTTTCTTTTTGGCTGAGTCGGATTGTTTCCTTTAATGAGATATGGAATGCCATGTAGTTATGGTCATTGGACATCACATTTCTAGAGTTGCAAACTATTAATTTCTTCGTGGTCATTAACATGCTTTTAGATGGTGAAAAGAGAAGGATGCTAAAATTCTGACCAATTATTTGAGGGTGAGTCAAATATTTTATTTATTTAAGCTACCCCAACTCCTATCTGTCTTGGTAACATAGGGTTTCATTCACTTAAGTTAGGCTTTTATGTTTATGCCTTTTGCTTTGGAGAATATGATATCTAAATTAGAGATTAGAATTACTAATTATAATATTAGGTACATAGGAATGGACATTATTTGCTAAACGTTATATGAAGCTCTTAATATGTTTGAGCCATCTTCAACATTTTAGGGTTGGTATTATTTTCCTCATTCTATTGATAAGTGAGCAGACAGTTTAAGTAATTTGTCCAAGGTCTTACAGCTAGTAAGTGGTAGAACTGAGTTTAATATAGGAAGTTTGACTCCTGTCCAATTTGACTCCAAATATAAGATGCTGGGAAGGACTCAGAGATCTTCTTAGGGATATAAAACTATATATATAGTTTTGAGTTATATATAGCTTAGGAGCTCTGTTCCAAAGCTCCTAAATCCTTTGGAATTTCCTGGCTGACAGAAGTGTCTTTGTTCTAATGAAGCAACTCTTGGTGGGCTCCTGGTTGGCTTCAGGATGGGGGTTGGTCAGCAGAAAGACCAAGCCATGATTATAAGCCTAGAACTTTCAGCCCCACTCCTTATCCTCCAGGAAGGGAGAGGAGCTATATTTGAGTTCATGATCGATCGTGCCTGTGTGTTGAAGCCTCCATAAAACTCTCAATAGTATGTGGTTCAGAGGGCTTCTGGTGAACACATCATTCCTGGAGGAGTACATCCCAACTCCTCAGGGAGATACAGTCCTGTACATAGGACCTTCCTGAACCTCCCTTGTGTACCTCTTTATCTGGTGTGTGCTATACTATATTTTTGTGTGTGTGTGTGTGTGTGTATGTGCTCAGTCACTTCAGTCACATCCAAATCTTTGTGACTGGACTGTAGCCTGCCAGGCTACAGTTCATGGGGTTCTCCAGGAAAGAATACTGGAGTGGGTTGCCATACCTTCCTCTAGGGGAATCTTCCTGACCCAGGGATTAAACCCATGTCTCTTATGTCTCCTGCATTGGCAGTTGGGTTCTTTACCACTAGTGCCACCAGGGAAGCCCATCTTATCCTTTATTATACCATAAACCGGTACGTATAAGTAAGTATTTCCCCAAGTTCTGTGACCCATACTAGCAACTTATCAAATGCAAGGAGGGGTCATGGGAACACAGGTCAACAGCTTGAAATGTGCAATCTGAAGTGGTATCTGAAGTGGAGGTGGCCTTGTGGGATTGAATCCTTTGCCTGTGGGCTCTGCTGCTAACTCCTTAAGGACAGTGTCAGAACTGAATTGACTTGTAGGGCATCAAGTAGGAGTCGCAGAATTGCTTGAGGTGTGGAAAACCCACACATCTGGTGTCAGAAGTGTTGTGAGTGTGATAGTAGAGTGAAAGTAAAGGAGAAACACACAGGGAGTGTGTTTTCTACACAGGATGTAAATGTATGTCACTTATCCCACGGCTCCATATGCCCTCTGCATGACACACATTGCCAGTTGTTGGTAAAGTCATTTTCTACTGAGTCCAGAGCCAACCATGGAATTGCTCTTAGTTTCTGCCCCAGGTAATGACTGTCTGTTGAATGAATGGAACTTGTGTTGAAATCTATTTGTCATCTATGTAGGTCTAATGAAGCTCTTTCACAGAAAGATTTATCTTAAGTGCTGTAGTAGAAACTTGCTAGATGTTCATCAACCTGCTTTTTTACTCTTCCTACATACGTGGGTAGACTACAATTCCAGCTTCCCTTCCAAACAGGTGTGGCCATGTAACTGTTCTAACCAACAGAATGTAAGCCCTCCTGATGTGTGCTAAAAGCACCCTGCATGCTCTCCTCTGTTCTTTCTCTTAACCACTGATTTGATTTCTATGAGCACAGTAACTCTGTAAGCCACCTGATGAAGTTGGCAGAGTCAAAAGATGGAAGGAGTCTGGGTCTCTGAATAACCTCTCTGATGAAAGCTACCCATTAATCATAAACATCTGTTTGGGTCTTATGGGAATAAGAATCAAACTTCTGTTATGCTTAGACTACTCAACTTTTTGTGTGTTTGTTACAAAAATTAATGCTACAAAACAAAGGTCATACAAGATAACATCATTATCATGTTTCAGAGCCAGAATTTGAATCTGAGTCTTCAAATTCTTCCCACAATGATAATCTTACTGATAATTTAAAAAATTATCCATGTTAATGATAATTGTTTGTTGTTAAGTTGTTAAGTCATGTCAAACTCTTTTGTGACCTCATGGACTGTAGCCTGCCAGGCTCCTCTGACCATGGGTTTCTTCAGGAAAGAATACTGCAGTCGGTTGCCATTTCTGTCTGCAGAGAATCTTCCCAATGGATTGAACCTGAGTTGCCTGCATTGGTAGGCAGGTTTTTTACCACTGAGCCACCAGGGAAGCCATTAATGATAATTAATATTACCTTATTTCAGACTGTATTTCAACTTAAATTGTCTCCGGTTACAAACCCACCAAGTTTTGAGTTTATCTGCAACAAGTCTTCTTCTACCTCTAAAAGACTCAGTGTCTTCCCACTGATGACTTCAGTGACTTACACATCCTCTCATCTGGCCTACGATTCCTGCCCAGGCATGAAGTAAAAACGGTGACATCAAGTCAGATGACTTCAAGATACCTAACCATGGAATATCTTATTTAGGCACCAAACCTGCAAATATCCCACAGAAATTGTTCCCCAGCACACACTTGGGAAAGTCTGACTTGATGCCACCATTTGTGCTTTCCAAGGTGAGAAGGTGTCTTTTCTACAGGAATGTCTTTTAATAGGATAAGAGGTACTGAGATTCTCTAAAATAGGGGTCAAGTCAGTAGCATTTTGCACACTTGATGACAGAGTCCCCTCCTAAAGAGCATATCAAGGACCTGATGTTCCATTGAACTTATTTTGGAAAGCACAATCCTAAGTATATTGAGTCATACTCGTAATCATCGGGATGGGTCTAATACTTGGAATTTAGCTCCTCTTTTCCCAAGGAGACTTTTGTTTCTGGTTCGTGTACTGTCTATTCCTGACACTTGACAAATGATTACTCCTTGACCTTTGTCAGGTTTGGGCTGCTAACCCTTTACCCTCTGGCTCTCTTCAAGCTTGACAGCAGATTGTATTTTGTGAACTCAACTGTGCCACCCTTCGTCTATTTTGTTGCTTCCCTACCTGACAGAATACAAATGTTCCCCTTCTTTTGTTAAGTATGTGTGTTTATAGTATGAATTTTTGGTTCAATCAAACACCCCCAAATAAAGGATGGAGTTGGGTAGTGTTAGTAACTAAAGAGACAATTCTTACTGGTCTACTTAAATACCAGCATAAATAAAACGGAGTGGAGTTACATTATATGGACATTCATATTATGTGAATTCAAATAGATAAACTTAGCACCCTGGCCCCAGAGAGTGAGAAAAAATTGTTTAAATTTATTTATTTATTTTTGGCTATGCTGGGTCATCACTGCTACAGGGGTTTTCCTCTAGTTGCGATGAGCGGGGCCTGCTCTCTAGTTGTAGTGTGTGGGCTTCTCATTTTGGTGGCCTCTCCTGTTGCAAAGCACAGGCTCTAGGCATGTGAGCTTCAGGAGCTGTGTCTTACAGGCTCTAAAGCACAGGCTCAGTAGTTGTGGCCATGGACTTACTTGCGTGTGGGATCCACCTTGACCAAGGATCAAACCCTTGTCTCCTGCTAACAGGGGGCCTCCTATACTTTAACATTTACATAATCCAAAATTAATTTTTCATAAAACTGACAAAGGAAGGAAGGTATTTCTTTGCTGTCTGAAGTGGCATCACCATGGTGCACCATGTAGCAATAACACGGTTCCCAAATACCTGACCCTCAAGCTTTAAAACCGTGTGATTGTTTATGTATTTAAAAAAGTGTTTTGTTTTTTTTCTTTTTGGTATTTCTATGGTTTCAAAGGGCTTCCCAGATGGCACTAGTGGTAAAGAATCTGCCTGCCAATGCAGGAGATGCCAGAACTTGGGTTTGATTCCTGGGTCAGGAAGATCCCCTGGAGGAGGAAACGGCAACCCTCTCCAGTATTCTTGCCTGGAAAATTCCATGGACAGAGGAGCCTGGAGGGCTACAGTCCATGGCATTGCAAAGAGTTGAACATAACTGAGAATGTGTGTGTGTATATATACACGATTTCAAAAGCTGCCCGTCTTGTGAGAATTTATTAATATTCTTATGTTGTACTCTTTCAAGTTTGCATAACTCTGATTTTATAAACTGGCTACTGCATTGTAGTGGTGGGTACTTTCACTTACCATCTTACTCCATTTGCATAGCAATTTACTCTGTTAGGCCGTATGACTTTTATTTCTTTCTTTCCTGTGCACCTTTCATAGTAGAAAATATCACTCTGGTCTACAAATGTAAACTCACAATTTCATCTGGCCTCACTCAAATAAACTGAAATCTATTGAATGTTACCAAAATGGCTATACTGAATTTACTGAACATTAAGTCACTCTTCAAAATATCATGTAGTTTTGAGGTATTTTCAAGATAATTTTGAATATACATGATTCTTATCTTTATGTGTCAACTTTACAACCTTATCTCCCACATGAGACATGAATCTACTTGAAGAGAATGGAAATTATTTGTTGCCAACCCAGCATCACTATTTTCTTCTTTCTTCCCCACAAACTCATATCTTATTCAGGTATCTACTCTTATGTGGGGTGTTTCCCAGGCGGCTTAACAGTAAAGAATCTGCCTGTCAATTCAGGAGACTCAGGAGACACGGATTCAATCCCTGGGTGGACAAGATCCCCTGGAGGATGAAAAGTAAAGGGCAAGCCATTACAGTATTCCTGCCTGGAAAATCCCATGGACAGAGGAGCCCGGTGGGCTAGAGTCCATGGGGCTGCGAAGAGTTGGACATGACTGAGCAACTAAGCACACATGCATGCACTCAAATGACTAAAGGGAAGATGATCCTAATACTAGTTCCAGGAGTAGATCTTGATTTGTCTGTAGGATTGTAATGGTAATCCCACCCCCGCTCGGCAGTGATTGGTTTCAGACTTGTGAGTAACCCACGATGGCCTGTAACACAATTATGACCTATAGTACAAGATAGTCAGTTGAGGGGTTTCTGGAAAGATTTCCTTGATCTCAGAAAAGGACAGAGACAGTAACAGTTCTTATTCCTCCTAAGCATGTTGCTGGGTCTGGATGTGACTCCAACAATTATTGCCATCTTGCTACCACTCCTCTGAGGATCTCAACATTAAGAATGGAAGAGAGTATTTCTCTGATAATGAGTGATGTTGAGCATCTTTTCATGTGTTTGTTAGCCATCTGTTTTTCTTCTTTGGAGAAATGTCTGTTTGGTTCTTTGGCCCATTTTCTGATTGGGTCATTTATTTTTCTGGAATTGAGCTGCAGGAGTTGCTTGTATATTTTTGAGATTAATTCTTTGTCCATTGCTTCGTTTGCTATTATTTTCTCCCATTCTGAAGGCTGTCTTTTCACTTTGCATATAGTTTCCTTCATTGTGCAAAAGCTTTTAAGTTTAATTAGGTCGCATTTGTTTATTTTTGCTTTTATTTCCATTACTTTGGGAGGTGAGTCATAGAGGATCCTGCTGTGATTTATGTTGGAGAGTGTTTTGCCTAAGTTTTCCTCTAGGAGTTTATAGTTTCTGATCTTACGTTTAGATCTTTAATCCATTTTGAGTTTATTTTTGTGTATGGTGTTAGAAAGTGTTCTAGTTTCATTCTTTTACAAGTATTTGACCAGTTTTCCCAGCACCACTTGTTAAAGAGATTGTCTTTTCTCCATTGTATATTCTCGCCTCCTTTGTCAAAGATAAGGTGTCCATAAATGCATAGATTTATCTCTGGGCTTTCTATTTTGTTCCATTGATCTATATTTCTGTCTTTGTGCCAGTACCATACTGTCTTGATGACTGTAGCTTTGCAGTATAGCCTGAAGTCAGGCAGGTTGATTCCTCCAGTTCCATTCTTCTTTCTCAAGATTGCTTTGGCTATTTGAGGTTTGAGGTTCCATCTCATGCCGATAAGAATGGCTGCTATCCAAAAATCTACAAACAATAAATGCTGGAGAGGGTGTGGAGAAAAGGGAATCCTCTTACACTATTGGTAGGAATGCAAACTAGTACAGCCACTATGGAGAACAGTGTGGAGATTCCTTAAAAAACTGGAAATAGAACTGCCTTATGATCCAGCAATCCCACTGCTGGGCATACACACTGAGGAAACCAGAAGGGAAAGAGACACGTGTACCCCAATGTTCATCGCAGCACTGTTTATAATAGCCAGGACATGGAAGCAACCTAGATGTCCATCAGCAGATGAATGGATAAGAAAGCTGTGGTACATATACACAATGGAGTATTACTCAGCCATTAAAAAGAAAACATTTGAATCAGTTCTAATGAGGTGGATGAAACTGGAGCCTATTATTATACACAGTGAAGTAAGCCAGAAAGAAAAACATCAATACAGTATCAGATCAGATCAGTCGCTCAGTCATGTCTGACTCTTTGCGACCCCATGAATCACAGCACACCAGGCCTCCCTGTCCATCACCAACTCCCGGAGTTCACTCAACTCATGTCCATCGAGTCAGTGATGCCATCCAGCCATCTCATCCTCTGTCATCCCCTTCTTCTCTTGCCCCCAATCCCTCCCAGCATCAGGGTCTTTCCCATTGAGTCAACTCTTTGCAGGAGGTGGTCAAAGTACTGGAGTTTCAGCTTTAGCATCATTCCTTCCAAAGAAATCCCAGGGCTGATCTCCTTCAGAATGGTCTGGTTGGATCTCTCGCAGTCCAAGGGACTCTCAAGAGTCTTCTCCAACACCACAGTTCAAAAGCATCAATTCTTCAGCGCTCAGCCTTCTTCACAGTCCAACTCTCACATCCATACATGACCACAGGAAAAACCATAGCCTTGACTAGACAGACCTTTGTTGGTAAAGTAATGTCTCTCTTTTGAATATGCTATCTAGGTTGGTCATAACTTTCCTTCCAAGGAGTAAGCGTCTTTTAATTTCATGGCTGCAGTCACCATCTGCAGTGATTTTGGAGCCCAGAAAAATAAAGTCTGACACTGTTTCCACTGTTTCCCCATCTATTTCCCATGAAGTGATGGGACCGGATGCCATGATCTTCATTTTCTGAATGTTGAGCTTTAAGCCAACTTTTTCACTCTCAACTTTCACCTTCATCAAGAGGCTTTTGAGTTCCTCTTCACTTTCTGCCGTAAGGGTGGTGTCATCTGCATATCTGAGGTTATGGTAACGATAACCCTATATGCAAGACAGCAAAACAGACACAGATGTATAGAACAGTCTTTTGGACTCTGTGGGAGAGGGTGAGGGTGGGATGATCTGAAAGAATAGCATTGAAACATGTATATTATCATATGTGAAACAGATTGCCAGTCCAGGTTTGATGCATGAGACAGGGTGCTCAGGGCTGGTGCACTGGGATGACCCAGAGGGATGGGATGGGGAGGGTGGTGGGAGGGGGGTTCAGGATGGGGAACACATGTACACTCATGGCTGAATCATGTCAATGTATGGCAAAACCACTACAATATTGTACAGTAACTAGCCTCCAGTTAAAATAAATAAATAAATAAAAAGAAAAAACTCTTAGAAAAAAAAGAATGGAAGAGAGCAGAGATGGATAAATCCTAGGTCCTTGAAGATACTGCTCTTTTATTGACTCAATCAGTCACGAAGTCTCCCTAGCTTCTTCCTTCTAATGTATCAGTTAGATTGGGCTGCCATAGACTGGATGGCTTAAACAACAGACATTTACTTCTTTCAGTTCTCGCAAAGGGAAGTTCAAGCTCAAGGTGCCGGTTGATTTGGTTTCTGGTTGAGGACTCTCTTTCTGGCTCACAGACAGAAGGTTTGACATACAACATGAGAAGATAAGGGCTATTTTCCTGTTCTCAGAACAAAGCAGTTGTCGAGTTAAAAATGGTTAATCCATGGCTGTTACAGGGCATTTCATGAACTGCTGATTGTACATATATGCGATATCATGTTAACATAAACAGGCCAGCCCTTAGGGAGTTTTAAGTTATAAAAGAAACATTTTTCTAAGATCATGTGCTCTGATATAAAAACCATACTCCAGCCCAGTTCTGTCATAAAGTTCTGGCAAGCCAAGAGATGTTAGTTTTGGTGATTTTATCAGCAAAACTTTTAACTAATGCTTGATGAAACCATCACTGCACCATAAAACACCATAACAAATTGCAGTGATGATTCTTTTTAAGAATTTACTCATTATAGACCATTACGATTTCTTCCACAAAAAGTAGTATCGTAGTGATCACTACAATTCTACAAATAAGAATATGCTTTTACCTTTATGACCAAAAGGAATGTTAAGTTTATTCTTGCAATTCAAATCTAATTTTACTATCTTCAACAAAAACCGTTGAGTGTAGATTTTATCCTATCCTACTAAAGCTCATATGAAACATTTTACCTATTATTTTAGTTACATTGTATACAAAGTAATTTTATGTAGTCTTCTAGATGAACATTAAATAAATAAAATTATATCGAAGTGAAGGATTTTCATAATATAGTAAAATTCACTTTTTATAACTAGCCTGGGAAGTGGAAAGAGCAGCACTCATCAAATTTTAAAAACAAAACCAAATAAACAAAAAACAAACTCCATCAAGGAACAAATGATGAGAGATCCATTTGCATATAGATGGATCCATATTAAAGCAATAGAAACTTGGGCCATTTTGAAACCTTAAACCTTCTGACACTATTTTCATAAACTCAAGTAATACAAACCATGTGGTGAATGATTTTCTGAAAAACTTTGCTGGTTTCACTGTGTATTTTATTATTGGCCAAATGTGACATTAAATTTTATCCCCCGTGGCTTGGAGTTAAATGCTTGCTCTGTTCAGAATGGCAACACACAATTAAACAGCATTTTTCATGATCTACATCCACCATTGTTACTGTATTTAAGGGAAATAATGGGGGTACTGACCTATATTGCGTTTCTTATTATCAATGGAGATGAAGCGAATGCAGGGATTACTGGTGATGTACCGCCCAGCCCAAGGGACATCAATCTTCGTGCCAGCTTCATAAAAGAGGCCCAGAGCGTAGCGGGAGGAGTAGCTCACAGACTCCAGTTGCTGCCTTTGGCATTCACTAATTACTGTGGAAGAAAAAGTACAGGGCATCAGACTTGAAAATATCATCTTTCCTTTCAGTACATCAAATACCACACTCCTTTAAACCAGTTCCAACTGTTTTTACTGACTCCATCTCACTTACGACGAATTTTGAAAGGTAATGTAAAATAGCATCAGCTCTTATTTCTTCGCAGAATGATTACTGTCCTTGGCACACTCGTTCTCATCACACTGAAGGTCCAAACTCTTTAGACTGGCATTTAAAATGTCTCTGAGTCTGACACTAAGTTGTTTTTCTAGCTTTGTATCCTAGTAATTATCCTGGGACTGGCTGGCAACATTGCAACATGATAGATCCCATACACTGAGCACTCACTGTGGGTCAGGGTCTTTGCCAAACATGTAACACGAGGATTTCACTCTATCCAGCAACCACCATACAAGGTAGGTATTATTCCCATGTTATAGGAGGAGACTAATGATTCATCTCATGATCTCTTAAGTTCTTCCATGTCATGCAGTCATTTGCTTATCATCTTTCTGCCAGTCGATTAGCATAGTTTCTGGAGCACAGGGACTATACCTTAGTATTTTTTGTTACAGTCCTCTACCCTACTCATTTCAAAAATACAAAGGATGAACGTATAGAGGGATAGAAAGGCAAACAAGACATGCAAAATTAGTTAAAATGTACTTTGCCAACAAAGGTCCATCTAGTCAAGGCTATGGTTTTTCCTGTGGTCATGTATGGATGTGAGAGTTGGACTGTGAAGAAGGCTGGGCACCAAAGAATTGATGCTTTTGAACTGTGGTGTTGGAGAAGACTCTTGAGAGTCCCTTGGACTGCAAGGAGATCCAACCAGTCCATTCTGAAGGAGATCAGCCCTGGGATTTCTTTGGAAGGAATGATGCTAAAGCTGAAACTCCAGTACTTCGGCCACCTCATGTGAAGAGTTGATTCATTGGAAAAGACCCTGATGCTGGGAGGGATTGGGGGCAGAAGGAGAAGGGGACGACAGAGGATGAGATGGCTGGATGGCATCACTGACTCGATGGATGTGAGTCTGGGTCAACTCCGGGAGTTGGTGATGGACAGGGAGGCCTGGCGTACTGCGATTCATGGGGTTGCAAAGAGTCGGACATGACTGAGCGACTGATCTGATCTGATCTGAGGAGGTAAATAATCAGAAAATGGAAAAATACTGGGAAATGAATTAGGTAGGTTTGGGTTCAAAACCCAACTCTACCACTTAGTAGGTAGGTGACCCTGGTCAAGCTATTAATACTTATTCTAACTATAGTTCTCGTCTATAAGTGGCAAAAATAGGGTGCATTAGTCTGTTGTGAGGATTACATGAATAATGCATATCACAATGCATGGCATATGTGTTCATTATTTTTTTCTATTACAGAGAGAAAAATATTTAGTAAAATGGGACAATGTTCTATCTTGGGATGAAAAAGGAAATATCACCCTCCCTTATGTTTTAATCTCCATCTTCAGTCTTCCTATCTTTAAGAGTCTCAGGGAGCTTCTTGTTTATGTATTTGTGTTATTAATTTGAGTTTCAGAGAAGGCCATAGCTCTATTCTGAAGGCATAAGGCAAGCCAGTTCAGAAATGGAACATATGAAAAATTATCATTTAATTGGTGAAAAATATCCTAATCTAGTAGGCAAACCTCAAGGATTGTGATGCTCTTGCTGCTAAGTCATTTCAGTCATGTCTGACTCTTTGCAACCATAGCCCGCCAGGCTTCTCTGTCCATGGGATTCTCCAGGCAAAAATACTGGAGTGGATTGCCATGCCCTCTTCAAAGGAATCTTCCCAACCCAGGGATCGAACCTGTGTCTCTGGTGTTTTCCTGCACTCACAGGCCAGTTCTTTACCACTAGAGCTACCTGGGAAGACACCTGGGAAGGATGGGATAACTTTAGCTAAACCTTAGAGAAGTGGCTTTTGGAGGAAGACAGAAGGTAAGAAGGGTATTCAATAAATTATTTAAGCACAGTAATAATCCTAAACATTATCACAGCATATTCTTGGCCACAAAACACTTTTAGAACCAAGACTTCATTTAATCTTCACAAAATCCCTGCAAGATAGATGATTTTGCCATCCTAATTTTATATCTCTATGAAGCTGAGATTCAGAGAGGTTAAGTAACTTGCCCTAGGTTACACAGCTTCCAAGTTTGTGTGGCCAAGATGAAGCAAGAATTCCCGCACTGGAGTCATGCATATCTTCATCACGTCCACACTTCCCTTCTAGATCTGTAAGTCTGAGCTTCAAGATGAACTTTAGCATTGCTTTCTCCTCTGACATTACCGGTTACTTTGCACTCAGAAGTAAAAGCCATCGTTCCCTTTAACCATCATTTTCTGTCTTAATGAAAGATTTAATTAATTGATAAATGAATGATCTTCTGACACTGGCCTTGTTACACTCGTATCCTGGGCTTCATTTTATTATTTAACCTACTTTTGGAGCTATGGGGCCTGATATTATGCTTACTGCTTTTCTTAATGAAAACACAGATCTTCAGAAATCATAAAATATTCTCACTAGGAAGAGAGAGGAGGAGATGAAGGAGACTCATACTAGCAGGTGAGCATATGCTATGCACGTGAGGGTTTATCATGGTTTCCCATTTTTTTTTTTCAATTAAAAAAATAAACCAACAAAACTGTGAAATCAGCTATTTTAGCAACTGAAAGGGCTTAAAACTCTCCCTTTTTAAAAAAGAAACATATTTTTTTCTTTGTACAAAAATGGAAGGGTCAACTAGGTTGACAACCAAACTGGACCTTTTCCTCCCCTGCCACACACATTAGTACATTTAGCTAGTTTTTAGACAAGCTGCCAAGTAGCAAATCCCACTGGGCAGCCTTTTGAAAAGGTAATTGATATCTATATAGAAACAGAGATTAACCTTAGACACCCTTGTCTGCTCCAGGGGCTCTACAATTCATTCTGAGAACAGGGAGGCAAGACTTTTGACTGAAACAATCTCAATTTCTATACAGATTCACTTACAAATAATTGTATCTTCTGGGCCTGGAAAGTTTTTGATTGTTGCAGGATCTAACAGAGTGGTTTTATTTTGTTTGAAAATTTTTGTAATGCAAAATGCTGGAGGGAGCTGCCCTAGGTCCTAAATATATACATTTTGGCAAGGAAAAGAAATGAGTTTTTTACTATCATGTATTTAAAAGGGCCACAAAATCAAGAATCATGTAAAAGTGCTTGATTCCAATATAATAAAACTTTACCTGGATGTCACTCTCAATTCTAAACCACTAGAATTATATTATCTTTGTAATTATACACACACAAACACATGTGCATATACAGTATATATATATATATATATATATATATAATTAATATAATTTATGGCTATCTAATGTAAATAAAGTGACTGTAAGTTGTATTGAAAGGGATAGTTTATAGTTTACATTCATATTTCTGTCAGTTAGGAGAACTGTTCTTATTCCATTCTCCTTGTGCCAATGCCAGTGTGTACATGAGTACATGTGGGCTTGGGGGAGGGGAAGAACAGAAGAGGGAAGGAGAGAGAAACAGAGGACCTGAATGCTACTCCTGAATAAATTAAGTACATATTTCATTTCATTTTTTTGTTTCTTAAACGCTATGCTTTTTCCAGTAGTCATGTACGGATGCTAGAGTTGGACCACAGAGAAGACTGAGCGCTGAAGAACTGATGCTGTCAAAATGTGGTGTTGGAGAAGACTTTTGAGAGTCCCTTGGACAGCAAGGAGATCAAACCAGTCAATCCTAAAGGAACTCAACCCTGAATATACATTGGAAGGATTGATGCTGAAGTTAAAGCTCCAATATTTTGGCCACCTGATGTGAAGAACTGACTCACTGGAAAAGATCCTGATGCAGGGCAAGACTGAAGGCAAAAGGAGAAGGGGGCGGCAGAGGATGAGATAGTTAGATGGCATACCAGCTCAATGGACATGAATCTGAGCAAACTCTGGGAGACAGTGGAGGACAGAGGAGCCTGCATTCTGCAGTCCATGGGGTCGCAAACAGTCAGACACAATTTAGCGATTGAGCAATGACAACACACTTTATCTATTCTACTACTGATAGACATTTGGATTGTTTGCAGTTTTGACAATTACAAATGTAACATAAAGAACATATGTATATGCTTCTCTTGTGTATCACTAGGGATTCCTTGATCATGGAACAAAGTGGGATATATTCTACTCTTTTGGAATGATAGAGATCAATCTCTTCAAAACAAATCCTTGGGCCCAGGAGTCTTCCTAATGAAAGTATTTTATGATTTCTGAAGGCCTGTTTTTTAAAAAAAAAAAAAAATAATGTATTCACCTGAATTTCTCCTTACTGAAGGCTGATGTCTTCTGTCACAACAATGAATATTTCAATAGTAATAGTAAAACAAATACCTTTTAGCATTTGTTTGATATTTATTATCGATACTGTAGTTAATGGTAAATGCTATATTGATGGGAAATCTGTGCTCACAGCAGTAACCTCCTTCTAGAAGTTTTTTTGTTTATAGCCAATTATAGAGGATGGCTAATTTCCCAATTTGTTACCATATATGAAGAATTTCAGCTCAGGGACAGTTGAAGTTAGGAAGTCAGTTTTGTAGTATAATTATTTAAGCTCTCCATCAGTGGATACTGGCTACTCTTGATTTACTTATTATTGTTTTATCTTTTATGTTGAATTCCAAGAATGTCAAGAAGTTTTAGGCACAAATTCATTCTTAATCTTTGACCATCTAATTCTGTAGGTACATGAAACCAACAGTATTTTAGCTGAATAGCTGGTTGTTCTTTACTCAAAGTGGATGTAGAAATAGCGCTGAAAGATCCATTTTCCATATATAATTCTCCTAGCAGGCCAGTAGAGTCTAAACTTCTACCAATCATGGGTCATTCCTTTTGTGTAAAAGCATCACAGAAGCAGTCTCATTTCATTTCACCTGGAATAAACTGAACGTTCACGTGGATTCTATGGGTATTGAAGTCATCACGCCTGGAAGCACATTTTCAAAAATAGCTTTGGCAAGCAATAAATCTAAAGTTTACTGGGGACAGACTTCAGCAGTTGTATCTGTGTGAGATTTCCCCAGGGAAATATTTCTTCCATCCTGAGAGGTATCTCCGGAGTTAGAAAAATTTGGGTTTGAAATCTGGCTCTGACCCAGAATCTGTGTGACCTTGGTCAAATTGCTCAATCCCCCTAAGCATCTGCTTTCCTATAAAATGAGAATGAGAACAGTGCTGCCCTTAAAGGATTGTTAAGAAAATTAAATGAGATAATATCAAGTGCTTAGCATAATGCCTAACATATAAGTGTACCGCAAAAACCCAGCACTGCAGTTCTTAAATTTATATACCTTTCGAGGTGTCTATATATAAAGTATAACATACTTTAGAAAAAGTTTTTTGAAGCCTTTAGAGGCAATATCCTAAGTGTCAAGCACATCAAGATAATACTAAATCAAAGATATCTCTTTGGTAGGTAAAGTATACATACTGGGTACACTTCACTTTTCAGAGCAGATGGTAAGAAAACAAAACATTGCTTTGAAAAGTAAGATGTATTAAAGATTCTAAAACCATTTCAGATAATAGTTTTTGAAAAATTAAAATAAACCATGGACTTCTTTAGCTATCTAATCTAGAATGCTGTTTGAAGATTTATCTTTTGAAAGTAATGAAAACCCATATTTTGTATCATCATTATCCTAGTACACTGGCATTACATTTTCCTAATCCTATTCCTAGCCCAGGACTATATAAAAAAGGAAGGTGCCGAAAAAATAGGCTTCCCTGTATTATCAAAAAGAAAAGTATCTTTATTAAAAATTTAAGATTAAGCTGGTTTCACACTCATGTTTAGGGAGAATGCTAATCATTATCTGAATACAGGTACATAAAAACTTTAACAGGTACATTCCACCTAGTTGCTACACATAGCTGTTTTCTGGGGGGGATGGAGGGAGTAATTCAGTTCAGTTCAATCACTCAGTCAAGTCCGACTCTTTGCAACCCCAATGACTGCAGCACGCCAGGCCTCCCTGTCCATCACCAACTCCTGGAGTTTACTCAAATTCATGTTCATTGAGTCAGTGATGCCATCCAACCATCTGATCCTCTGTCGTCCCCTTCTCCTCCCACCTTCAATCACTCTCAGCATCAGGGTCTTTTCAAGTGAATCAGCTCTTCGTATCAGGTGGCCAAAGTATTGGAGTTTCAGCTTCAGCATCAGTCCTTCCAAAGAATATTCAGGACTGATTTCCTTTAGGATGGACTGGTTGGATCTCCTTGCTGTCCAAGGGACTCTCAAGAGTCTTCTCCAACACCACAGTTCAAAAGTATCAATTTGTCGGTGCTTAGCTTTCTTTATAGTCCAATTCTCACATCCATAGATGACTACTAGAAAAACCATAGCTTTGACTAGATGGACCTTTGTTGGCAAAATAATGTCTCTGCTTTTTAATATGCTGTCGAGGTAGGTCATAACTTTTTTTCCAAGGAGCATCTTTTAGTTTCATGGCTGCAGTCATCATCTGCAGTGATTTTGGAGCCCCCCTAAATAAAGCCTGTCACTGTTTCCAAAGTTTCCCCATCTATTTGCCATGGAGTGATGGGACTGGATGCTATGATATTAGTTTTCTGAATGTTGAGTTTTAAGCCAACTTTTCACTCTCCTCTTTCACTTTCAACAAGAGGCTCCTTAGTTCTTCTTCGCTTTAGAACACATTAAAAATCAGAGGCATCTTAGGATAATTAAGTTCATATCTAGTAAGGGAAGTTTACCGTGTTTCCCAAATTTTGTGGGACCCCCAAATCAATGCATTCAGTTCAGGCACTCAGTTGCGTCTGACTCTTTGTGACCCCATGGACTGCAGCACGCCAGGCTTCCCTGATCATCGCCAATTCCAGAAGCCTGCTCAAACTCATGTCCATTGAGTCGGTGATGCCATCCAACCAACTCATCCTCTGTTGTCCCCTTCTCCTGCCTTCAATCTTTCCCAGCATCAAGGTCTTTTCTAAGGAGTCAGTTCTTCACATCAGGTGGCCAAAGTATTGGAGCTTCAGTTTCAGCATCAGTCCTTCCAATGAGTATTCAGGATTGATTTCCTTTAGGATTGACTGGTTTGATCTCCTTGCTGTCCAAGGGGCTCCCAAGAGTTTCTCCAACACCACAGTTCAAAAACATCAATTCTTCGGTGCTCAATTTTCTTCATCGTTCAACTCTCACATCCATAGATGACTACTGGAAAAGCCATAGCTTTGACTAGACGGACCTTTGCCAGCAAAGTAATGCCTCTGCTTTTTAATACACTGTTTAGGTTTGTCATAGCATTTCTTCCAAGAAGCAAGTGTCTTTTAATTTCAAAATCAATGCATTAAGTGGCATTAAAAAGGGAAGAAAAGATACTTCCTACTCCCAGCTCACCAGATGAATCAGAAAGTGAAGGAAGTGTAGGAATTTAGGTGCTGACATTTGTTTCTCACAACGGGCATTCCAGAGCTGTGAGGTATTTGAGGGAATAGATACTCAATGATCCTCTGGGTCAATATTGCCTTAATGAAAACATTGGCACTTCTCACAGTTGTAAAGTTTCCTTCCTCTCGTTTTGGTGGCCAGTTATATCACTGTAAATGTATTTATTTTTTTTTAAGTTCACAGAGTATTAGCATGTTAGAATATTATGCAAATTTAAAGAAGTCATAAACAACATTTATTGCTTTGGTTAAAAAAGATTCCTAGGACCCTGAGACATAAAGACATTGTAGTTTCTAAGCTATAATAATACTTACTTGATCATGACTTCATCTTATTTTGTTCATGGTAAAAATAATAAACAGGGAATTATTTTAGGAGGAAGTTCTTAGGCCTCCTGGCACTCCAGCTATACCGGGGTCAGAATTCACGCTGAAATGTCTTTGCAGGTCTGTGAAGGCCCAAACTGCTAGCACTGTTTCTAGCACTGGTGGTGAATCAGGCTTCCTCCCCTGCCCTCAGTGATCCAAGAGGGATTTCTAATCCCTGCTGTCTCTCCATTTCTCTAACCAAAGGAACAATCTGTCAAGGCCAAAAAGCAATGTTTTCTCTCTGGTCTCTGTTTCTACTTTCTTGCCACTGTATCCAAGTGCCCTGTGAAAAGGAGTACTCAGCTATACAGCTGTGGCTGCAGTTGGCTCTTCATAAAGTCTTGGACCTTCTCCCAATCACAGAAAGTCTCTGCTGTTTTATATATTCGCTATCCACTCTTCTCTTTATCTGGATGGAACATCTGTGAAACTAAAATGATAGTTGCTTATTTCTATGGCAATTCGTTCTATCCACAGGATTAGAAAAATAAGCATTTTTAAACATAGACGCTGTTTTCTGAAAGAATGTGGGATGATTTAACTCAAGTATTGTCTGCGGTAAGTCCACTGCGTGTCCAGCACGATGCCAGCCACCATAAAACACCTCTAAACAAAACACTGAACAGACTCTAAGATAGATTTTGGACTGAGACATTAAATAATTTGACCCTGGGTATTATCAATATTATCCTTGGGAAACTTCTTTTTGGATATCAGAATAGCAAACATATACAATAAGTCTGGAAACCACAATAATGAGGTTGGGAAATTCTTGCCTCATTTCCATGCATTCTAAATTTTTAGACTATTATGCCATCATTCTTATTGTAGGAAAAGTGCTGAGCTTCAAATGAGAAAGAATATAATAATAATGCATTGTGTGTACTCATATAAAATGTCACAGAATATCATACATATTTTACAGCCACTCTTCCCAGCCTATCCATTTAATTACTTTATGGCCATGCCATTCGTGAGCAATATAGTCATTCTAAAATTCATAATAGTAAAAACTTTATTACATGTCACCTCATATTTTTATACAGATATATATATATTTTTATATTTAGGACTAGAGTTAATTTAGGCTGAGGCAATGACTCAAAGAATTAATATTTTAACTCAAACTTCCATAGTTTTAGAAATCAGAAAGCAATGTTTACGAGGACCTGGAATCTGCAGTATTAAGGCAAAATGTCAGAGTCTGGTGGTGTAAGCTTTAGGACACTCAGAAATATGTTCATCTTGTACTTTGCAAACCCGCTAGCTTCTTTTCTGTTTGCATAATAACAACTCCCCACAATGCTTAGCTAAAGCCAAAGCAAATAAACTGGACTTGGGGAAAAAACTGTAAGTGGCACCAGACTTAATTTAATGGAAGCCTGCAGCATTTTACTTATTTTAAGTCATCATACTCCCACAACTAACAAAAACCTTAATTTGACGAAAAGCACAATTATTTAAAAGTTTCTTTTTAAAATTAATTTACTGGTAAAACATTGTTCCTTTTTGTTATCTTTGGTTTGTTCCCATTTTAAACTTAAGTTTTTGCTGCCAAGTTTCAATCATTTCCCCCTATTTCTCATCTTACCTTTACATCACTGTGAATGTTTGACCTGAAACATCGGACAAAGGTTATCCTTAACTGAACACCTGCATTTCTGAGCCTCAGCAAAGAATTTTCTGTGTATAAATAAGTGCATATCAATATAATGTGATACACATATTTCTCCTTACTGAGCATCAGTTTCCTCATCTGTTAAGTAGTGGAATGACCTTAGCTTTAAAGGGGTGATATTAAGATTAGAAATTTTATATTCTAAATATAATAAAGTTTTAGAAGTTTTACATTTTGAATATTATAAAATTATGAACGAGCTTCCCTAGTGACTCAGTGGTAAAGAATCTGCCTATAGTGTAGGAGATGTGCAGGAGATGTGGGTTCTATCCCTGGGTTGGGAAGATTCCCCGGAGAAGGAAATCTACCCCAGTATTCTTGCCTGGAAAAATGTCATGAACAGAGGAGTCTGGCAGGCTACAGTCCATGAGGTCTCTAAAGTTCCAGACACAACTTATCAGTTCAGTTCAGTTGCTCAGTCTTCTCCGACTCTTTGCGACCCCATGAATCGCAGCACACCAGGCCTCCCTGTCCATCACCAACTCCCAGAGTTCACTGCGACTCACGTCCATCGAGTCAGTGATGCCATCCAGCCATCTCATCCTCTGTTGTCCCCTTCTCTTCCTGCCCCCAATCCCTCCCAGCATCAGAGTCTTTTCCAATGAGTCAACACTTCGCATGAGGTAGCCAAAGTATTGGAGTTTCAGCTTTAGCATCATTCCTTCCAAAGAAAACCCAGGGCTGGTCTCCTTCATAATGGACTGGTTGGATCTCCTTGCAGTCCAAGGGACTCTCAAGAGTCTTCTCCAACACCACAGTTCAAAAGCATCAATTCTTCGGCGCTCAGCCTTCTTCACAGTCCAACTCTCACATCCATACATGACCACAGGAAAACCATAGCCTTGACTAGACGGACCTTTGTTGGCAAAGTAATGTCTCTGCTTTTGAATATGCTATCTAGGTTGCTCATAACTTTCCTTCCAAGGAGTAAGCATCTTTTAATTTCATGGCTGCAATCACCACCTGCAGTGATATTGGAGCCCCCAGAAATAAAGTCTGACACTGTTTCCACTGTTCCCTCATCTATTTCCCATGAAGTGGTGGGACCGGATGCCGTGATCTTCGTTTTCTGAATGTTGAGCTTTAAGCCAACTTTTTCACTCTCCACTTTCACTTTCATCAAGAGTCTTTTTAGTTCGTCTTCACTTTATTTATATTTATATATATATATATATATATATACATATATATACACACACACACACCAGGCACAAAATAGAGGCAAATCAAAAGTAATAATAACAAGTATTGCTCTTGTTCTTGTCGCAGGGAAAGGAATTAATAAGACAGCCTTAACTGGTATAGGAAGGTATCAGTTCAGTTCAGTCGCTCAGTCGTGTCCAACTCTTTGCGACCCCATGAATTGCAGCACGCCAGGCCTCTCTGTCCATCACCAACTCCTGGAGTTCACCCAAACTCATGTCCATCGAGTCAGTGATGCCATCCAGCCATTTCATCCTCTGTCATCCCCTTCTCCTCCTGTCTTCAATCTTTCCCAGCATCAGAGTCTTTTCCAATGAGTCAACACTTCGCATGAGGTGGCCAAAGTATTGGAGTTTCAGCTTTAGCATCATTCCTTCCAAAGAAATCCCAGGGCTGATCTCCTTCAGAATGGTCTGGTTGGATCTCCTTGCAGTCCAAGGGACTCTCAAGAGTCTTCTCCAATACCACAGTTCAAAAGCATCAATTCCTCGGCATTCAGCTTTCTTGACAGTCCAACTCTCACATCCATACATGACCACTGGAAAAACCATAGCCTTGACTAGACGGACCTTTGTTGGCAAGGTATAGGAGGTACAATTATTAAAAGGAGATTTAGAAGAGGAAACAAGGAAGGAAACAAAGAATTTTTCCGAGCTCATCTTTGGAAAAAAAACTTTGTTCTAAGAGACTTGGTAAAAGTACTACTCTATGTACTAATGCACTTAAATAAAAAAACAACATAATACTTTAAATTTCACCAGAAATAGTAACCCATTTTACAAATCATTTCTTAAACTTAAGAAACTCTTTTATATAGGAAAATTCTCTTGAAGCAAAGTATTTGTGTAGCTTATTAAAATCACAAAATTAGCTACACGAGCTTCTTGCTCTCTTGAATATGATTTAAAAAATTCTTTAAAAAGTTCAAATACAAGGTAAGTAAGGTGTATTCTGCATGTTTCTCTCTCTCCCTCCCTCCCTTTCTCCTCCCACAGCTCTCTTCTCTTTCTCTCTCTCACACACACAGAAAGCATTTTTGCTATTCACTTGTAAACTCAAATCATTTAACTCCTGGTAGTTACAAGAAAAGACAGCAAAAAAAGCAATTTTATGCTCAGTAGTGGGTGCTCTAATGTTCAAGAGTGAGTCAAATTAAGGACAGAGAATTTCTTTGGTTTTGTTTACATAAATGTGAAAATGTATAGTTATTAAGTGGAGTGTGCAAAATTAATTTTTCATATTCTAATAAAATGACCCATCTTTTTAAAATTTAATTTTTAATTAGGGGATAATTGCTTTACAATATTTTGCTGGCTTCTGCCATACAACAACATGAATCAGTCATTAGTATACATATGTCCTCTCCGTCCTGAACCTCCCCATCAATCCTCACCCCAGCCCACCTCTCCAGGTTGTCACAATTCCGCATGTCGAGCTCCCTGTGTTATACAGCACTTTCCCACGGCTATCTACTTTACATATAGCAATGTGTATGTTTCAATGCTACTCTCTCAATTTGTCTCACCCTCTCCTTCCCTCAGGCCACCTTTGTGGCTCAGCTGGTAAAGATTCCGCCTGCAATGCGGGAGACCTGGGTTTGATCCCTGGGTTGGGAAGATCCTCTGGAGAAGGGAAAGGTTACCCACTCCAGTATTCTGGCCTGGAGAATTCCACTGACTGTATGGTCCACGGGGTTACAAAGCGTGGGACATGACTACCACTGTGTCCCAAACCTGTTCTCTGTGTCTGCGTCTGTAGTCAGGCCCTGTAGACAGGTTCCTCAGTGCCGTCCTTCTATCTTCCATATATACACCTTAGTGCGCAGTACTTGTTTTTCTCTTTCTCACCTACTTCACTCTGTATAACGGGCTCTAGATTCATCCACCTCACTACAACCGACTCAAAACAGTCATTTTTTAATAACATTTTGAGTAAAGAAGAAATTTGTCCAAGACCAAGTTGTTTTTTAATCAGGCCAAAACATAATGGTAAATGTAGCCTAATTTTTTTTCTTATCTTCCCTTTTTATCCCCCCTTGCACTCTTTCTCCCAAAGAATGAATGAAACTGTGAAGAATTATCAGTCTGATGTGTGGTAAATGGTCTCCAGTTATCTTATTTGCATTTTCCTGATAACCAGTGTGGCAGATAGATTTTCCCTGAATGGGTGCAATGATATCCCTCATCAAACATTCTTTTGTTACATCCTTTCTATCAAGAGGTAGGGTCTATGTGACCTGTCTTTGAATTTGAGACAGCTTATGACTAATGCAGAACTGACACCATAAAATACAGTTTACGCCTGGTTCTCTTGGGAGGCTCAGTCTTGGAACCCAGCCTCCATGTTATGCAGAATCCATTTGAGAGGTGCACAGGTGTCTGGCGGACAGCTCCAGCCTACACCAGTGTCAACTTAGACATCGGAATGAAGGTGCCTCCAGGAGGTATCATCCCCCAGCTGTGGAGTCACCCACCAGCTTCTGAGTCCTTCTAGAAGAGATCTCAGACACTACAGAGCTAAGGCAAGCTGTTCCCACTGTAATCTGTCCAGATTTTTGACCTTCAGAGTTGCTAAGGTAGTACAATGGTTGTTTTATAACTAAATTTTGGTGCGATTCGGTCACACTGCAATAAACAACCAGGGAGGTACATCATCTTTTCATGTTTATTGACAATTTGCATTACTTCTGTGAACTTTGCCTTTTGACTCCTGTGTTGTTTTTGTCTTCTTCATATATTCCACAGAAAAACATCTATTTCTGCTTTATTGATATGCCAAAGCCTTTGACTGTGTGGATCACAATAAACTGTGGAAAATTCTGAAAGAGATGGGAATACCAGACAACCTGATCTGTGTCTTGAGAAACCTATATGCAGGTCAGGAAGCAACAGTTAGAACTGGACATGGAAAAACAGACTGATTCCAAATAGGAAAAGGAGTACGTCAAGGCTATATATTGTCACCCTGCTTATTTAACTGCTATGCCCAGTACATCATGAGAAACGCTGGGCTGGAAGAAGCACAAGCTGGAATCAACATTGCCAGGAGAAATATCAATAACCTCAGATATGCAGATAAAACCACCCTTATGGCAGAAAGTGAAGAGGAACTAAAAAGCCTCTTGATGAGAGTGAAAGAGGAGAGTGAAAAAATTGGCTTAAAGCTCAACATTCAGAAAACAAAGATCATGGCATCTGGTCCCATCACTTCACGGGAAATAGATGGGGAAACAATGGAAACAGTGTCAGACTTTATTTTTTGGGGCTCCAAAATCACTGCAGATGGTGACTGCAGCCATGAAATTAAAAAACACTTACTTCTTGGAAGAAAAGTTATGACCAACCTAGATAGCATATTCAAAAGCAGAGACATTACTTAGCCAACAAAGGTCCATCTAGTCAAGGCTATGGTTTTTCTAGTAGTCATGTATGGATGTGAGAGTTGGACTGTGAAGAAAGCTGAGCACCGAAGAATTGATGCTTTTGAACTGTGGTGTTGGAGAAGACTCTTGAGAGTCCCTTGTACTGCAAGGAGATCCAACCAGTCCATTCTGAAGGAGATCAGCCCTGGGTGTTCTTTGGAAGGAATGATGCTAAAGCTGAAACTCCAGTACTTTGGCCCCCTCATGCAAAAAGCTGACTCATTGGAAAAGACTCTGATGCTGGGAGGGATTGGGGGCAGGAGGAAAAGGGGATGACAGAGGATGTGATGGTTGGATGGCATCACTGACTTGATGGGCATGAGTTTGAGTGAACTCTGGGAGATCATGACAGACAGGGAGGCCTGGTGTGCTGTGATTCATGGGGTCGCAAAGAGTCGGACACAACTGAGTGAGTGACTGAACTGAACTGAACTGAACTGAATCCTACACTTGTTATAGGTATTGTAAATGTATTCAATCAGTTGTTTCTAGGTGACAGAAAACTTTGTGTTTTATGTAGTCAAATTTTCCAATTTTTTTCTTTTTTAGTCTTGAGATTTTGTATCTTCAAGGAAAGACTTTTCCAAATGAATATTATAAAAATAATCCTATAGTCTCCCAGTAATTTTACACCTTTATGTATGATTAACTCTTTTTTAAAACTGAAGTACAGTTGATTCACAATATTGTATTAGTTTCAGGTATACAACAAAGTGATTCAGTTATGTATGGATATATATATATTATTTTCCATTTAGGTTATTACAGGATATTGAATTATGACCAACTCTTTAATCCATCTTTAAATTATTATTTTATATCATATAAAGTAGGGGAAATTGAATTCCTTTGAAGCAGATAGTCAGTTGCCTTTATATTATTTATTTAAATAATTTTTCTCCACTAATTTAATATGCCTCTTTTATCATCTAAATTCTTAAATATACGTCAATTTCTGGACTCCATTCTGACCCACTGATCAATTTGAACATTTCTATAAAAATGTCATTTTATTTTAATTTCTATAGCTTTCTGATATGTTTTAATATCTGATAGAGCAAGTAACCTGGCCTCATTTATTCCCCATACTCCAAATTTCTTGGTTAACTTTAAACATTTCATCTTTCAGATGAATTTTAGAAACAACTTGTCAATTGTCTTATTAAGAAAATTGTTCTGATTAATGTGGGACTAAGTGACATATTTATTGTACTGAGTCCTTTTGAACATGAGTATGTTTCCTTATTCATCCAGGTCATTTTTTAGGGCCTTCAGTAAAGTTTTAGTGTTTTCTTCATCCACTCATACACAATTCTTATTTGATTTATTTCTAGTTAGTTTACTGTTTTTGTTATTCTTGAAGATAGAGGTTTTTTTAAAATAGTGTATTTTCTAATCAGTCATTTCTATAATAAAAATACTAAATTGTGTATGTGTGTATTTATACCTATATGTATCAAAATATATTTTATATTTCTTACATTTAGCTTTCTTTTCTGTTATTTACTACTTTATTAATTGTAATAGATTTTCAATTGATTCTCCTTGGATTATAAATGACCATCATGTCATCTACAAATAATGACAGGATTACTTCTTCCTTTCCAAAATGTATATCTTTAATTACTTTCTTTGCATGATTGCATTGGCTAGCATCTCCTTTACCAGTGCTTCTTAAACTTTAATGTGCATGAAAATCACTCAAGGATCCCACTAAAGTGCTGATTCTGATTTTAATAAGCTGCCAAGTCATGTAGACCACATTTTGAGTGATCAAGTTTTCCTCTATTCTGTTAAGTAGTAGTGATGATACAGGTCTCTGTGTCTTATTTATGACTTCACTAAGAATTCTAATTACGTATTTAGAAATTTATGTAGCCCCATTTATGTAGATAAGCAAATTTAAATATATTAAGGACCTTGCCCATGTGGCAAATGTCAAAGCAAGGCTCAATCCAATATGAGCAAGTTCAAAGCCTTTGTCCTTAATATTTATTCTACACTAACTTTCTGTGATAAAAATTAGTATATGTCTAACAGAGCCTGTTTTAAAATGCAGATCATGTATCATCTACTGTTGAACATTTTGCATCAGAGTTTTTAACCTACTTTAACATTTAGTTACTTAGAACAGGGGTTGGTAAAAGATATCCCATGGCCCATATCTGACCCCTATCTGTTTTTGTATGGCCCTCCGTCTAAGAATGGTTTTCAGATTTTTAAATGATTGAAAAAATCAAAAGAAAAATGCTTTGTGACACATGAAAATATATGTATTAAATGTCAGTATCCATAAATAAAGGTTTACTGGAACAAGGCATGCTTGTTTGTTTACATATTGCTCATTGCTGCTTTCCTGCTAAAGCAGCAGAGTTAAGCGGAGTGGTTGTGACAGCTCATATGGGTTGCTCTCATCACTGTGGTGCTGCTGAGGTGCACTACAAACCACAATGATGCAGTTATGATCTGACTGTATTTCAAGTACCATGCTGTACTGTGACATCGCTTATTATTATTTTAAAATTACCACTGTATACTCATCATGTCCAAACAAGAAGAAAAAAGTAGACTTCAAATGGCAAGTACAGTAGTGTGTGGATGATCTTGTTATCAAATTAACAGCAAATCATTGTGCTTATTGTGGAAAGATACTACAGCTTAAAAAAAAAAATACAGTACACTTGGCCAATACTAAACTTAAATACTTATCACAAGTTATAGGAAAGCAATAGTCACAAAATCAAAAAAATTAACATGGAATATCTCATCACAGCAGAATTTTTACAAAAATGAAAAGTGAAAATGAGGCTTTAACTAAAGCAAGTTTCTGAGTGTCTCCTTTGTTTCCCAAGCAAGGAAAGCTTTTTGCTGATGGTGAGTAAACTAAACTTTGTTTGACTGCAGCAGTTGAAGAAATTGTCTAGACAAAATAAACTTAAGAGTATTGGCTTTTGGGGAGAACAGTTGCTTGAACGTTCAGAATATTGGGAGCAACATCAATAGTCAATTAAAAAACAAGGCAAATGATTTTGGGTGGTTTTCTCTGGCTCTTGATGAATTGACAGACATTACTGATACTGCTCACTTGTTATTTATTTAAGGAGTGAATCCTGCCTTTAAAGAGACTGAAGAATTATCTTCTACAAACAGTCTGTATTGTAAAAACTATAGACAAGTATATTTTTGAAGAAATTGAGAGAACACTAAGTCAGTACAACCTGAAGGGGAATCTTCTAAGATGCGTTTCAAATGATGGTGGTAAAATTAAGCAGAAAAAAGGCTTAGTTACAGAAATTTACAAAGCTTATGAACTTGCAAGGCATTTTAAGCCTATATTCACAAGCAGGTGATCTGTGGAAAATCTTAAATGAATCATGTATAATTGAAACAGTGTTAATGGGGAGCTTCATTTATTTTTGTAGACTTAACCATTATAAGTTCTGTAAGTAATTGTCAGAATATTATATACAAAAGAATTACTAAGTAATAGTAATAATTTTTGTGATTTTTTTTTCTTGAGGGTCAAGGCTGAAATTTTTATAAATGGTATGTGCTACCATCAACTACTATCATTGGATGTTGAATGGATTTGGAAAAAAGCTTTTGTTACAGAATTGATAATGCATCTTAACAAATACAACCTAAAATTATAAGGCAAAACAATACTTAAAAGTAAAACTTATACTGTAGTCATTTCAATGACAATTAATGTTGCTTGAATCACATGTCAAGCAACATTGCAATGTCAAGCAAAATGCAATGTCAAGCTGTTTTATACATTTCCTGTGCTGTCAAAAGTTAAAACAAGCAAGGCCTCCATTTCCACACAATTATGCACCAGATACATTTTCTGAGTTCAAACTACAGTTCCAGCAGCATTTTTTTCGGACCTTGATGCCAAGTGCAAATGAAATTTCCATATTTCAAAATCTATTTAACTGTGCAATTGAGGAGCTTCCACCTACCCTTCAATTGGAAGTAATTAATTTAATGACATGCTAAAAGGCAAATATCAGGAGACAAATCGGGCAGAATTCTTTAAATGCCTTCCAAGCAATGAATGTGCTCAATTAAAATCATATGCTCATGGACAGATATTAGTATTTGGCAGTACCTATCTGTATGAAAGGACATTTTTCAAAAATGAAATATGTAAAATCTCATTATGAATCAGCATTAACAGATGGACATGTGCAACTGATTTTGATGACAGGAAACACTAACTTTGAACCCCAATTAAGAGAAATGTTATCCCTCCTCCACAATAAAAGAATTCCCTTCTTCTCATTAGGAGACCTATATTATGGTAAATTGTACTCAGTTATTATTATTATTATTAAATTTGTAATTCTTTCCAAAAAGATTTGTGGAACTTTGTTCTCTCTCCTGTTACGTAACTGCCTAAATAATATCCTTGATTCTGCCTCTTGGCCTACAAAGACCAATATATTTACTCTCTAACCCTTACAGAAAAATGTTGCCAATCTCTGACCTAGAATATTCTCTTATGTCTCTTGTCACAGGTGCCAAGTAAAGATAATTCTCAGAATCATTTTATAAGCTCATGTGTGTTGAGTGCTTACTATGTACATAGCTTTTTCCTTGTGAGAGAGGCATTAACATTCCCAATTTATGCTATGGAGCCTTTCCTAAGGTTGTACACTAATAAATAAATTAGCCATGATTTAAATTTTGTGTTTCTGGCTACAAAGCCTAGCCTGTGTGACCAGGGAAATTACCTAATGTATCCAAACCTCAGTTTCTAAATCTATAAAATGAAGATTATACTATAGTATCACCTATATCATAGGGCTTCCCCAGTGGCTCAGCAGTAAAGAATCTGTCTGCAGTACAGGAGACGAGACGTGGGAGACTTGAGTTTGATCCCTGGGTGGGGAAAATCCACTGAAGGAGAAAATGGCAACCCACTCCAGTATTCTTGCCTGGAAAATCCCATGGACAGAGGAGCCCGGTAGGTTCACAAGAGCTGGACAGGACTTAGCAACTGAATAATAGAAACAATGTGGACATACTAAAGTAGTTGAGAAAGTCAGTTGGGGTCATACTCAGCTGGCTTACTATAAGCTTTGCTACTTGTTAGCTGTGTGACCTTGGTCAAGTCACTCAACCTCTTTGATCATCAGTATCCTCTTTTATAAAATGTTAATTATAAGTAGTTTATCATTCGGCTTCCCTGGTGGCTCAGAGGTTAAAGCGTCTGCCTGCAATGTGGGAGACCCAGGTTCAATCCCTGGGTTGGGAAGATCCCCTGGAGAAGGAAATGGTAACCCACTCCAGTACTCTTGCCTGGAGAATCCCATGGAGGGAGGAGCCTGGTGGGCTACAGTCCACGGGGTCGCAAAGAGTCGGACACGATTTGAGGATTAAAAACCAACCAAAGTGAACAACTCTAAACAAACAAATCCTGTCTTATTGATTGGGTATTAGAGGTTAGGGAGACTATTAGGAAGGAAAAAAATTAAGGACTTTATTAGAGCTGCCAGATAAAATACAGGACAACCAGATAAATGTGAATTTCAGCTAAACACTATTTTTTTTTAAGCACAGGTTTATCCCAAGTATTGCATGAGTCATACTTATGCTAAACAAATTATTCATCATTTATCTAAAATTCAAATGTAACTGGGTGCCAGGTATTTTTATTTACTAAATCTGGCAGGCTGGACATGACTGAATTAGGTAAGAAACCTCTTATCCTGCATAGCCAACCACCTTCAGAATTCAAAAGAGCCTACTGTGTTTCCTGAATATTCATCGGAAGGACTAAAGCTGGTCAGCTGATGTGAAGAGCTGACTCATAGGAAAAGCCCTGATGCTGGGAAAGATTGAAGGCAAAAGAAGAGGGCGGCAGAGGATAAGATGGTTACATGGAATCATCAACTCAGTGGACATGAATCTGAGCAAACTCCAGGAGATAGCAAAGGACAGGGAAGCCTGGTGTGCTGCAGTCCATGGGGTCACAAAGAGTTGGACACAACTGAGCAACTGAACAACAACTATGTTTCCAACTCTAACTGCAAAAGTTTCAAGGAAAAGGTTGATCCCACCCTCTCTGTCTTTGCCAAGCAAAGGGCCCAGATGGGAATCCCCCGGTGTGAGTGATTCTGCCTCCTTTGTACTCTCAGTGGGAGCCTGGTGCAGAGGCTGCTGGGAAAACCAGGGCAGTCAGCCTCTGGTCCCCTTGGGTCCCTCTGCCCCAGGCTTCCCTCCGGGTGGGGCCCTGTGGTTACAGTGTGGTGACTCTTTGTCTCTGCACCCCTGCCACGCCCTGCTTAGTCCACCTGGAGGTGGGGGTGGGGTGAGGGAGAGAGAAAACAGGTTGGAGGAGGAAAAGAAAAGGCTTATCAGTTTAACATTTTTTTCCTGAGCTGGGTTGTGCTTAGCTGTCCTGGTCTGCAAAACTGTAATTATTACTTTGATGCAGGGTGGCTGCAGATTGTCATTGCCAGGCCTGATTTAATAGCCTGCTTGCACAAAGTCCGACAGAGATTGCTTTTGTTGCACTTTCGAACAGCTCCTGACGGTGGCTCTTTTACGTTGAGGAGGAAACTCTGTGGTTAAACTGTAGCCTAGGTATTTTTAGAGCCGTTACCATGTTAACCGAATTTCGTACATTTCACCTGCAGGATATGTGGTAGTGCTTACAGCCTTCCCTAAACTCTAACCAAAAATACGTTTTACCAGTTGTTAATGCTGTGCTCAGGACCAACTACTTGCTATCAGAAGAGCTACTCACCAAACATGTGGGCTGCCTAAGAATTCCTTTTTGGATGGGTGGTTCTATGCTATTAGGGAATGTTTTTGCCTTGATACAGAATGATTTGAAGAAACCGAACCAAAAGGCTAAAACTGGATAGTGCTAAAGGTCAGAGCCTGAAGGCAGTGACCCATTTGTTAATCATTAAGCTTTTCTAAGCCGTCTCTGACAGAATTCTGGCTTTCTGCCACTTCTCTGGTCATTTTAAGCTGCAAATTCTTGTACTGTTTCAGTTTTTAAGTAGGTAGCAAAGGTTATGAGAAAGACATCACTTGTTAGTTATTTTTCCTTATCAAACGTCTTTATGGTTTTAGAAAGCAGAGCTGTTCTGTGTTAAGGGAATCTCCTTAACATCCCAGCTATACGGCATTTAAAGATGGACCAGCGGGTCCTCTAAAAATGCAGGGTTTCTAGCTATTATTCCCATGTTAATTAGCTTCCAAAGATAAACAGGAAGTAAGTGAGAGAACACCCACTTAGCCTTTAGGTATTAGTTCCCAAATTACTGCTGTCCACAGAGGTTTTCTTCAACAACCCCAGCACTGACAGTTGAAGAAACAGGAGCATGATAAGCTCAATGTGTTTATCATCTTCTGTCATCAGTTAAAAACTGGAAGAGCTTTAAAATATTCTGAATGCATGTTGTGAAGCCCAATGAGGTTCAAGAGGTATGATGTTTCATTTCCAAATTTAATGCCAGTTTATGCTCTAATCTATCTGAATTAAAATTGATTTGTACACCAAAAACCCCATAAACAAAACTAAACTGTATGCAGCCCAGGGACATTAAGCTGCTAAAATACTTGCTATAATATTGAACATGGAATGGTTGTTCACTATTTCTCAAGGGAAAAAATACAGTCAAATCTTGCTTATCCATAACCCAAACTTCCGGGAGGCTTAAGTATTTGGAATTGCTCCAAACCCTGAACAGGGAGTGGGGAGAGGGATGCAGAGGAAGGACAAGAGGGGGGAGGAGGAGGAAGGGTGAAGGAGAGGGAGAGGAAGAAAGAGAAAGAGAGAGAGAGAATGAGAATCAGTAGAAAGCAAGCAAGTCAGCTTTTAGAAGTAGACCTGAAGCCCTAGCAACACTGAAAAGAGACCTGGAGGTTACATCTGATTGGCTTACCAGCTAGAAGGAATGGTGAGCTATGATTGGCTGGTGATGATGTCTCCAAATAACCAGTCTTTTTCAGGAAAGCAAATTTATGTGGCAGAAGGGACAAGAGACAGAAGAAGCAAGGAGAAAGGGAAGAGAACAGGGCAAAATGAATGGCAGATTATTTGTAGCAGAGGTGATGACTAAGACCAAAATGAGAAAAAGAATAACAACACTTATTTATGATAGTGCTTACAAGTTTACAAAGTGCTTTTACATGTAATCATTGATATTGTCTTTTCAAAGACCTGCAGGGCTCCCAGAAGTTAAATAGCATCCCCCAGGTCATTCAGCTAATCAGAAAAATAGTGAAGGTTTTCTGGTCACAAATCCAACACTTTTGATGCCACACAGGTGTTGTGGAGATGATTCGAAGTTGTCCTGCAGGGCAGAGAGTAGTAAATGCTCTAAATGTAAAAAGGAATCAGAAGCCACATCAGCATGCACATTAGTAGAAAGGTGAAAGGGAGTAGGGGGAGTTGCTGCCCTTCAAGACCTTAGGCCTTGAAGGGGGTCATCTCTTGGGTATTTGGAAGAGAAGATTATAGTGGTACAAGTGAGGGTTGTGTCTTGAGAGCTGAGGGCAGCTCTGAATCTATTTCAGTGGGGTGTATCATTGTCCTCTTGCACTTATCATGTAGAAGCTGGGTGCGTAACTATTACCTCCCACCTCTCGCTTTAAAGGGCTTCCCACATGGCACAGTGGTTAAGAATCTGTCTACCAATCTAAGAGATATAAGAGATGCAGGTTCGATCCCTGGGTTGGGAAGATTCCCCTGGAGTAGGAAATGGAAACCCACTCCAATATTCTTGCCTGGAAAATTCCATGGACAGAGTGCAGAGTTGGATGTGACTGAGCAATTGAGCACACACACAACCCTTGCTTTGAAAGCTATTCCTTCAAGCCTAGTAAGTACTAATAGCATTCGCATTCACCAGTTGCTCAAGCTAAAAACCTGAAAGTCATCTTTGTCTTTGCTTTCTCCTTATGCTTAATTTATCTGCAATGTGGATTCAATTTCCAAAATGTATCTTGAATCAGGTTACATCTGTCCATCTCTACAGTCACCACCATTTTCTCCTCCTGGACCACTGCAATAGCTTCTTACTGGATTTCTCTAATTTCTCATATCTCCTCTTCTCCAATTTGTGTCCCCTTCCCTTCAAATCCATTCCCTAGGTCATGCCTGCTTCTTGCTTAAAATTTGCCCTGAGAATATAACTCAAAATCCTTAGTGTGATTTGGCCCCAGTTTACTTTGCAACACTCTGCAAACTCACCCCTCTAACTACTGCTGCTGCTGCTGCTAAGTCACTTCAGTCGTGTCCGACTCTGTGAGACCCCATGGACTGCAGCCCACCAGGCTCCTCCGTCCATGGGATGTTCCAGGCAAGAGTACCGGAGTGAGGTGCCACTGCCTTCTCCGCTCTAGCTACTAGGCTCTAGCTATTGAAGAGCCTTCAGTACTGCCACTCCCTATTGTGGTATCAGCAATGGCTGGTTCTTTCTTTGATTTCATGTAACCTACACAGATAGAGCTTCTCTCACAAGCCTGTCTAAGTAAGAGTTTTCCTTCATTCTCAGTCATAGGACCAAAAGGTATTAACTTCTGGTCATTTTTAATCTGAAATTACATATATTTTTATTTGATTCCTTGCTTCTCATCTTCTTTTTATATGCTGGTGACCCTATGAGTCACCAAGTTCCATTAAGGCAAAGATGAAGTTGATTTTCCTCACCACTGTATTCCTAGAGCCCACAACAGTGATACGCGGGAGACAGTGTTTGATGAATGAATGAATGAATGAATAGTAGGGCATTGTGTGCCATATCACTTATGTACTCTGGAAGCCATGGGCACAGTACGTCTTTCCTGTTTGTGCCCCTTCTTTGTTAACTCCCATTGGAGGTGTGAGCACTAATATAGATGCCATCTTTTGGGAAGTAGTAGTAAACAATTGAAATCCATCCTGAAGTTGGAGCTTTACCAGACAGCTATTTTGTAGCATGTAGGAAAATGTGAAATTGCTCCTAAGATGCATGTGCTGAAAGGCATTCATTCTTTTTTAGAGCTAGAAAAGTAGAGGTTCCCACTCCTCAACAGTTAAGAAAACTGCCATTTTCTTGACAATTTGTGGAACTCATACATTGGTCATGATAAAGCCTGTGTCTATTTTTTCCAAAGTGGTGCCTATGAAATCTTAGCAAAATGAATCATTCTATAGAGGGTTTAAAATCACAGTGGAATCAATGTTTTGGTCAAGGTACTGCTGCTTTAATTACATTTGTTTCAACATTTTGGTTTTGGAGATTTTCTTATCTGACCTATTATGGGTCCCTGTGAAAATGAAGTTTACCATGGTGCCCTCTGGTGGAATCCCATCTGGACATTTTTAAAACTAAAGCCTTATGTAGTGAGAATGCATCCCTCTGCATTAAAGAAAAGGAGTAACTCTAAATAATACTGTCGGCATACTGTAAGAAGGTTCTATTGCCATTGAGGGACTGTAAGAAATACATGCCTCAGAATATTTGCCTGCAAATTCAGGGATACAGCCTGAAGGAGCTGCAAAGGAAAGGCCATGATATAAATGTATGAAATTTCAATCCTGTTAGAATGAAGGCTAGGAGCCACAGCATTTCACATCACCTGACAACTTGGAAGCTGACTAATTAGGTATTATATTCAGAAGGGCAAAAGAAGGTTATGGATGTTTCAGCACTTGAAACAATATTTATAAATAGTCATGAACACAAAAGGAAAGTAGAATTTGGTTGCGGTTTATTGAGAACCAGTGCAGATTCATTTCCTCATCAGAGTTGATAAAACCATAATGTGTCCATCAAAACGGCAAGCGTCACAGCATTGGTTCCTTGAAACTTGTTGTGACCGTGAAATTTAGTGACTCTTCAAAAAGTGTCTCTTGCTTATCTCTGTAGGGGGATAAAGTGATGATCTCTTGGAGATATTCTGGGTTACATATCACAGGGATCCTACTCAAGGAATTTGAGTACCAGCCAATCATAAAAAGATATCAATGGAATTACAAAGTACTTAGCTGAGGACTTAGGGTCTTCAGATGGAGAAAAACAGTGTTATTCCATAAAAATCAGTTGCATGTTTGTTCATTTGAATGTACTAAATAAAACAGTTATTTAAAATAAAAGCCAAAAAAGAAAAAGAACAAAGTGAGCATCTAATCCTTCAGAGTGTCTGCAAACGATTTAGTGTTTATTTCAGTATTCAGCATTCCTGAAAGGTGGAATGTAGGGCAGAGTAAACAGTGAGCTGTGAACACAACACACTTGCATTTGATCCTTGATGCTTTTCTTACTCGGGACCTTTCTTTGAAACCTGATGTATATTAGATTAAAACAAAAGCAAAAATAACTACTAAACCTTCTAACGCACTGGTTTTCAAAGTAGTGGTACTGCCCCCTAGGGGGTGTTTGGGGATAATCTTGTCAGGAAGGTGTCTCAAAGTATCTAAATGATTATGTGGCTATTACTGACATTCAGATGGTAGTGGTAGGGACCAAAGAAGGGAGGAGCAGTTCCACATCATGCTAGATGTTCTCACCAACCATTCATGCAGACTTAAAAAAGAAACTTGGATGTAATTATCTAAGCCTAGAACCAAGTTCAGTTTTACATAAAAACACTGCTATGCACGGTTTTAATATACACTGAATTTTTCAGAATGTTAGTCCAATGTAAATTGAGGAAAGATGATAGGTTTTTTTTAAATTTTACAAAGAACTATTCAGCATCTTTGAAAATTATAACATCAGTGGTTATACATGGTATCCGAGCATTTCTAGAGCACTACCATAATCATTTCTGTTTCAGTTCAGTTCAGTTCAGTCACTCAATCGTGTCTGACTCTTTGCGACCCCATGGACTGCAGCACACCAGGCCTCCCTGTCCATCATCAACTCCCAGAGTTCACTCAAATTCATGCCCATTGAATCAGTGATGCCATCCAACCTCCCAATGTTTCTGTTACAAAGAGGTGTGTTTGATTCTTTCACTGTATTTTCTAGTGTAGTTGTAGCCAAGCATTTTCGATTGTTATTAATATGTTCTAACTAGGTTGTTATTAATAAATTGAAATGTTAACTGTAAGCCCAGAGAAACCGCTAGGAAAATAACTTTTAAAAAAACATAGTAAATGAAACAACAAAGGAATTAAAAAGCTACAGTAGAAAATATCTGCTTAATACAAAAGAAGGTAGTAATGGAGGAATCGAGAAGCAAAAATGACAATTAGAAAGCAAGTAGCAAAATGGCAGATGTGATTCCTACCACCTCAGTAATACACAACATTCCACCTAACAAAAGTAGAATAACACATGCTTCCCAAGTATGCATGGGACGTTCTCCAGGACAGACCTATGTTAGACCACAAAACAAATGTCAATAAATTTGAAAGGACTTAAATCCTATAGAGTATACTCTCTGATCACAGTAGAGTGAAATTAGAAATCAGTAACAGGCAGACATTCAGAAATATGTTGAAATTAAACAACACACACCTGAATAACCAAAGACTCAAAGAAGAGGAAAGGGAAGCTAGAGAATACTTTTCCAATTTATAGGATGTAGATAAGCAATGCTCAGAGGTAAATCTGTGACTGTAAAAGACCCTTGCTCCTTGGAAGAAAAGCTATGACAAACCTAGACAGTGTACTAAAAAGCAGAGATATCACTTTACTGACAAAGCTCCATATAGTCAAAGTTGTGGTTTTTCCAGTAGTCATGATGGATGTGAGAGTTGGACCATAAAGAAGGCTGAACACCAAAAAATTGATGCTTTTGAACTGTGGTGTTGGAGAAGACTCTTGAGAGTCCCTTCGACAGCAAGGAGATCAAACCAGTCAATCCTAAAGGAAATCAGTCCTGAATATTCATTGGAAGGACTGACGCTGAAGCTGAAGCTCCAATATTTTGGCTACCTGATGCCAAGAGCTGACTCATTGGAAAAGACCCTGATGCTAGAAAAGATTGAGAGCAGGGGGAGAAAGGGGCAATAGAGGACAAGACGGTTGGATGGCATCACTGATTCAATGGACATGAGTTTGAGCAAGTTCTTGGAGATGGTGAAGGACAGGGAAGCCTGGCCAGCTGTAGTCCAAGAGGTCACAAACAGCTGGACATGACTGAGTGACTGAACAAGAGGTGCAAACAACCAGTGACTATTAATGGGCATTGAGTTTCTTTTCAGAGTGATAAAAATGTTCTAGAATTAGACTGAGGTGATGGTTGCGAATCAAAACACAACCTTATAAATATACTAAAACCACTGAATTGTAAACTTTAAAAGGTGAGTTTTATGATATGTGAATTATATCTTAATTAAAAAAAGAAGACGATGGATTCGTATTAGTTTCCTGTAGCTGGTATAACCAATTATTCCAAGCTTGGTGGCTTAAAATAAGAGAACTTTATTTTCTTACAGTTTTGGAGGCTGAGTTTGAAATTAGTTTTACTGGGTCAAAATCAGGTTGTTGGTAAGGCTGTGCTCTCTTCAGAGCAAAGAAGAGAAGCTGCTCCTTGTCTCTTTCAGCTTCTGCCAGCATAAGGTTCCTTGACTCATAGTTGCATCACTATAATTTCTGCCTCTGTGGTCACAGTGCCTCTTCTTCTTCTCTGTTTTATGTCAAATATCCCCTGCTGCCTCTCTCTTACAAAGGCACTTGTGATTTGATTTAGGGTCTATCAGATAATCCTGGCTTCCCAGGAGGTACTGAAAATCAAAGTGTTAGTTGCTCAGTCATGTCTGACTCTTTGTGACCCCATGGACTGCAGCCTGCCAGGCACCTCTGCTCATGGGGTTTCCCAAGCAAGAATACTGGGGTGGGTTTCTATTCCCTTCTCCATGGGATCCTCCTGACCCAGGTATTGAACCCAGGTTTTCTGTTTGGCAGGCAGATTCTTAACTGCCTGAGCTGCCAGGGAAGAAAAATCTGCCTTGTATGCCATGTATGGATGTGAGAGTTGGACCATAAAGAAAGCTCAGCACTGAAGAATTGATGCTTTTGAACTGTGGTGTTGGAGAATACTCTTTAAGAGTTCCTTGGACTGCAAGGAGATCAAACCAGTCAATCCAAAAGGAAATCAGTCCTGAATATTCATTGGAAGGACTGATGCTGAAGCTGAAGCTCCAATACATTGGCCACCTGATGTGAAGAACTGACTCATTGGAAAAGACCCTGATGCTGGGAAAGATTGAAGGCAGGAGAAGGGGATGACAGAGGATGAGATGGTTGGATGGTATCATTGACTCAATGAACATGACTTTAAGCAAGCTCTGGAAGATAGTGAAGGACAGGGAAGCCTGGGGTGCTGCAGTCCATGGGGTCACAAAGAGTTGGATATGACTGAGTGACTGAACAACAATAATATTGATATGTAGGTGTTCATTATTCAGCATATTAAAGGGTTTGATTGAATTGGGAACCACCAATCTATAAGATCAGAGTTCCTTAGTATGATATACAGGAATCCCAGTTTTTCTCCAACTTCGCTTTATAGCTTCATCTCCTCTGACTTTCTGTTCTAGCCACCTTTATGCCAAGCTTCATGCCATGCTGTGTCATACTTTCATGCTCTGTGTCTGTTGCTCCCACATGAACATACTCTCCTCTCTTTGTCACACACCCGATCTTTCAGGTCCTGATTAACCACCTCTCTGTGAATCCTTTCACAGTTTTTCTAAGAAAAAGTGACATCTCTAGTCCCTTTACTGCCACACCGTTTTGACACAGCAGTTCAGTCGCTCAGTCACGTCTGACCCCATAGACTGCAGCACACCAGGCTTCCCTCTCCATCACCAAACTCATGTCCACTGAGTTGGTGATGCCATCCAACCTCTCATCCTCTGTTATCCCCTTCTCCTGCCTTCAACCTTTCCCCGCATCAGGGTCATTTCCAATGAGTCAGTTCTTTGCATCAGGTGGCCAAAGTACCGGAGCTTCAGTTTCAGCATCAGTCCTTCCAATGAATATTCAGGACTGATTTCCTTTTGGATGGACTGGTTTGATCTCCTTGCAGTCCAAGGGACTAAGAGTCTTCTCCAACACCATAGTTCAAAAGCATCAATTCCTCAGTGCTGAGTTTTTTATAATCCAACTCTCACATCCATACATGACTACTGGAAAAACCATAGCTTTGAGTATACAGACCTTTGTTGGTAAAGTGATGTCTGTGCTTTTTAATATGCTATCTAGGTTGGTCCTAGCTTTTCTTCCAAGGAGCAAGCATCTTTTAATTTGCACTTGGTATTTTATTAATTTGTTTATATATCTGGTTATCCTACTAGACCATATTTCTTAAAGTAGGGACAATATGATGTGAATCTACATATATGTTAAGTATGACTGACATATAAAAGGCATAAAGCTACATGTATTTTGAGTGAACAAATTAACAGTTGATTATCAGTGATCACTGTAAGTACCCAAGCAATCAGTGCTCATTAAGAGCAGGCTTGAATTAAATTTTATTCATTCAGGACTTATGCTGCTTGTGGAAAGATCCTGCTCTCTGAATTTTTGAGAGTTCTCCCAATAGTTCTATGTTACCTAGATATATTTGGAAGGACATCTTAATTTTTTTATTTTTACAAATATGAATAATATATAGCTCAAATTTCTCAGTGTGCTATTTAACATATTAATAATTTCTTGAATTTTACTTCTTGAATATAGGCATATTTAAAATAACATTCAGTTCTGTGTTTTAATAAAACATTTTAATTTCTTTCAGGAAACAAGAATTCAAATTATTCTTGATGTTAAATTCCAGGACTTCCTCCAACTTTTCATCTTTTCCCTATCTCCCAATGACTACCACTGACTTATAAGGTAAATTTTATCTATAGGCGAAACATCGATTAGCAGAAGTGCACTTCTGATTATTCTGAGAAAATACATTGAAAAATCAATGTGATAAAAAAATAAAAATCAATATGCTTTCCATAAACCGGAAGGATATAAATTTCTCCTAAATATAGTAAAACCAAATAACATATGCATTATCAGTAAATTAACCATAATAAATATTGAGACAAGTTTTATAATCATATATTTGAAATTTAGTCCATAAAATATTGGAATAGATGGACAGAATTCAAATACCCTTAGCATTCACAGCCTCACAGCCTCAGACAAACTGTGTTTACAATTTTAAGGAAATTCACATTGAAATATGGATAAAACAAGATGCTTGAGATCTCCATAAAATAATTGTGGGGGACATGGGGACTTAGATGAAACAAGTTTGGCCATGGAATGATAATTGCTGAATCTGGATTCACTACTCTATGCTCTCTACATTTATATACATTTGGAGATTTATATCATAAAAATTTAAAAATAAATGTTCAGTGGGGAGAATGTATTTTGATTAACTGAAGAGTGCTTATAGATTTTTTTGGTTTGTTTTATGGTTAACTGAAACACATCAAGTCTTCCAATATAACATAGGATGGAAATCTAGTTTATAATGCCTATATTATTCATTGGTATCATTGTGTAACTTACAATAAAAGCAATTTTCTGTTAAATTCCTTCACATTTACAATTTCCATACTTTCCCATTTGGCAATCTTACTTGGCAAGTTTGTTAGTGTAACATAAGGCATGGTTTCCAGGCTTCAGTGAACTGTAGAAAGGGCATGCAACTGAGAACCACGTGACCTTGGTTTCTATCCTGCCTTTGCTCTTGGGGATCTCTGTGACCTGGGACAAACTGTTTAATGATTCTGTGTCTAAGTCTCATCATTTGTATAATGAAGGAGTTATAATTAATCTTTTCTACAATTCAGACCTCTACCATTTTTTTTTTTTTTTGGACATTTTATTCTGAAAAAGTAGAAGAGGATTTTCCTAAAAACAGACAGGAAGGAGATTGAAACTATTTTCTAAACCCTTAAGTCAGGGGCCAAATAATATTCAAAACGGAAGAACGATTTACCCAGAGAAAGAACCTCATTTTGAATTAGAGAAAGGGAAAAATACAACTCAAGTTTAAAAAGAAATATCTGACGATTTTATCAGGAAGAAGCAAAATGGTGCTAAAATGAGAAACTCAAGCTGGATAACACAAGTTGTGTAAGTAACTGTAGCAAAGAGAAACCATGAGGTAACCTGGGTATTTAACTTGGCATTGCCCAAATTCCATCTAGTTTATCCTTGGTAATTTTAGTAAAATCCAGTATACTTGGGAATATCCAAATGGTAAACATACAAGTGTTGAAAGGGTTACAAAACAGGCAAAGCTAAGGGAACTAGGACCAGCTGACCCAGGGAAAAGAATGCTGGGCCAAGGGAAGCTGGAATAACAGCCTTCAAATAGGCAAAGAAATATTATCCAAATGAAGATAAGGAGCTGTTTTAGTCAGCTGGGTAGAGTCGGAGCTTATACTACAGAAGAAAGAATTATAGTTAGGCTTAGGAAAAACTTCCTGGCACCTGGGAAATTGGAAATGCTTCTTCTCTGGAGATCTTTAAGCAAAGGGAAGACATCTACCTTGAGATGATTTTAGCATAGCCTTCTTGCAGTTGTGAGGATGACTAAATGATGCGTATCTAGTGATTTATGTCCAAATCTTATAAATGTGGGTGAAAATAATTGCTTTGGTGTGGACTGCAGATACAAATCTGGCAGACACAGATCAGGCCTCATTTCCTTCTGTGATTCTTTCAATTTCCTGCTCCCTTGAACTATCATAATCATCAACATCAAAAAAGTTCTTATGAAGCTCTAGGTGCAGGTGGAATATGCCAGCTTACTGCCAATAAAAGAACATAATCTCCATCCTCTTGAGCGTCTAGTCCCTTCCCCCCAAGAAAAAATGCAACAGAGTCACAGGGATGTCACTTACAGCACAGGGCATATAGACACTAATATTATAATAACTTCGTATGGTGTATAATACATGAAAAGATCTAATCATCATGTTGTACCTGTGGGGGAAGAAAACTATTGTGATAAAAGTGCAACATGCAAAGTCTGGCTTACGGTTTTCATTGCTGGTTTAGTTTGGTTTGTGATTCCTTTTCTATAGGAACCCTGAGGTTCCTTTATGGCTGAGAGGGTTAAAAAAAGAGAGAGATGATTGTGCTACATTATGACCGATGTGTTAGCAGAGAATTAATGCTGCTAGAACAGAGGAGGCCAGGGGCATGAGAATTAAGGTAACAGGTGACATCATCATAAGAGGAAAATGAAGGAAAGTAGCAGGAGTTAGTGTAAACAAATGAAGAAAAGCCAACTCTTAACTTCTTTAGTAGGTCAGCAAATATTTATTAAGTGCTAAGAGCAAAATGCAAATGCACAGTTTTTGTCTTCATGTTGCCTACCACTGCTCTGCCATGGCTGCAGGCCTAGACAAGGGCATCATAATTATTGGGGTTAAAGAGGACAGCCATACCTATGTATACATATAGCTGATTTATGCTATGGTACAGCAGAAACTAATACAATATTGTAAAGCAATTATACTCAAATTAAAAATAAAATACAGGAAAAAAAAAAGACAGCCATGTCCCTTCTTTGAAAGTCATTATTAGAGCACTCTGATTTCAGTTTTAGTACTGACTCTGTAATACAGGGAAATCTGTTTTTTTGTGGGCAAAACATAAATGACATTGGTGACCTGACTTGCAGACTTGGTTAACATACAGCATGAAATGCTTCCATCTAAGGAAATCACTATTAGTATGAACTTTGACTCTTCTGTTCTCTCTACTGTTTTGCTGAGTTTTTTATGTTCTTGCCTTTACCTCCACCCCCTACTTCCAGGGCTAGCAGTGTACTGATAAAAGATGAAAGAAAAAGCAGGCTGTTAAAGAGATAGGACACATATCACATAAACGCAATTGTTAAATGTGTTTAATCTATACCTTCAACACCTCATTTAAGGATGTCTGGAAAGTGGTCAAAATACATCTTAAAAAGGTAATCGTGGTGACTCTATGGGGAAAAGAATTGTTCAATTAGATGTGAAAGTTTTTCTTTTCCATTTCTTTCTCTTTAATCTGGAAGCATTATGCAGTGAGATAAAACTTCTCCCTTTAATAATACTGAATTTTCAATTTGGTGTCTTAAATAATGTAAATTTTTTATTTAGAAAATTATTTTTAGCTTATTGTTCAATAATTGTTTTTATAACTGTCTTTGTTCCAAAAAGGATATGAGTTGGCTCATTAGTCAATTACATTTCTTTATGAGAGGTGAGATTTGTTTAATTGTGTGTGTATGTGTGCACATGTATATTTGTGTGTTTTAATAATGTGTTGAGGAGAAAAAACCTTAGTGGAGACCCCATTCTGAATATACAATTTAAATAAGTAAAATACAATTCAATTTACAAAAATGTTCCTTTATACTAAAATGTTCAACTGTTCAAGAAACTGTCTACAAGTAAAATTTTTACACATATGATATGGATAAGAACAAACAAGAGTGTATACATAATGTCATTTAGTTACTGTTTAATGTACACTGAGGTCACCCTTTCTAATCAGTGGGATCAGGAAAGACTTCCCAGTTTCAGGTGTTGTTTGTGAACATTTTCATAGTAATATGATTAAGGAAGTAACTGAATTAGCCTTATTTTCCATTTGGGATCCAAAATCAGGAAAAAGAACGTGCTCGATTACACATCTCAAAGCATTAGAAATGCATTTTTCCACCCTGTGCCATAGGAACAAAGTTCATGTACTAGTGTTAGATGAATCACAATTCTGTTCTTACTTCTGTAAGCCCCATCACATATATGAATCATTAATTTCAGTTTCAAATGATTTAAATAGAGCCCAGAAAGATTCTGTGAGTCATTAGGGCCTCAGACTTTGATAGTGATTTTGTATCTCATTCCCCACTTTCTTATCAGATCTAGATTGCAGGCCATTTCCCCTACACCTGAACATGAATGTCACTTATGATTTTCAAAGGACCAGTTAAAGCAACAGAGACAAAGCACTGACTACGCATATAAAATAAAGGCTTCCCAAGTGGTGCTACTGATAAAGAACCCACATGCCAATGCAGGTAGACAGAAGAGATCCAGGTTTGACCTCTGGGTTGGGAAGATCCCCTGGAGAAGAAAATGGCAACCCACTCCAGTATTCTTGCCTGGAGAATCCCACGGACAGAGGAGTCTGGCAGGCTGCAGTCCATAGGGTCCTAAAGAGCCAGAGACCACTGAAGCAACTTAGCATGCATGCATATGAAATGCCCTTCCACATTAAGCTTCCAGACTGACGGAACTCTGTCAGTTAGTTCTTCGAAAAACCACCAGTGGAGCTGAAATTCATTTGAGATAACTGACAGCTTTTTGTTTTAAAATTTTTTCTATATTTCTTTTAAGAGAAATTACTCTTAAGTCTGTCAGCTCAGCAGTTCTGGGTTCTACACTCTAAAGAGCAGACTTCACTTATTTGTCTTAATATCTACTGCCACATCAAAGATCTGCAAGCTTTTTCTGTAAAGGGACAGATAGTAAATATTTTAGGCCTCGTGTGCCATACAAACTCTGCTGCAAGGACTCAACTTTGAAATTATACCAGGAAGGCAGTTGCTGACATTACATAAATGAATGAGTGTGCCAGTGTTCCAATAAGACTTTATTTATAAAGGAAGAGTCAGCCTGGATGTGGCCCATGGGCTGTAGTTTGCCAACTTTGGGTCTGTAAAACGGCTATATTCATAAAACAGTGGATACAGGAAAGGTTCTATGCCAAATTTAAGGGCATAGGTGTAAAAATTCAAAGACCTTTTTCTTTTAAAATTTATTTTCCCAGTTTTATTGAGATACAATTGGTATAAAACATTGTATTAATTTAGGTGTAGGATATAGTGATTTGGTATCTGTGAAAATTATGAGATGATAACCACAATAAATTTAGTTAACATTGATTACCTCAAATAGTTACACATTTTTTCTTATGATGAGAACTTCTAAAATGTACTCTTTTCGCTTCTTTCCAACATATAATTCAGTACTGTTAACTACAGTCGCCGTGCCGTGCGTCCTATCCCCAGGACTTATTCATAACTAGAAATCCGTACAGTCGCCGTGCCGTGCGTTCTATCCCTAGGACTTATTCATAACTAAAAATCCGCACCTTCTGACCACCTTCACCCATTTCACCCAGCACCCGCTTCCCACCCTGGCAACCACCAGTCTGTTCTCTGTATCTATGAGTTCAGGTTTTTGTTAGATTTTACATATGAATGTTTAATCATTGCTCCATGTCCTAGAACTTACATATACTGCTATACATTCCTTTGCTTTTGGAAAAGTGGAATTTGTTTCCTCACTGGACCATGGGGAAGATGCGTGGTGTATACATGTTTGTTGTTAGATGGATTCTAATTTTGTTTCACACCACATTCATCACTGATTTTGCAAATCTGCCCACTTATTGCTGGTTGATCCATGTTTACATACATACTCCATACTGGCTGAAAGTCCATGTTCTGTTTTCTTTCTTTTTTTTTTTTAACCACTTCTGTCCCTGCCCAAACACTAAAAGTCAGTGTTTATATAATTAGGTCAATAAACACATATTGATTATACTAGGTACCAGGCCTTATGAAAACAATGGGACTCGGATACAGTCCCTCATGGAGGGTATGTGCTGTGCTTGGTCACTCAGTCATGCAGTCATGACTGACTCTTTGCAACCCTTTGGACTGTAGCCCGCCAGGCTCCTTTGTCCATGGGATTCTCCAGGCAAGAATACTGGAATTGGGTAACCACACTCTCTTCCAGGGTATCTTCCCTACCCAGGGACTGAACCCGAGTTTCCTATGTCTCTTGCGTTACAGGCATTACAGATTGCATTACAGATTCTTTACATGCTGAGCCATTGGGGAAGCCCCATGGAGTATATACCCAGTCAGGAAAACAAATAAGCAAAATTAATAGGTAAAACACAACGTATGCATTAGATAGTATTGAAGCATGTCAGAGGGAGATCTATCTGCTTTAGGAAATTTTTTGAAAGATGTAATGATGAGCTGAATTTGAAGAATACACAAAAGTTATCCAGGCAGAAAAGGAGGGGAAAGTCTTTCCAAGTAGAGCAAAAGTCACGTGCAAAGGCCTAGAGATGTGTGAGCCCACGAGTGCTCTGGGAACTGTAGGCAGCGCAAGTGAAGCCTGTTATGGTTAATGATGCTGGAGAGATGAGCTGGGTCACATCCTGCTGAGGAGTTTGGACTTGGTTCCACTGACGAATTTGAAGAAGGAATGTGGTATGATCAGATTTACACTTCAAAGTCTGCAAGTGAGAAATAGAATGGAGTCAGCGAAAGGTATAAGATGCAGCACTGGTGAGAAGGCCTTTGAAATAATTCGGGAAGAGATGAGGAGGTTCTGAAGTAAGATAGTAGTTGTATTTATTAGGGCTTTCCTGGTGGCTCAGAGGGTAAAGAATCTGCCTACAATGCAGGAGACCTGGGTTCAATCCCTGGGTTGGGAAGATCCCCTGGAGAAGGGAATGGCTACCCACTCCAGTAGTTCTGCCTGGAGAATTTCATGGATAGAGAAGCCTTGTGGGCTACAGTCCATAGGGTGCAAGGAGTCGGACATGACTGCGTGACTGAGCCACAGTGCAGATGGAGGCAGGGAAACCTAAATAGAACTCTCATGTTGATCTGAGCATTAGTATGTACCACGTTTGATGAAATCCTTATAACAGTAACATAAGGAGAGGGTTGAATGAAACTGCAAGCACCTCATTTTACACATGAAGAAACTAATTTGGGTTAAATAATTTGCTCAGGTTTGCAAGATGACAAAGATGAGATCTGCACTCATATCTCTGTGACTCCAAGCTTACTTGGTAAATTTTTCGGACATATTCATCATTGATAAGAAGACCAGGGAAGGTGGGAGTTTTATCAAGAAGAATGATCAACAATCTCAAATGCCTCAACAGAAATTAAAAGATGAAAGACCCAAAATACATTGAAAGGATTCAACAGTCATGGATGACCTTCGAGGAGGGTAGTTCCGTTGGAGCAAGGAGGCCTGGGATCAGGTGGCTCAGGGAAGAGAGATGAATGAAGTGGTATGGGAACCACCCTCTCAAGACATTTCACACTAATTAAAACAATTTTAAATATTCTGTAGCTTCCCCACTGCTCTCTGTGGATTATTCCTCAAACAACTGAACTACTTGATATAAAAATATCTCTACTCATGCTTAGAATGGTATCTGCTAAACAGTGGGTGCTCTATAAATCTGTCGACTGAATAAACTTTCCTCTTTAGCACTGATTCTCAAGAAAAAATAGAAAGACTTAACGTCTATGTTTTGGACACAGATATGTTGATAACGTCCAGTCCCAAAGGAGAAGTATTCATTCTCTATGGTGTTTGAGGAATCTTTTGGTTCAAGGGAGGAGAAAATGACAACTCCAGTTAATAAGAAGCAAGTATAAAGCTGGGTCCTCTGCTTGAGGTCACACAATGTACCATGGTGAAGGCTGAAGACAAGATCGCCTGTGGTTCCCACTGAAATGCTTCCAGACACTGTGCCCTCAAATCCTTCTGCTCTGGCAGTAAATGTCTTTTTCTTTCCTTGATTTTCTTATGCTCCACTCCCCTTCATTAATCTAGACCTTATGTTACAGTTCTGGTAATAGTTCTTGCTGACCTGTATTTTCTTCTGTTTTTCTCACATATAAACTAGGTCCCTATTTCCAACATTGCCTGATAGTCATTCATTAATTCAACAAATATTAAGCATCTGTGCACCAACACTACTTTTTGGCACTGTGAAAACAGAAGTGAATGGCAGTGTGTTCCCTTCCCCTGCTGTAAAGTGAGTTCACTTTGAAGGATTTCCACCTGCTTGGTGTTACACTGACTTGATTTTACATCGACTTGATCTTAAACATCTCTGCTTTGTATTTATGGTCTTCTTCCAGGTAGCTGACCAAATGTTCACTGTTCTATTTGTAGCATGGCCCAAACTCCTAAGCCTCACTGAGGTGAAACCGTGGGGACCATATTTTCCATTTAACATTAAGGGCCTCTTCCTTCCTCTTTCAGATAGCTCCTTTTGGTGCTTCAGTGGTTTTTTTTTTTTTTTGTTTTTTTTTTTGGTTGGCAGATCAGACTCAACTCTTTTGCTTTGTCTCCAATTCTCATGTACTGATATATTTCAGACAATTTATCTGGGCAGATCTGACCCATTGTATTTTCTATTCCTTTTGCAGACAGTGATAAGGTTTTCCCATGTCAATATCGTCTACTCATAATTTGAGTTTACTAGGTAACCACTGAGAATCCTGACCTTATTTTGATCCTCTCATTTCATATTTCATACCAAAGGAAAACAAGCTTCACAGTCACATCTACACCAAAACTAAAGATATAGAAAATACTTTCTATCTGCAGAAATTAATACAAATAATGTCCTTTTCTTATTGAGGCTGGTTCTATTATTCATGCCTTCCACTTTAAAGAAATTATAAGGAATCTATTTGTTTTGTTGATTTTTTGATGTCCGGTTACCATGAAGCAAATATTCTGAATCCATTTGGAGAAATATACAGAAGGCTTACAGTTGGGTCTTCTGTTAAGTTTGTCTTGGGAAACTGTATCATTACTGCTGTAGGAGTGTAATAAAAAGTGTTTCTGGAGCATAAGTAAAGAAGGTGGTCAAAAACTCTTAGAGCTGAAAGGACGTCAGAGATAAGAAAACTCAACTGCATACTTTTAGAGATGAGGAAACCAAAGCTGGAAAAGATGATGATGTTACTTAAAGGATAGCTGAGGGCATAGTTTCCACTTCTTTTCTTTGCTCTCCAGCTGCTTACATCATAGGATCTTAATGCTATGTCCATGTATGTGAGTGTGTACATACCGCTAACCAGATTCTTGGAGAAGATTAAAGTTACTGTTTGAGATGATTTTAGAGGTTCAACTTTGACTATGATGTCTTATGTGAAATTCTAAAGTATATGTGTGCATTTTGTTTACTGTATGAACAGGAAAATCACAAAAGCAGAAGGGCTCTCTTGAAATTTACAGTCAAATGCAGTCACTGGCAACATTTTGGATCTTGTTAACTCTTATTTTAATGACAGATAGGGTAGGGGTTAGAAGTTGTGTATTGAAAAGGCTCCCTTGCTCAGAAATGACCCCTCCAATCAACCTGCCCATTAGAGATTCATTTAGTTAACCAAACTCATCTATTAAATGGATTGTAATTAGCTCACCAGACTGCTTCTGTGCCTCTCAGATCTGCTGCAATGAATAAACTGAAGTTTGATCTTGGACAAGGAGGAATGCTTTTGAGAAGGACAGGCAGAAAATCAGGTTGTGGGTAGCTAGAACTTTGGGAGAGGTAGATAGAAAGAAGACTGCAAAGGTACCAAAAATTTCTAATTTTCAATGCTGCCTTTAGCCAAAGTACTCAGATGGAAAGCACATACATACTATAAAGTACATGTGAGCAATTAGGCAGATTATGCTCTGGACATGGTAAAAAGGTCCAGCTTTGAACAAAAATATTCCATGGTGCTAGAAAGGCAACTGAAGATCAGGGTGAAAGTTTAAGAGCATATGGGCAAGTGAATCCATATGAGATGGTTTTATGAGATGGTAAAATATTTATTTCTCTTTGCCTGTTAATGATATCAGTTATTACCTCTCTTCAAATAAACCATCCATGCTGGAAATAACTAGAGCTCATTATGAAGCTTAAAAAGGGTATATGGCATTTGCAAGCACTGGAATTCGAGAGTGCATAGGTTATATACACATTCAAAGGATAGAGTTTGGCTGGATTGTCTGGCCTGATGATTTCACATCCAAAATACCTGCCATGCCATTTATTAGACTGAATTGATCTGTACTTTTCTGAATAGTCTTTTCCCCCACCTCTATCAGTAAGGTGAATACAATGATATTGGTTTCTGTGCCTACAGACATACTCAAAGAATAAAAGTTGACTTCATACACATTTATTCAGTTCAGTTCAGTTCAGTTCAGTCGCTCAGTCGTGTCCAACTCTTTGCGACCCCATGAATCGCAGCACGCCAGGCATCCCTGTCCACATTTATTAGTTATATGATTGACTAGTTACTTGATCTTTCTAAGCCTCAGTTTAACTATCTGTAAAACGGGGATAATGGTAGCCTTTGTCTCACTGAGTTGCTGTAATTTCATTAGGGTTAAATGAGATGTACCCAAACAAAACCTTAGAAGAGAATCTGACACATAGAAATGAGATGTACTCATACAAAACCTTAGAAGAGAATCTGGCATATAGTAAGCACTCAGTGTTAGCCAGTGTTCTCCATATAGGTCATCTGTTCTTGCTCCCAGACAAGAATGCACATGAATTGGTTAGTCTGAATGTCAAGAAGAGGTGGAAGAAGAAGATATATTAATAAGGTTTCAATGGCAGCAGTTCTGGCCCTCCAAGCTTTCCCCTCCTCTCTCCGACCTGACTTCTGTACTCTTCTGTGAATCTAACCAGTGGGCCTCCTCCTGCCTCCTCTCCTTAGACCTTCAGTGTTCTGACCATGGTTAGCATGGCAAAGCCTATTTCTGACCATCCACAACCCTGATCTTGCATTTTGTTTCTGTGTTTGCATCACAACAGCTCTATCTTACGAACGAGGCACATTAAAAACTCCCACTCTCTTTCTCTTAGAGAAAACATGAATTCTAAGTAGGTGAAGGTTTCAAAATTATTCAGTCGCCACCTGATAACCTGACCTTATTTTTTCTCTTTGCTCTTAGAAGAGAAACATGAAAATTATGTTAAATTGGCAAGGTCTATTAAAATTTTTTGAGAACTTTATTTTTTAACTTTATAGCTACCTGTATGTTTCAAATGTTTAACAAGTCTAAGCCATTTTTGTAATGTAAAGAAACCTACATATGCAAAATATAATAATATTCCTCTTCTGCCTAAATTGTGATTTGTCCTATGTGTCCTGGCTTCTATCTTATTGAAAACTGGATTAAAAAAAACAATGGGCTCATTTAACAAATATCATTATGTCTCCATTTGGCAATATAGTTGCTGAATGACCGACTGAATACTTAGGAACCCAGGAAACAGTGTATTGGAGCCCCAAGAATATTTTATCCCAGTTAACATCTGGGGCTTAATTGAGGGCAAAGATCACAACTTAAAGAATTTTATGTTTATTGTTTATAAACCATATTCTCACCCTATATAGCTCTATGAGAATTTCCGCAAGGGAGGTTTCTGAATTCTTTCACAGATTTCCCTGTGGGAATTCTCACAGAATTATATAGGATGAGAATCTGGCCTTCTTAGGCTTTATGATATGTTTAGAGAGGGGAGTAGGAGCTCGGCTAGGTTATTTTTATTTTCTACTGAATTCTTCTGGGGGAAGTTGTACTTTTTGTATCAAGATTGTATGTGTTTTAAAATTTCCAAAGACTTTAAAACAGCAGGGTCTGAAGAATGCAGTAATGTTTAATAGTCTAAACCTTGGATTTGAACATGTGATTTGAGAAGATATTTCCCACACCTTTTAAATCAGTGTTTCTTCTTCTATGGTTTCTATAAGCAGAAAATCTTGGTGTAAAATACCATATTTAAGTTGGAATTTAGATTTAAAAGCCTTTGATTAATGAGGTAGTTCTTTTTGAAATGACTAGAGTCCACATTTATGGTGAATTATTATTAGTAAAACTTTACATTAGAACAGCTGTAAATAGTCTATTATGTTAATATGACAGGCAAATTAACAAATAGTGTAACAGTGTGAAACATAATACAGCATGTTTCCCCAAAAGGTCAACGTGCCAACAGTACTGAATAAAATGATTCTCTTGTTTCTTGAGGTGACTTAAAGGGCAGCTCCTAAAATATGAGCTGTAGTCCTTTAAATGTCTACATTATTAGGACAATGCGGAGGACTTCAGCCATAACTTCAATATCTACCCTGGAGAATAGGAAAAAAGAAAGGGCATTAGAAATGTTCTTCATTTTCACTTTATGAAATTTCAAGCTTAGGACCTCAGTAGGTTATTTTCCCTGGAATCTCTCTGATTTTGTTTTTTCTGTTACCCACATAATTTTATGTATTGTAAATGAATTCTTTATAAGATGAAGATAATGAATACAGTTTTATGTGACAGTATTGACATCTCTGACTCACTTTATATGCATGTGTTGTATAATTACTCACACTTTCCTCTTTGGAGTTAGTAATCTGACATGGACATCCATGGATTTAAAAAAAAACACAAAAATATCCATATAAAATGAAGCCAAAGGTCAGCAATCAACCAGTAAATTCAGAATGGAAACAATGAACTTTTAAAAAATTCCTTGCTAGAGATACAGAGGTAGGTAGCCATCTTTTTGTCTTGATGAAGCTAATGTTTCATCAGAATTTCTTTTATGCATCAGAATTTCTCATATATGCTAGATGCTTTCACAAGTTACCTCATTTTCTTCTGGCAACAGCCCTAGTAGGTATGCATAATTAATCCTCTTTTACAGTTGAGGAAATAAAGATTCAGCGGTAAAATAACTTTTGCCTGGTCACTCAGTTGGTGTGTGGCACATTTGAGAACTGAATCCAGCTCTAACACTGATCTCTGCTCACTATAATACAACACAAAAATTAGGGTACATTAAGACTTCCCCAGTGGTCTAATGGTTAAGACTCTATGCTTCAACTACAGGGGACATGGGTTTGATCCCTGGTTGAGAAAATTCTGCATGCTACATAGGGCAGACTCCCTCCCCCCTCAGAAGTTAGATAATAGTTTTGGGGGGATTTAGAAAGCATGCCCAGTTAGTCTATCATACTGTGCCATATCTGCGCACACTTATTTCATTAAGCCATTACTGAAACTAGCAGTGTATCCTCAACTTAGGCCATCTAAAATGATGGTGTTTGTTTCATCAAAGGTTTATAAAATCTAACTTGAATCTCCTGAATGAAGGACTCAAAAGACTCTCATTCAAGGTAAGAATCAAACATGCATGCATGCTATGTTACTTCAGTCATGTCCGACCTTTGCGACCCTATGGACTCTAGCCCACCAGGCTTCTCCATCCATGTGTTCTCTAGGCAAGAATACTGGAGTGGGTTTCCATGCCCTCTTCAAGGGGATCTTCCTGATCCAGGGATCGAACCTGGGTCTCCTGCATCTCCTGCAATGAAGGTAGACTCTTTACCACTGAGCCACCAGGGAAACCCGAGAATCAAACATTACACTCTCCGTATTCTGTTTCCATTAGCAGGATTTTCACGGACTTGATCAAGCAGTTCGATTAACCAAGATATAAAGTTGGTTAAATATCTCCATCTAATAGTTCTTACTGACCACTCTCAGGTATATGTGTATATACCAAAACATAAACTACATACTGTATTTATGTTTCTGGGCTAAGGAGTCTTTACAAATGTACTAGAGAACTTTAGGAGTGAAACACTGAGGCAGATAATCTATGAGATCCAGAGAAGGAGCTTTATGGAAAGGTCTGTATTCTTAAGCACACTATGGACATTCTCTTAAAAGCAATTTTCTTTTTGTGTGTGTGTGTGTTTTGCTCATCTATTTTTTTTTTTTTACTTTAAGAGGCTGGTGGGCTTACTCTCTCCTGCTTTCTTGCTTATCATGGATGGCTGAGTCCCAGATTAAGCAGAGTTGCTCAGATACCCCATTGGCTGACCTCGAGGAACAGTGTCAGGGCCAGGGAGGTCCAGATTCCTCAGGACCCCGTGCAAGCCTGACAGTTCCTTAGATTGTTTGCCAAAGTCTGTTGCAGGGCGAATGTGGCTCTGAGTAGGACTTGAGCCGCCTGCTCTCAGCCACAGACCAGCCATCTAAGTAAACAATGCCTTTGGCATGTAAATGGCATTTCAAGGAGGTCTCCTTGCTCTTCCTCCAGAGCAAGCTGCTGCTTCTAAAAGCTCTAAGCCCAGAACTGACAATGGCCAATAGGGAACATAATACAAGAATTCTGCTTAAGAGATAAGTCATATGGCTACTGCCTGAGGATACACGCAACTGCTCTGTGGTGGGGTCGCTCACTCTCAAGACCTGAGGACTCCACTGTATGTCCAGAACTCTCTCTGACCTCTTCATGGAGGGCAAGAGGTAAGACAAACAGAGGAAAATAAGACTGGGGTCAAGTCACTAGCTTTATTTTCCAGCTTTAATTCCTGTTCTTTCTTATTCTTTTGCCTTTTTAAACATGTAGCAGCAGTCAGAAGGGGGAGAAAAGCCTATTAAAATGTTCAGATGCCTTTTGAAAAAAAATTAAATTTCCCCATTTTCTAAATTTAAAAAGTAGTTTTACCCTTCCTTGAGATTCTGTTCAGTTGCACAGTTCAGTTCAGTTCAGTTGCTCAGTCGTGTCTGACTCTTTGCGACCCCATGAATCGCAGCACACCAGGCCTCCCTGTCCAGCACCAACTCCCGGAGTTCACTCAAACTCACGTCCATCGAGTCAGTGATGCCATCCAGCCATCTCATCCTCTGTTGTCCCCTTCTCCTCCTGCCCCCAATCCCTCCCAGCATAAGAGTCTTTTCCAAAGAGTCAACTCTTCGCAGGAGATGGCCAAAGTACTGGAGTTTCAGCTTTAGCATCATTCCTTCCATAGAAATCCCAGGGCTGATCTCCTTCAGAATGGACTGGTTGGATCTCCTTGCAGTCTAAGGGACTCTCAAGAGTCTGCTCCAACACCACAGTTCAAAAGCATCAATTCTTTGGCACTCAGCCTTCTTCACAGTCCAACTCTCACATCCATCTGTGACCACAGGAAAAACCATAGCCTTGACTAGACGGACCTTTGTTGGCAAAGTAATGTCTCTGCTTTTGAATATGCTATCTAGGTTGGTCATAACTTTCCTTCCAAGGAGTAAGCGTCTTTTAATTTCATGGCTGCAGTCACCATCTTCAGGGATTTTGGAGCCCAAAAAAATAAAGTCTGACACTGTTTCCACTGTTTCCCCATCTATTTCCCATGAAGTGATGGGACCGGATGCCATGATCTTCGTTTTCTGAATGTTGAGCTTTAAGCCAACTTTTTCACTCGCCACTTTCACTTTCATCAAGAGGCTTTTTAGTTGCACACATGCCATGTAATAGAAGGAGCATCAGATTTAGTCTGGGAAAGTCCTGGCTTGGTCCTAGTTAGAGATGTGATTTTATCTTCATTTGGTCACTATATTATTAGTTGTAAAATGGTGATTTAAACCTATCTCACTGGATTTGGGGGAGAATTAAATGAGATAATGTCTACTAAGACCCTGGTGGAGGCTGTATACAGTAGGCACTTACAGATACAGAGACAATATTATTAGCCTGGAGAGATAACTGAACATTTTTCCTCTAAGGATACTCCCTTTTCTGGGTTTCAAATGGACAGGAAGCATTATTAATATTGCTGATGATATTTTATCCAAATCTTGTGATTTTGTACATTCTGTCCTTTCTGTGAAAAGGCCTACTCACTTAGAACTAAAAGAAGCTACTCTTATTTACTCCTGGAAGAAAAAGAAAGCCTTTAATCAAGCTAGCAAACAGCAATTAAGGATCCAAACGACTTCTGGTTACATAAGTGTTAACAATAAGTCACTGTAATACAGTCTTGCTTTTTGTTCACTCTCCAGCCAGTCCCTACATCTTCAAAAAGTTGTCCATAGTTACTGCCATCTCCTGAGACTGTGCTGTCCACACACTTTGGGAGTTGTGAAGTAGTCTCCTAAGTAGAACCTGTTTCCAATCGCTCTCCATTCTAATCCATATTGTATCTGATGCTGTATGTATACTCCTTTGCTCCCATTACACGAGACTAACCAATATCTCTGAAAAACAAATAGTGTATATGAACACATATATATGAAATCTAGGAAAATGGTACTGACGAAGCTATTGGCAGGGCAGGAATAGAGACTGACATAGAGGGTGTCGGACATGTGGACACAGGGGCCGAAGGTGAGGGTGGCATGAATTGGGAGAGTGGCACTGACATTTATACATGACCATGTGTGAAACAGATAGCTAGTGACAAGCTGCTGTACGGTACAGGGAGCTCAGCTTGGTGCTCTGTAATGACCGAGAGGGGTAGGAGGGGGTAGCAGGATTGAGGCTGAAGAGGAGGAGATATGTGTATAGATATAGCTGACATAAGAGATGTATGTTTGATCCCTGGGTTGAGAAGATCCCCTGGAGGAGAGCAAGGCAACCCACTCCAGTATTCTTGCCTGGAGGATCCCATGGACAGAGGAGCCTGGTGGGCTGGCTACAGTTCATAGTATTGCAAAGAGTCGAACACGACTGAAGCGACATAGCATGCACGTACATATTCTCTGTATCTAATCTTGCTTCCTGCTAACACTGCCTTATTCAATGCACTCATGATTTTAAAACTGTCTTATGTTGAAGGATGGGGCATATGAATTAGAAGCCTAGGAGAAAAAAGTAGTTTCCAAGAGGTACATAATTTTACTTGAGACAGTTACCATTTCAAAACCAATCTATGGCACATAGCAAATCACTAAAAATATATATGGCCTTTTCAGTATTTCTTTTAAGGATTTAGAAATGCAGTTTTCTGATGGCCTGGATTTCCTTTAATGGAACATCTGCTGTGGAAGTGTGCTGTTTCCCTATACTTTCTTCCAGATATCCGGAAATTCTGAGGATTAACTAATTTAAGCTTCATTAGGGTGTTCTGTTTACTAATTGTGACTAAATGTCAGGACATATAGCTGTTTGATTTGAAAGTGTTCATATTTCATAATTTATTTTTCCTGAAGTGAAACACTTGATAGAAATCCAACAAAAAATAAGATAAAAAAGGCAAATAAAGCAATCAGTTCTGTTTTCTTCTGTCATGGCTGGTTTCCCAATTGGATAGATTTTTATAAAGGGAATACTTTTCAAAATGCCAGGAACCTTCTGGTGATAAATCCAGAATGACTGAATATCAATTCTAAAGTAAGACATTTTATTCTTTTCATACTTCTAGACCATTTTATATAAATCTAATTTCTTTTTTTTTTTCTGATGACCCTGAGTTGTAAGAAGGTGGCATGATTAGACTTGCCTTGAGCTCACATTAACACTACGCATAAGCTGACAAGCAACCAGTCAGCGTTTTCCAGATCTCTTATGTCATGAGGACATGCTCTAATTATTTGGACCCAGAAATATTATTAATAGACATGTGGTGCAAGCAGTGCTCTTAACACTTCTTTAGAAACTAATTTCTTGGAAATGGACAAAGACTGACTTTGTTAAGGTTAATTACTTAGTATTTACCACATCTGAAGGAACATTGATTGAGAGAGTTGCTTTATTGAACAAGGCGTGTGATGCTGAGACTATGGATTTAAGAGTCTCCTGAAATTAGCATGGCTTTTAATTATAATAGATTTAAGTCGGATATAACAATTTCAAACAGACTTCTATGTAAATGGTGACAAAGCCTACTGATTGAGTGAAAGGAATGAATTGACTGTACTGGCAATCTTGGTATTTATCTGTTAAACCTTATTTGTTGCTTAGTCTGTTTTCAGTCAGTTGGGCAGTGCATTGGTATTGCACATTCTCCTCAAGTCCTTGGGTTCCTGTATTGTGAACTCCTGCTGGGATTACAGTGCTGCACACAGCAGGTATGGAGCCTTCCCCTGGAAATACTCTCAGTTATCCATTATAGGACAATGCAGGATCAAGAGCATAGCTTGGTACCACGGCAAAGAGCATGGGCTCTTGAGTCAGATGGCCTGGTTTTGAATCTGGCTTGACCATTCAAGATCAAACCAGTCCATTCTGAAGGAGATCAGCCCTGGGATTTCTTTGGAAGGAATGATGCTAAAGCTGAAACTCCAGTACTTTGGCCACCTCATGCGAAGAATAGACTCACTGGAAAAGACTCTGATGCTGGGAGGGATTGGGGGCAGGAGGAGAAGGGGACGACAGAGGATGAGATGGCTGGATGGCATCACTGACTCGATGGACATGAGTCTGAGTGAACTCCGGGAGTTGGTGATGGACAGGGAGGCCTGGCGTGCTGCGATTCATGGGGTAGCAAAGAGTTGGACACAGCTGAGCAACTGAACTGAACTGAACTGACCATTCACTAAATGTGTGACCTCAGGCCAATTACCTATCCCACCTATGTCTGTTTTCTCATCTGTCATGCAAGGTCTTGCCTTAATACCCCACCTCCTGCTTTGCCCACCCATCTTCTCCTTTACCCTCTTTTATTTCATGCCGTAACTTGCCACCTGGCACATATGTGTTGGTCTATTTGTTTGTTCACTTTCTGATCCCCTCCACTGGAATTGAAGGTCTGTGAGCGCAAGAACTTAGGCTCATTCACCCAATACATGTAATTGTGCTTGACACACAACAAAGCAATCTATAGTAAGTTGATGGAGAGCTGAATGAATGGATGGACAATGGAGATAGAAGTCTCCAGGTTGGGCAAAATGTCAGTTTTCTCTGATGCTCCTGGAAGACTGACAGTAGTGAGAAGAAGAAAAAAAAAAAAAAAAAAAAACCTGGAAGTTTATCACAGGAATAAAGGAAATAATCCAGGAATGGGAAGAAAGAGAGCTTGATACTAGTGAAAAGAAGAAAGGTCTAGGTACTGTTAAATTAGTTTCATGGAAACGCATGAACAGTGAGTCTATCAAATGCAGGCCATAAGAAAGGCAGTGTGCCAAATTGAACTGAGGTAGAGGCTCATTGGAGGAGATGGCTTTATGCCTAGCTGATGATTTGGGGCAGCCCACACCAGTCATAAAGTGTTCTGTCAGATCCTAAAACAAACGGGACGTTATTCTTTCCTCGGAGGATATATAATCAAAGGCAAATGTTAATAAGGTGATGAATGAAGGGAGCTGCTGATCCAGTTCCATACAATGCTGACACATTACCCAGGTGGTAACATTCAGACAATGAATAGATATAAACAAATTTAATGCATAAATGCAGAGTAAGGAAAATGCACGGCACCAGATGCTGTTGGCCACTGAGGCAGAAGAAGTGCTTAGTGTCAAAGACAACCTTAGTCCTTGTCACGAGATCAGCTGTCATTGTGGCTGCTCTGAGATTTGCAGCAATGGTTGGTAATGTTTTTCCCTTCATCTTCCTTTGAGACTCACTTACCAGGATTTAAGATATAAACAATTGGACTTCCCTGGTGGTCCAGGGTTAAGACTCTGCACTTCCAATGCAGGGGACCCAGGTTTGATCCCTGGTCAAGGAACTAGATCCCACATGCTTCAATGAAAACCCAGCACAGCCAAATAAATAAATACTTAAAAATAATAAAATATGAACAAGAACTTATATGACCGTCCAGCATCCTGCTCATTTACAATACTTTACACTGCTTTGGATTTGGTAGCTTCATATATTGTGATAATCAGGATGCTCAAATACATTGCCACACACGGCAAATCTGGGTAATATCTGTGCCACAGTCATTAGCACCATGTTCCTGAAAGGTATGAAGAGGAGGCGGGAACCGTGCACATAACACTTCACCCCCGTCTACACCTTCCCCACACTTCTTCAGAACAGATGGCAGAGAGGCATTAGTTGTCTCATGTTTTGTTTTGAAATGTTTCATTGTAAAATAAACAATTCTGCAGTAGAGTTTTTATTTGTTAGCACATACAACTAGACTTAAAGTTAAATGCTGTTATCCCACCACCCTTGCCCCAAAGCTGAATCAAACAAAAATAAAAATAAAGCATAGAATCAAAAGGAATGAATGAAGCTGAAACCCTACCTGCAACTTAGATCTCTGTCCTGATGTGTCTCAGCACATAGAACCTCCCTGTTAACCCATAAACTATGTTTTCATTGTGTTGTGTTTAGTTTTATTTTTCACTGCTATTTGTTTAAGTGGTATAGACCAAGTCACTCTAGTAACAATTATTATTGTTATTGCACCATGTAGGAGGTGCAAGGCTAGGCATAAAAGTGTAAGGTCACTGCTTTCAAGGGATTTAAAGTCTGGTTAAGTATTTTTCTTGAAAAATTATAACTAAAAACACTCAACAGTACATACTAAGTGACAGCTATTGGTTTAGACAACAGCTGCAATTGTAGGTCAGGAGAAGGTGAAATGACACACACAGAGAATACAGAAGGAAATGTTTCCATGAGATGTGAGTTGAGATTCAGATAAGTAGACAAGGAGACAAAGGCATTCCAAAAAGAAAGGGCAGTGAGAGTAAAGGCACTGAGACAGGAAAAGATGAATTATGTGGGGGCACAGACAATGAACGATGGCAGGAATGATGATGCTAGAGAGGGAGAAAGTCCCCACACAGAATGCACGAGAGTTGCCCCCCAAATTTAAAAATTTCAGGATTATCTCAAAACTTACTTGGAAGTTTACTCTGTTGCTGAACAGAGGGCTAGCGTACTATACTTCAAGTGTGACTCCATTCACTCATTCAGTGATGCAGCAGTTTACGGAGCATTCCTGGGTATGCGTTAGGTGCTATAGACACAATAAAGTTAGGATACGGTCCTTTGACCTCAAGAAGATGACAGTTTAATGTGGAATACAGAGAAATGTGAATTATAATCCAGGTTGAAAGTCATAGCCATGTCAAAACTGGAGTACCTTTGGTCTTTCACAAAAGCCCTGCTTTAATGAACCCTCATGAGAATAATGAAGAAGTCCAGGGAGGGACTCATGTATAATAATGAGTCCTTTCAATACTGCAACACAGGACAACTGTATTGACAATACATGGGACTGGTATGTTGTAAATAGATAATACTTTGCCCTTCTTCTTTTAGTATTGGGAAAAAAGAAAAAAAGGAGATTGGGGGAAAAAATCATCACAATAGAAGGTCAGGACCCCAAAATAAACAGGTGCTTTCAGAAGAGAAAAAAATGAATACATTCTGTTATTTCTAGTCATAGCTACAGATTATAGAATACACATTCCAGTACTCTTCTAGGTGTTTCACATATATTAACTCAATTATCACAATATCTCAGACAGGTATTTGTGCCCCAAACACAAAGTCAGTAAGAGAATGAGCTAGGGTTCAAACTCATCTGTGTTCTTAAGCAGTAGCCATACAACTTTCTTACATGTGGGAGGATCCCTCTGGGTAATGGTGGTGCAGGGGAAGGGGGGTCTTCAGAAAGATGTCAAATAAAGAGCACTTAAATTTAAGGAAACTTAGAATGGGTGGAACGAACTGATATGAGAATCCACATTTTTGTTCTGCTTTTGTATTTTTCCATTTTATAAGACTGTGAAAGTGTCAGTCGCTCAGCTGTGTCCAGCTCTTTGGGACCCCATGGACTATAGCCCCCTAGGCTTCTCCATCCATGGGACTTTCCAGGTAAGAAAACTGGAGTGGATTGCTATTTCCTTCTCCAGAGGATCTTCCCGACTCAGGGATTGAACCCAGGTCTCCTGCATTACAGGCAGAATCTTTACCTTCTGAGCCACCAGGGAAGCTGGCAGAAGACTAGTAGAATTCAGTGTGAAGAGGGAATGGTCTCTTTTAGATAAATAATAATGGTATTGAATACTGACTGAACATCTATCTGTATGTACCCGGTACTCCTCACAGGTACCGTTATTATTCCCATTTTACAATACCACCAACAACAAAAATTGAAGAGACTCCTGTTACAAAGAAAGAAGTTTGTTTGGTCTTTATCACAACCTACACAGTTGGCAAGGGCTGGAATTTAGATGTGTCTGATGTCGCAAAGAGTCGGACACGACTGAGCGACTGATCTGATCTGATCTGACAAATCTTTACCATCACATTACACATTAAATGTCCAGGTTATTGGTCTTGTTGATTTGCTGGGTTTGCCTTTCTTCCATTAATCTATTAGGATCCAAAAGTTCTGCTAGGCTGGAGTGGAGTTAGGGAATGGCACTGTGGGGATAAGGCTGTATTTCTTTGACAAGGAAGCTGGCTCTTCATGGCATTTTGGAACCAGAAAAACTATCTGGGAACCATTAGGTACAATCCATTCCTATCTCTACTGAAAGTGTGGAAAATTGTGGATCTCTTTCCAATAACCAATATTTAAATATTTATCTATGAACTATTCTTTCTCTTAAAATAAGAAATTTTATCTATATGACACATCTTAAGTTAAAAGGTACAGAAACTGAACTAAGAATCACATCTTACTTCAAGTTCCAAAGTAGAGAACCATAATCATCAGAAGTACAGGATTTGGAGGTTACACTATTTCTATTAAATTTCTGATGGCCAGATAAGAATTTATTTACTGTTTGATCCAAATAAAGATATGTACATCAACAAAGGTATAGAACAGAGAGAAATTATTCATATTCTTTAATTTATTAAGGGGAAAGTTAAAAATGATGCTTCTTAGACGTCTTCTATATGTCTGTTATTTTTACATATTTTACAGTAACTCATTTGGTTCTAACAATGACCTGTATATTGTGATCTCATTTTATATATGAAACACTTGAACTTCAGTGTGGTTAAGTAAATCAAACAATTAACAAGTGGCAGAGGCAAGGTAGACACACCTAGCTTTCTCTCTCTTTCTCTCTTTAACTATGTTGGCCTGTACTAGAAGAGAAAAGAAACCAACTCTTTGCTTCTGCAAGACTTGTTATAAAGATTAAAAACACCCTCAACAATAGGAAAAGAAGAGAGGTTTGCCGCTGCTACTGCTGAAAAGTCGCTTCAGTCGTGTCCGACTTTGTGCGACCCCATAAACAGCAGCCCACTAGACTCCCCCATCCCTGGGATTCTCCAGGCAAGAGCCCTGGAGTGGGTTGCCATTTCCTTCTCCAACGCACGAAACAGAAAAGTGAAAGTGAAGTACCTCAGTCGTGTCCGACTCTTAGCGACCCCATGGACTGCAGCCTACCAGGCTCCTCCATCCATGGGATTTTCCAGGCAAGAGTACTGGAGTGGGGTGCCATTGCCTTCTCCAGAAGAGAGGTTTATAGGCAGAAATAATGCAAATGAAAAAGAATAAAAACCATTGCGTGAGCTGGACAAAACATGTATATGGGACACTTGAAGTCAAGTATTTTACTTCCAATCATAATTTTCCAACCTCTTGCTCCACTTGTTTCCCCAGATGCCATACAAATATGATACTAAATTTGATTTTCAAGGGAAAGGACTAGGACTATTACTAATAAGAAAATATGGTTTTGCATTTCTTTGGATAGCTTTATAAAATGTGTTCCCACTTCCAAAAGGTTGCAAAGAGTCAGACATGACTGGGTGTGCACACGTGTGCCCTCATACACATACACACACACACACACATAATATGAAAGGTTCACTTTCTATTTATGTACATTTCTCAAATATTGTCTTTTGCAATAAGTATACTGGTTTAAATTTGACTCTGTTAATAACACTCTACTTTGGCTTTCACATGGCTTAACCATGTCTAGAAGCACATGAATGAGACTGATAAGACCGCTCATGTGGTTTTGACCCTTAGAGAGGATAGTGGGTGGATATTATCCTTTATACTTTGTACCATTCTCAGAGGACAGTCACAGATGTGTAAACAAATGTGAAAAAGAAATAAAGGGGACAGCCAGATTGCCAGAGATCCATTACTTTACCCCTGGGATATAGCCATAGTATAGTGGCTATTACAGAACTGGGGCAAATGCCAAGAGCACTGAATTCAAAGGGAGGCTCCCTGAAGTGAGTCATCTATTTAGACAACATCAGAGGAATATTGGGTCAGATCCTACTGGGTGAAGAGGTTACACCATGGGCATTTGGTAGTCACTTTGGGAATTACACTAATTTACGGCAACATGAATATAGAGTGGCAAAGTGTCATTAAAGGCTAAGGTAAATTTATTTCTATACAAGATAGAAAGGGCAGTTGGTCATGCATCTTTTCTCATTAGCCACACTTACAAACATGGATGGCAGCCATGATAGGCTTGAAATAAAGATAAAGGATAGATATCTAGTTCACTAAGTAATATCCTGGTGTCTTGAGAGAGCTGATGTTGTCATTAATCTTCTCTTTTAGCAAGAACTGGCTCTTTTTTAAAAATCATAGACCAACTTCCCATTCTGTATAGAGAGGCGAAATGAGACAGTTTTTAAACAACAACCAGATTCCAAGATCAAGGAACTTGTTAGAGTCTGGCCCTGCCACTTTCTAGCAATGGAACCTTGGGTAAGTAATTGAATCTTTGAGTCTCAGTTTAGTCACATGTAAGAGGTGCATAGTAAGAGTATCCTCTTTATAAAACTTGCTATATAATTAGATAATATATAGAAAATCCATCTGTAACTTTAACTATGCTATACAAAAGTTAGGCATACCTGCTATATTTCAAAGAAAAAGGATTCAGCCAATATAAGTCAAATTGTAGTTTCCTAAACAAGAATATAGAATGAATCTTGAGTTCAAGTTGATCTGTCTTATAAGGACTAGGAAGGACAAGGGTGGTTAGGGTCATTTGCTGAGCTCAAGTCCTATTCACTAATTCGTTCTTTTATGGATTATGCTTATATTTAAGTAATTGCGTTAGTCACTCAGTCATGTCTGACTCTCTGTGAACCCATGGACTGTAGTCCGCCAGAATCCTCTGTCCATGGGATTCTCCAGGCGAGAATAATGGAGTGATTATTCCCTTCTTCAAGGAACTTTCTGACCCAAGGATTGAACCTGGGTCTCCTACATTGCAGGCAGATTCTTTACTGTCTGAACCACCAGCAAAGCCCATATCTAAGAAATCTTGGCGCGATTTCAGGCAAAGAACATTTCATGCAAAGATGGGCACAATACAGGACAGAAATGGTATAGACCTAACAGAAGCAGAAGATATTAAGAAGAGGTGGCAAGAATACACAGAAGAACTATACAAAAAAGACCTTAATGACCCAGATAACCACGATGGTGTGATCACTCACCTAGAGGCAGACATCTTGGAATGTGAAGTCAAGAGGGCCTTAGGAAGCATCACTACGAACAAAGCTAGTGGAAGTGATGGAATTCCGGCTGAGCTATTTCAAATCCTAAAAAATGATGCTGTGAAAGTGCTGCACTCAATATGCCAGCAAATTTGGAAAACTCAGCAGTGGCCATAGGACAGGAAAAGGTCAGTTTTCATTCCAATCTCAAAGAAGGGCAATGCCAAAGAATGTTCAAACTACCACATAATTGCACTCATTTCACATGCTAGCAAAGTAATGCTCAAAATTCTCCAAGCCAGGCTTCCACAGTATGTGAATCAAAAATTCCAGATGTTCAAGCTGGATTTAGAAAGGCAGAGGAACCAGAGATCAAATGGCCAACATCCACTGGATCACAGAAAAAGCAATGGAATTCCAGAAAAACATCTACTTCTGCTTCAATGACTATGCCAAAGCCTTTGACTGTGTGGATCACAACAAATTGTGGAAAATTCTTATACCAGACTATCTTACCTGCCTCCTGAGAAACCTGCAGGCAGGTCAAGAAGCAACAGGTAGACATGGAACAATGGACTGGTTCCAAGCTGGGAAAGGAGTGCATCAAGGCTGTATATTGTTACCCTGCTTATTTAACTTATATGCAGAGTACATCACATGAAATGGTGGGCTGGATGAAGCACAAGCTGAAATCAACATTGCTGGGAGAAATATCAATAACCTCAGATATGTAGATGACACCTTCCTTATGGCAGAAAGTGAAGAGGAACTAAAGAGCCTCTTGATGAAAGTAAAGCCTTTGACTGTGTGGATCACAATAAACTGTGGAAAATTCTGAAAGAGATGGGAATACCAGACAACCTGATCTGCCTCTTGAGAAATTTGTATGCAGGTCAGGAAGCAACAGTTAGAACTGGACACGGAACAACAGACTGGGTCCAAATAGGAAAAGGAGTACGTCAAGGCTGTATATTGTCACCCTGCTTATTTAACTTCTATGCAGAGTACATCATGAGAAACACTGGACTGGAAGAAACACAAGCTGGAATCAAGATTGCCAGGAGAAATATCAATAACCTCAGATATGCAGATGACACCACCCTTATGGCAGAAAGTGAAGAACTAAAGAGCCTCTTGATGAAAGTGAAAGTGGAGAGTGAAAAAGTTGGCTTAAAGCTCAACATTCAGAAAACGAAGATCATGGCATCTGGTCCCATCACTTCATGGGAAATAGATGGGGAAACAGTGGAAACAGTGTCAGACTTTATTTTTTTGGGCTCCAAAATCACTGGAGATGGTGACTGCAGCCAAGAAATCAAAAGACGCTTACTTCTTGGAAGGAAAGTTATGACCAATCTAGATAGCATATTCAAAAGCAGAGACATTACTTAGCCAACAAAGGTCCATCTAGTCAAGGCTATGGTTTTTCCTGTGGTCATGTATGGATGTGAGAGTTGGACTGTGAAGAAGGCTGAGTGCCGAAGAATTGACGCTTTTGAACTTTGGTGTTGGAGAAGAGTCTTGAGAGTCCCTTGGACTGCAAGGAGATCCAACCAGTCCATTCTGAAGGAGATCAGCCCTGGGATTTCTTTGGAAGGAATGATGCTAAAGCTGAAACTCCAGTACTTTGGCCACCTCATGTGAAGAGTTGACTCATTGGAAAAGACTCTTATGCTGGGAGGGATTGGGGGCAGGAGGAGAAGGGGACGACAGAGGATGAGATGGCTGGATGGCGTCACTGACTCGATGGACGTGAGTCTGGGTGAACTCCAGGAGTTGGTGATGGACAGGGAGGCCTGGCGTGCTGCGATTCATGGGGTCGCAAACAGTTGGACACGACTGAGCAACTGAACTGAACTGAACTGAAAAAGCTGGCTTAAAACTCAACATTCAAATAACGAAGATCATGTTATCCGCTCCCATCACTTCATAGCAAATACATGGGAAAACAACGGAAACAGTGACAGACTTTATTTTCTTGAGCTCCAAAATCACTGCAGATGGTGACTGTAGCCATGATTTTAAAAGATACTTTCTTCTAGGAAGAAAAACTATGACAAACCTAGACAGTGTATTAAAAAGCAGAGACATTACTTTGCCAACAAAGGTCAATCTTGTCAAAGCTATGGTTTTTCCAGTAGTCACGTATGGATGTGAGAGTTGCACCATAAGCACGGCTGAATGCTAAAGAATTGATGCTTTTGAACTGTGGTGTTGGAGAAGACTCTTGAGAGTCCCTGGACCGTAAGGAGATCAAACCTGTCCATCCTAAAGGAAATCAGTCCTGAATATTCTTTGGAAGGACTGATGCTGAAGCTAAAGTGCCAATACTTTTGCCACCTGATGTAAAGAGCTGACTCATTAGAAAAGAGCCTGATATTTGGAAAGAATGAAGGCAGAAGGGGATGACAGAGGATAAGATGGTTGGATAGCATCACTAACTCAATGGACATGAGTTTGAGCAAGCTCTGGGAGATGATGAAGGACAGGGAAGCCTGGAGTGCTGCCGTCCATGGGGTCTCAAAGAGTTGGGCACAACTGAGCAACTGCAACAATTTCAGGCCACAAATATTTTCCTTATATTTTCTTTTAATTTTTTTAAATAATTTTAGGTTTTATATGTAGTTCTATAATCCACTTTGAGTTACTCTTTTATATATTTTGAGATGCTGATCAGAGTTTTTTTCTTCTTAGTGTATAGACATCCAACAGATCCAGCACAACTTGTTGAAAAGATGATCGTTTCTGCACTCGAAGTGCTTTTGTTTTTTTTTTTTTCCAGTTGATTTTATTTCTTCAATTTTATTTTTAAACTTTAAAATATTGTATTGGTTTTGTCAAATATCGAAATGAATCCGCCACAGGTATACCTGTGTTCCCCATCCTGAACCCTCCTCCCTCCTCCCTCCCCATACCCTCCCTCTGGGTCGTCCCAGTGCACCAGCCCCAAGCATCCAGTATCGTGCATCGAACCTGGACTGGCGACTCGTTTCATACATATTATACATGTTTCAATGCCATTCTCCCAAATCTCCCCACCCTCTCCCTCTCCCACAGAGTCCATAAGACTGATCTATACATCAGTGTCTCTTCTGCTGTCTCATACACAGGGTTATTGTTACCATCTTTCTAAATTCCATATATATGCGTTAGTATACTGTACTGGTGTTTTTCTTTCTGGCTTACTTCACTCTGTATAATCCATCTCATTAGAACTGATTCAAATGTATTCTTTTTAATGGCTGAGTAATACTCCATTGTGTATATGTACCACAGCTTTCTTATCCATTCATCTGCTGATGGGCATCTAGGTTGCTTCCATGTCCTGGCTATTATAAACAGTGCTGCGATGAACATTGGGGTACACGTGTCTCTTTCCCTTCTGGTTTCCTCAGTGTGTATGCCCAGCAGTGGGATTGCTGGATCATAAGGCAGTTCTATTTCCAGTTTTTTTAAGGAATCTCCACACTGTTCTCCATAGTGGCTGTACTAGTTTGCATTCCTACCAATAGTGTAAGAGGATTCCCTTTTCTCCACACCCTCTCCAGCATTTATTGTTGTTTTTGTTTTTTTTTTTAATTTATTAATTTTAATTAGAGGCTAATTACTTTATAATATTGTATTGGTTAGATCTAGGTTTATACAGGTTTTCTATTTCTTTTTGAGTGAGCTTTGGTAGTTTGTTGCTTTCAAGAAATTTGTCCATTTCATCTAAGTTGTCACATTTATAGGTATAGCTGTTCATAATATCTCTTTATTATCCTTTTAATATCTGTGGAATCTGTACTGATGTTATCACTCTAATCACTGATATTGGTAATTTGTGTCTTTCCTGTTTTCATGACCAATCTGGCTAAAGATTTACTAATTTTTCTTCATCTTTGCAACGAACCAACTTTGGTTTAATTGATTTCTCATTGTCTTTGTTTCCCATTTCATCTATTTCTACTTTGATTTTTATTATTTCCTTTCTTCTGCTTCTTCAGTCACTAAGTTGTTTCTGACTCTCTTCTGCTAGCACTGGCTTTATTTGCTGTTTGTTTTCTAGTTTCTTAAAGTAGAAGCTGAGGTCACTAATTTTAGTCCTCTGAAGACCTTTATTCTTTACCAACTTACTGCTATAAATTTCTTCCTAAACAGTGTTTTAGTAGTACTTCACACATTCTGATATATTTTCACACTCATTCAGTTGTGTATTGTATTTTCACATTCATACTTTATAATTTCCCTTTTGATTTTTCCCTTGATCCATGAACTATTCAGATTTGTGCTATGTAGCTTTCCAAATATTTGGAGATTTTTCACAAATATTTCTGTTATTGGTTTTAATTTAATTCCACCATAGTAGTCAGAGAACATACTTTGAGTTACTTGAATACTTTTAAATTTACTAAAAATATTTTAATGGCTCAGGATGGGGTCTATTTCAATACATTTTCCATGTGCTTGTGAAAAGAAAGCATTTTGCTGCTGTTCAGTGGAGTGTTCTGTAAGTTAAGCAGATAAAGTCGATTAATAAGCATTATTCAAGGGTACTATATCACTGATTTCTTAATTTCTTTTTCCATACATTATTGACAAAGGGGCACTGACATCTCTAACAATTACTGTGGGTATCACCATTCCTCCTTGCAGCTCTATCAAGTTTGTTTTCTCCCTATGTATTTAGAAACTCATTAGATACATGTGCATTTAGGACTCTTTTGTCTTTGAGAACTGACTCCTTTATTGTTATGAAATGACCTTCTTTTTCCTGTTAATATTTTTTGCTCTGAAATCTAGTGTTAATATGGCCATTCAGCTTGTTTTTTTTTTTTCTTTGATTAATGTTAGCATAGCATTTAGTTTTGATCCTTTTTCTTTATATATATATAATATTTGAAGTGTATTACTTTTTGGCAGCATATAGTTGTGCCTTGATTTTTTAAATTCAATAACAATCTCTGCTTTTAGTTAAGGCATTTAAACCATTTACATTTAATGTCATAATTGACATGGTTTGATTTAGGTCTATCACTTGCTATTTGTTTTTTGTTTTTCCCATTTGTTCTTTGTCCTATTTTCTCTCTTTTCTTTTGGATTAAATGAATTTTTTTTTTTATGATTCTTGTTTCATTTCTATTGTTGGATTATGGGCTATAACTCTTGGTTTGGTTATTTTAGGAGCTGTAATGCACTTTTTAAAGTCGAAAGTTTTCCATTCAAATACCAAGGAGTATATAAATCTGAACCCCTTTAAAAGGTCTGTGGTTATGTGTTTTGTCTTTTTTTTTTTTAAGAGGTACTGAAATGAATGGGCTGAAAAGATCAAGCTAAAATGAATGCTTGCAATTCATAATCTTTAAAATGGAGTCAAAATGCCAGAATACACTTTACTGCTTTTAAACCAAGTTCACCATAGCCAGTACAGAGCCAAAGTGAGATTTTGGAACAAGCTGAAAATTCTTCTTTTTAAATAATATGTTGCTCTTAGTGATGCCAGGCTCAATTTCTTGATAAGTTCTGGATATCGGAAATTGTGTTTACCCAGACAAAATATTAATACCTGACACTGAAAATGAACTTAAAAGTTATGTTAATATAATCACCACAGAAATGAAATTGTTATTTCAGTAATATAGGAAAAACACTAGATTCAATTTTATATACCTTTGTAATTTTCTGTTGAACATAGTTGGAGGCAGAACTGAGAAATTCCAGGAGCCCTATGCTGGTCAGTGAATCCTAAGACCCATGTATTTACAAGGTGAATGTCTCCATCTGAGGCATGGAAACCAGTATAGAAAACCCCTGTGGTCTAGACTTGTTCTAAGTATTGCTAAAGAAGCAATTGGTGTGGCAGAAACATGGACATTCAGAGACAGACAACTGCAGTATGAGTTTTCCTTTCATCACCACTTAATCTCTGCTTGTGCTACACAGGATAGATTACTTAATTTCTCAGAATATTTCCTTATTTTAAAATCTATATATCATATTTTAGCTATAATCTAAATAATACTTATTTTACAATGTTTTGGTGAGAATTGAAAGAGGAAACTTTATAACAACTATGATTAATTAAACAATAGCAAATGTAATAGCAAATGTAAAGTTTCCACTTTGGCCCTGCCATGTCATTCTTTCTGGAGTAATTAGTAGTTGTCCTCCACTCTTCCCCTGATGCTGGGATAGACTGAAGGCAGAAGGAGAAGAGGGTGACAGAGGATGAGATGGTTGAATGGCATCGCCGAATCAATGGACATGAACTAGTGCAAACTCTGGGAGACAGTGAGGGACACGGAAGCCTGGAGTGCTGCAGTCTATGGGGTCGTGAAGAGTCGGACACGACTTGGCGACTAAACAATGACAACAAATGTAAAGCATTGTTTCTATTATTTATTTCCTTTTTGTGTATTAGAGCAAAAATAGAAGTACAGCAGTAGGGATGTAATGAAGATAAAATTCCTCCTTAGAATCCAGATATTCATATGGTGTTGCTATTATTAGTTATCATTAAGAACAATAATTAATGAAGGGGTAAGTGAGGACTTAGATCAAACCTCTTTATTCAGCAGGGCAATGGAATTTATCTTGAGCGATGCCACTCATTGTTGATACGTAACGCTTTCCACTTTCTTACTCTCCCACCCTGAGTACAATGATCTAGGTGACAGTACCCAAATCAAAACAACGTAATGCAGTGTTTTGCGATGGGGTCATGAGGAGTCAGACATGACTGAGCGACTGAACTGACTGACTGACTGAATGCAGTGTTTATAACTGTTTCATTACAGGCTCATCATTTTTGCTCCAGTTGACAATGATGGTCTCTTAGAAGTCTCCAGAGCAGTGTGGCTGCTTAAGAGAAGCTTGTGTTACTTGAAGTGTCTACTAGCACTAATCAGCATGGCCTGCTAGACTCCCCAGTTGATTAGATTCTTCAGTAAACTTCTGATTTGTCAATGTTTTCTCTTTGACAAAGCTAGCTTTCTCTTTCATTTCTAAGCACATTGCAGAACTGCCTTAAAACAAAGATGCAAAACTTCTGGAGCATTGAGACCGTATTGGAAATCTTTTGAAAACCTTAAGGGCTAATTCTTTGATGTATACTTGCATAAAACAGCAATGCATTATTGAACGTAGTCATATCAAAAAAGGTCAGGCATTGCCATTTGCCATTTGTAATCTCCAATAAAGTAAGGGTGTATGTGTGTGTGGGTGTGTATGTGTGTTAACAAGATGACTTTGAACAGGACCAAGGAAATGGAAGTAGTAAGGCTTAGTATAAAGGTGCCTAAAAGGTTGAGAATTATGAGAGTTGGGTTTTGTGCCAGGTTCTATTCTGTGAGGTCATGGAGTGCAGGGGCATAAAGTTTTTCTTTGCATCCTGAGCTCCTATTATGTACCAAGTATTATCTGCTGCAAGTGTAGAAATATTTTCTACATGCCACTATTAGCTGTGAGTTCCTGGGGTAGTCAACATTTCCGAATCTGACTACTTATCAGTCAACTGGAGACAATAGTCACAAAACCTTACAGGCTATACTGTGAGGGCTAAACCATTGAATGCAATCACATATAAACTGAAAAGCCTATAATGAAAATCAGAGTTGATATTGATTGGGAACACAGGCTCTGGCATCAGAGGACTTGATCAGAATAGATAGGATCTCAGATTTTTGTGCACATTCTTTAAGCTAATTATAGTTTATCTGAAAAATGGAAGTCAATATTGGTTTGAGACGGTAGATAGAATCCAGATTAAAAAAAAAAAGAAGAAGAATCCAGGAATCCACTGTCTTCTATAAAAAAAAGTCCTATGAAGTGACAGGAGAGGTATTTTTAAAAAGAATGATAAAACCACATAGCATTGGGAAATACGGACTTGTGCTATCAAAAAGCTAGAGATTTTGAAGCATTCCTGAAAGTTAGAAATAGGACATTAAGATAGGAGGAAACTATGCCCCAAGATACGAGTAGGAAAGTACGCTCTGAAGATAAGAACAGGTAAAAAGGTGTACTCTGTGCTTAGAGACATACAAGTAGAAGAGGCATGTCTGTGTGAGTAACTGCGAAACTAAAATCTCATCAGCAGTCTTGTTACTCCCCTACTTCAATTCCTCCATTTGCTGAAATGGTGAGAAAGGGCCCTGGTACCTGGAAGACAGCCACGACCAAGAAGAACCAGAGACTTTGAGGAGGAGCAAGGCACCCCCAAGCCCAGAAAGAGAGATCCCAGCACACTACAATGAACTTATATTTCTCCTTTTCCCTTTTTTAAGAGTACCTATAATGAGAACCTGTATCTTCTTCCCTCAACCCTCTCGCCCAAAGATTTTCAAACACAAAGTGAAAATACAAATAAGAATCAAATTAGGAAATATTTGGGCTGAAGCAAAAACAACATGAAAAATATGAACAAAGGTCAACAAATAACACCCCTCAAAGTACATAAGGAAACAATCAATAAAACTAGTAGAATATTTTAATATTTAAATAAAAATAACACTCCAAAAGAGAATCTAGAGGAGAATAGCATCATAAAAATAAGAAGACAGTTATAAAAAATGAAATAGTTAAAGAATGTGGAATTAAAAACTTCCAGAAAACACAAAAAGTGTCTCCATAGGCAGGTGGAAAGCAGAAAGGACACAGCTTCAGGGCAAAAGGAGATGAATAAAAAGGTACAGAGTGGGGAGAGTAAGAGTTACTGCTCTTAGAAGATTAAACAAGAGAAGCCACGTAAGACTGCCTAGTTCAGTGGCTACCGCATAGGAAGGCTACACTCTACAGGAACTTTATTACTCTTATTATAGTCGTTATAACCAAACTACCCAATTCTTAGTTACTAATTTTATCATTGTTGTTATATTATCACTAAAATACAGTCTCTGCAAGGTCCTACGTCTAATATTCTAAGAGCTGATGACAATAAGAGGAAGTAGAGGTGGAAAGGAGCCAGGAAATAGGACTCTAGGACCTAGGGGCAGGGTGATGACACTCAGTAGCTAGTTTAGGTGAGGAAAAGAAGGAAGCTAGATGTGAGGACAAGAAGGAAAGGGGAATGGGAACAAAAGAGAACTTCCTGACCTGATGTTTAGGGAGAAGCAACTATGCGGCTGATGTTGCAGATTAATTCTGGGTTCAAAATGTGATGTTACCAGGGGCCCACGATGGTACTGGCGTGGGTTGCCATGCCCTCCTCCAGATGGAGGCCCCACGTTGGTCAGAGGCCACACAGAAGGCCAGCATTAGGCTCATCTCATGGCATCCTATGCCCTGCCCACCAAAGCATCCTATGGATCCTTTGGATCAGAGATAACCTTAGACCAGATGGGTCTCCCAGGATGGTTCTGACTTAGAACAAACATTTTGGGACTATGTACTATAGCAACTCCACAGATTAAGAAGGTTTTACATTTTATTTTCATCAAGATTGACAAAGCTACTCCCAATTTCTTAATCAATTAAAGCTTCTATCACCTAATAAGAGGCTCCCCAGGTGGCTCTAGTGCTAAAGACCCCACCTGCCAATGCAGGAGATGGAAAAGACTTGGGTTCAATCCCTGGGTTGAGAAGATTTCCTGGAGGAGGTCATGGCAACCCACTCCAATATTCTTGCCTGAAGAGTCCCATGGATAGAGGAGCCTGGAAGGCTACAGTCCATGGGGTCACAAAGAGCTGGACAAGATCACCTAATGTGAATGCTGGCATCAAAGTGATTTTGTTTGCTTGTGAGACATGTTGTCAGGCTATAGACTAATATATGAATTTACGAATCCCTAATGCAGGCAAGCCCCTGAGTGCCTTTTGAGAGTTACTTCTTTAAAACTTTCCTTTAGGCTTCAAGTTGGTCTTTGTACCTCAGAATTCTATCATTTACCCCAATACCTAAATAAATATCTTTATTTTCAAGAGAGATACGCAGGACACCCATTTCTAGACGTCTTAGAAAGAACTCATTTAACTAAACGTTATATCTCATTACCACTAAATGTCTAATAATAAAATCAGTTTGCAGATACCATCTCCATTTCCATATATTATTTATACAAGCTTGAGGTTTGTAATTTCAAGACCAAAAATGTTGATAGAAATTTACATATTATTGAAATGGCATAATTTATTGATAAAGCACACAAATGATAGAGGTGATGCTCACAGCAGTTTGGAAGCTAATGTATAATTTACAACACTAAACAACTTCATGAACAAGAGTGAAAATTGCATGATAGGCCCTGCCTGAGAAAATACTAACTATAAAACTAATGTATTTGAGTTTTATGTTTTCGTAACAAGGCAAACTTTTTTGTGGGGAACTGATAAGACTGTTGGCTTTCAATCTGTGAGCACATAAAAAAGCATCAATTGGCCTGAAGAGAAGAGACAGGTACAGTCATCTTCTTGCCTACCTGCTTCCCAGTTCTCCAGCAATACCAACCATTCATTAACACTGGCATGCAAAAGGGAAATCTATAAAAGATTGTGTTTAAAGCCTCATAAATGATTGGGCTAATTTTTGTATCAGCAATATTTCTTAAAACCAGAAAAAATTATGATTTAAAATACTTTATTTTAGAATCAAGATACTATATTATAATAAGAACTGTTGCAATTATTTCATTCATTCAAGGTTTATGTCTTGGGGGGAGTAAATTCAAAATTTACTCAACATACCAGCTTTCAGATCCCAGGATAATAGACAGTGCTGGACACTGTTGGAAGTCTTCCCAATTCTCACTCCCACACTCTACTTTCTAATAAAACTTTGATTCCATTCGACCATCCAGTTTAAGATGTCAGTCCTGTTGGCATCCTAACCAACACCTCCATGGATACACAGTGCTTTAGCCTAAAGCAGTCATTAAAAGCCAAGTTTGCAGGTCTGGTGTTAGATTGGGAGAAGAGATAATCTGTGATTGGTCCTCCTCCAATTAAAGCACCCAGACAGACTTGGATTTCAATTATTTGCAGGGTCTGCCCAGACATGAATATAAAATGTTAATCATAAGTTATTGTTTAAGATGCAAAGAAAGTAAAGCTCCATTCACTTAAATAATAAGGAAATCAATTATCTCATATAATGGGAAGCCCAAAAGGAGAAAAGATTTCATGTTTGGCTAATTCAAAAGCTATACCATGTCCTCCTGGGCTAAATTCCTCTTATCCCTCTCCCCTATAATCTTTGGTATTGTCTTGTTCCTGAGGCTGGTTCCTCTCCTCCTCATTGGATATCTGCTGCTAGCAATGAGAACTGTGTACTTCATTATTCATGTCCAGCATGAGAAAGAAAACCCCTGCCCCAACTATGCAATGAAAATCCTTCCCCGTGTTCCAAATCTAGATCACATAACCAACTAACTAGATTTACTATAGTCATTACAATAGAGTCTGATCCTGCCTAGCTTAGAAATTTAAGACTGTCTCCAGACCCTGGGAAGTATTTAGCTTCCCTTCAGTCTCCTGGGCTGCTTGAGGGAGGGGTGGATACCTGAATAGATTCAGATTCTGTTTGGAAGAAGGACGGAGGTATGGATGCTTGGGAGGGAATCATCAGCATACACGATCCAAGGAAGACAGTTCTTCAAATTGTAAATTGGCAGAAATAACCTCTTTTATGGGATTTTGAGTTAAGAGAAAGAATATCACTATTTCTTTTTGTAAATAATGATGTGGTATTGGCAACATTCACTGGATCATCGAAAAAGCAAGAGAGTTCCAGAAAAACATCTATTTCTGCTTTATTGATATGCCAAAGCCTTTGACTGTGTGGATCACGATAAACTGTGGAGAATTCTGAAAGAGATGGGAATACCAGACCACCTGACCTGCCTCTTGAGAAACCTGTATGCAGGTCAGGAAGCAACAGTTAGAACTGAACATGGAACAACAGACTGGTTCCAAATCGGGAAAGGAGTACGTCAAGGCTGTATATTGTCACCCTACTTATTTAACTTACATGCAGAGTACATCATGAGAAATGCTGAGCTGGATAAAGCACAGGCTGGAATCAAGATTGCCGGGAGAAATATCAATAACCTCAGATATGCCGATGACACCACCCTTATGGCAGAAAGTGAAGAGGAACTAAAGAGCCTCTTGATGAAGGTGAAAGTGGAGAGTAAAAAAGTTGGGTTAAAGCTCAACATTCAGAAAACGAAGATCATGGCATCTGGTCCCATCACTTCATGGGAAATAGATGGGGAAACAGTGGAAACAGTGGCTGACTTTATTTTTTGGGGCTCCAAAATCACTGCAGATGGTTATTGCAGCCATGAAATTAAAAGACGCTTACTCCTTGGAAGGACAGTTATGACCGACCTAGGTAGCATATTCAAAAGCAGAGACATTACTTTGTCAACAAAGGTCCATCTAGTCAAGGCTATGGTTTTTCCAGTGGTCATGTATGGATGTGAGAATTGGACTGTGAAGAAAGCTGAGCGCCGAAGAATTGATGCTTTTGAACTGTGGTGTTGGAGAAGACTCTTGAGAGTCCCTTGGACTGCAAGGAGATCCAATCAGTCCATTTTAAAGGAGACCAACCCTGGGTGTTCTTTGGAAGGAATGATTCTAAAGCTGAAAGTCCAGTACTTTGGCCACCTCATGCGAAGAGTTGACTCATTGGAAAAGACTCTGATGCTGGGAGGGATTGGGGGCAAGAGGAAAAGGGGACGACAGAAGATGAGATGTCTGGATGGCATCAATGACTCGGAAGTGAGTTTGAGTGAACTCCGGGAGATGGTGATGGACAGGGAGGCCTGGTGTGCTGCGATTCATGGGGTCACAGAGAGTCAGACACGACTGAGAGACTGAACTGAACTGAACTGATAGATAAATATAAATATTTCAGTATTATCTTTTCATTGGATCATATGAGTTATATCATGATGATTTCTGAATTGACAAAGCAAGGAAAAATTTCTTCTTTTTCACGTTTAGTAATGTACTTTTGGGAAGATATGGCAATTTATAAATCCTCGATTGAGCGATTTCTTTCTCAGAAGATTTACTGGAATTTTCCCTTTCAAGTCTTCCAAATTCCTATCTATGAAGCACTTACATAGCACAAGCTCTTCCTTCCCACCTACTTATATAAAAGTTGATGGCGATTCACTGAAATGCTGCTATGCTGATCACAGTGATTAAGGAAGGAGTGGAGTGCTGGGAAGTGGGCATTTTTTCAAGATTAAAAAAAAAATTGATACAGAAAGGCAAATTGCTTACAGGTCTCAAAAATCTCCCAGCCTAACTACAGCATTTCGTGCCATGCTCTCTGTACACAGAAGGCAAAGAAATGCTAACTCTGGGATGCCTGGCACTCCATGATTTGGGATATTTGAAATTAATTCTGTTCCCACTGGCAAGCATAGGTGTGCTCTGTCCAGCCACAGTCTGCTTGGTGAGGGCTGTATTTTCTCACTGTATGTGAAGTATTTGGGGGTGGGGGTGTATATGCTTCATGAAGAAGAAATCATTTTCTAAGTATCATAAATATAATCAAACAACATCTAAGATGGGCTAGGGATACAACAGCTGTAGTCAAATGTTACTGTGTTTCAGTTCAGTTCAGTCCAGTCCTCAGTCGTGTCCGACTCTTTGCGACCCCATAGACTGCAGCATGCCAGGCCTCCCTTGTCCATCACCAACTCCTGGAGTTTACTCAAACTCATGTCCATTGAGTCAGTGATGTCATCAAACGATCTCATCCTCTGTTGTCCCCTTCTCCTCCTGCCCTCAATCCTTCCCAGCATCAGGGTCTTTTCAAATGAGTCAGCTCTTCGCATGAGGTGGCCAAAGTATTGCAGTTTCAGCTTCAACATCAGTCCTTCCAATGAACATCCAGGACTGATCTCCTTTAGGATGGACTGGTTGGATCTCCTTGCAGTCCAAGGGACTCTCAAGAGTCTTCTCCAACCCCACAGTTCAAAAGCATCAATTCTTCAGCACTCAGCCTTCTTCACAGTCCAACTCTCACATCCATACATGACCACTGGAAAAACCATAGCCTTGACTAGATGGACCTTTGTTGACAAGTAATGTCTCTGCTTTTTCATATGCTGTCTAGGTTGGTCATAACTTTCCTTCCAAGGAGCAAGCGTCTTTTTTTTTTTATAGGAACTACATGAGTTTTATTTTTATTTTTATTTTTTTAATTAATTTTATTTTATTTTTAAACTTTACATAATTGTATTAGTTTTGCCAAATATCAAAATGAATCCACCACAGGTATACATGTGTTTCCCATCCCAAACCCCCCTCCCTCCTCCCTCCCCACACCATCCCTCTGGGTCGTCCCAGTGCACCAGCCCCAAGCATCTAGTATCGTGCATTGAACCTGGACTGGCATCTCGTTTCATACATGATATTTTACATGTTTCAATGCCATTCTCCCAAATCTTCCCACCCTCTCCCTCTCCCACAGAGTCCATAAGACTGTTCTATACGTCAGTGTCTCTTTTGCTGTCTCGTATACAGGGTTATCGTTACCATCTTTCTAAATTCCATATATATGCGTTAGTATACTGTATTGGTGTTTTTCCTTCTGGCTTACTTCACTCTGTATAATAGGCTCCAGTTTCATCCACCTCATTAGAACTGATTCAAATGTATTCTTTTTAATGGCTGAGTAATACTCCATTGTGTATATGTACCACTGCTTTCTTATCCATTCATCTGCTGATGGACATCTAGGTTGCTTCCATGTCCTGGCTATTATAAACAGTGCTGCGATGAACATTGGGGTACACGTGTCTCTTTCCCTTCTGGAAGCGTCTTTTAATTTCATTGCTGCAATCACCATCTGCAGTGATTTTGGAGGCCAAAAAAATAAAGTCAGCCACTGTTTCCACTGTTTCCCCATCTATTTCCCATGAAGTGATGGGACCAGATGCCATGATCTTCGTTTTCTGAATGTTGAGCTTTAAGCCAACTTTTTCACTGTCCACTTTCACCTTCATCAAGAGGCTCTTTAGTTCCTCTTCACTTTCTGCCATAAGGGTGGTGTCATCGGCATATCTGAGGTTACTGATATTTCTCCCAGCAATCTTGATTCCAGGTTGTGCTTCTGCCAGCCCAGCGTTTGTCATGATGTACTCTGCATATAAGTTAAATAAGTAGGATGACAAAATACAGCCTTGACATACTCCTTTCCCGATTTGGAACCAGTCTGTTGTTCCATGTCCAGTTCTAACTGTTGCTTCCTGACCTGCATATAGGTTTCTCAAGAGGCAGGTCAGGTGGTCTGGTATTCCCATCTCTTTCAGAATTTTCCACAGCTTATTGTGATCCACACAGTCAAAGGCTTTGGCATATCAATAAAGCAGAAATAGATGTTTTCCTGGAACTCTTTTGCTTTTTCAATAATCCAACAGATGTTGGCAATTTGATCTCTGGTTCCTCTGCCTTTGCTAAAACCAGGTTGAACATCTGGAAGTTCACGGTTCACGTACTGCTGAAGCCTGGCTTGGAGAATTTTGAGCATTACTTTACTAGCGTGTGAGATGAGCGTAATTGTGTGGTAGTTTGAGCATTCTTTGGCACTGCCTTTCTTTGGGATTGGAATGAAAGCTGACCTTTTCCAGTCTTGTGGCCACTGCTGCATTTTCCACATTTGCTGGCATGTTGAGTGCAGCACTTTCCTCTTGCAGTGTTTTCTCCATGACTAATAAACAGGGAAGGGAAATAGGAAACCTTGACAGGTCTTAATGGGGCTCCTAAGGAGGACAGCTCCTGGCTATGATGCTCTCACTGTGCAGCCAGCTCGAGCTTCTTGTCTTCAGGGAGGAAAACAGCCCCTTTGAGGCAGAGGCGGCAGGGTTACTCTCTCCCACGGTGATACCCTCACAAAAGCTTCTCTGCCACAGGAATGACAAGCTCACACAATATGATGAGAAACTGGAACATTTCCTTAGAAGCTGGAAACTGTTCAGAAGCCCTTCTGCAGAGACGGGGATCCTCCTGGGTCCTCGGTTGTATGGTTTACGAAACTGAGGAGGGGATATCATTCTTTTAACATGGAACTTAATACAGTTTTATTTGGGATTTTGTTGTTTAGTTGTTTTTTCAAAAGACATCCAGAGAAAACACACAGTTTAATGCTTCAGGACATTTCTCTCTTAAGTACTTTTTGCATATATTATCTAAAAACACTATTCATTTAGGAAGGGGGGCTATATATATGCCTTACTAAAATGAGCTTCCCTGATAAATCATAGTTGGATATTTACTTGATCAAAACTTGGTCTTAATGCCTCAAAATCTGGTTTTAAATGAAAAAAAGTCCCATCCCCCTCTTTGATATATCACCTTGACTTCTCTTTCTTGTTAATCTTCTAGAAAATCAGAACCTACTACCTGTTCTTTCCTAAGCCACAGAATTCTGTGTTCATATTTTCCACTCACTTCTTCATTACTTTTCTATCCTTAATTTACATAAGCTACATCCTAAGCAGCTGCTGACTAAGCCCTCCTTATCTGTCTCATCTCCTGGATTCTGAGCCCCGTCTCCCCTGGCTGTCCTCTCCTCCTCTAGTTCCTTGTTACTGGTCTCTGAAGGTTCCTTTTCTTTGGCTTACATCATGTTCCACAGGATGTCTTCTTGGCTTTCACATTCCTCCTGATCCATCGTCTTTGCCCACACTTATGCCTTTAACAATCACATCAACACCTCCAGCTGCAGCACTTGTTTGAGTCACAGATTCTAATGCGAAGCTCACTACCAGATACCTTTACTTCATGCCCTCTGGGTATGTCAAATTTAAGACAGCCAAATCTGAACTTGGTATTCCCCCTCAAATTTGTTTTTCCCTGCTTCGGAGACTAAAATGACTGTCTTCATAATCACTCAATGACTAGAAACTTCAGCATCACCTTCCCTTTTCTCAATTCCCACATCCATGGACTAAAGATTAGATCCGCCGCATATCCTCCTTATATTCCCCTCTGTATTTCGTCACCTGTACTCAGGTTCTTATCACTCATCTAAATTTTGCAGTAATCTTCTAACTTTTGTCCTTTCTAATTGAGATCCACCTAAAAATGTAATTCATTTTCTACTTTTTGACAGCAAACTTTCTAAAATCCTTTTAAAAGATTTTCTAAAATTCCTTAAATTCTTTTATTTCTTTATAGAAATAATTTTCTTCATAGTTTTTAAAATTAAGTTCTTTATAATTCTTTACAGTTTCTGAAGTTAAGTTCAAATTCCTATTAAACATGAAAAGATCTTTCTCGAACTATTTATTAAATACTAATCTCTTCTTTCCATAGCCTTCTCTGATCACCAAAGACTCTTCACTTTTTCTGGACACAATTAAATAGTTATAATTCCCAACTCTGCTCCCATTTATTCATACATGCAGATCTCTGTGGATGGAATAAAACTTTCCTTGACATGTTGAACTCATCAAATCTTCAAAACTCAGCTCCAGTGTCACCTTCCCTAGGAAACTGTTTTGGACTCCTCATTCTGATTTATATTCTTCTCCTCTGAGTTATCTTGGTTTACTTTCCACTTTCCTTTTTATTACCTAACAGTGATTTTTACTAACTCATGAACTCATGAAGGATAAGGACTGCCATTCACTTTCTTTGTCAATAGCTCTTGGTATTCGATATATGTTTGCTTAATGAATGAATGAATAAACAATCCCAGGTGCACGGAGGAATACAAAAGACTTATCTGACTTATTCTCTGCCCCAAATAATTAAAATACTTAATACTAGAGTCAAGAAATTAGGAGACAACTTAAAAATGGAAGGGCATATAATTAAATACGGGAAATTGGTACGGGCTACTTATGTAGCAAAGTAATATTATGAAATCCAGCATGTTTTTCCTTTTCTTACTTAATTAAAAAAAACAAACTTTTGGTTTTTCTAACATTAAAATAAAGAAAGCTGAAGCTTTTTGCTTTAGGGAAGGGAGGACACAAAAGCAACATCAAGAACAAAAAGTCCAATTCTTGGCTTTGAGTTCCAAAATAGGTCCTTGAAATTCATGGCAGAGTCAACAGTTTTGAAAGCCAAACAGTGTTGATTCACAAGAGCCATTCCTTTTGAGAAGAAAAAAAATATATTTGTAAGTTTCAGTAGAGTCTGGGAAACTTGAAATGTATATGCTATATGAAGAATATTAGAATAAGGGAAAGCTACATACTTGATGCAAAGAACAGAGAGAAGAAATCAACACCTTTCTTGGGATAAAGGGTAGAGCTCAGAGAAGGAAAAGCAGAAGAGAGAAAAGAAGCCAGACAAGAGCATGGAATGCCTGTTCTCTGTCTCCCATCTAAGGTGAACTCTTTCAGAATTAGATGACAGAAAATAAGTTGTTTAGCCTGGGAAGACTGTGCATACCAGAATACTCCCACCCCATCATGCCATCTGAGAGTAAGTGTCCATGAAGATGGATCTGGGGGCAGGTTTAAGGATTTGGATTTCCCCAGCAAGAGGCAGGAGTGCAGCTGAAAGATTTCAGAGTCCTTTGTGGAAGGTGCACTAGTACTGACAGGCTATCAGACTAGAAGTCATACAAAGACCATGACTATCAGAGGAAGCCAACCTACAGCAGCACACACCAAAGGAAAGTGCCCAAGTCCAGCGAGGAAAGAGGAGGCCTGCAGACCAGGACCCTCCTTGGAATTCAGATCATCCATCACCCAAGAGAAAGAGAAGAAAGGAACAGAAGGGAATCTTGAGTTAGTAACAGTATTCACTGTTAATCAGCATTTAAGAGTCATTAGAGCAAATATTCTTTCCTAGTTCTTTCTCTAAATCTCCTTGTTTGACTTAGGTTTCCTTGTTTAGTGTGTCCCATATATTCTCTTGAATATCACCACTCTGTTTACATGGCTGTCTCTGCTACCAGTTTGTTTCTTAAAGGCAGAGACTCTTATCTTTGTATCCCCACTACTTATTATCACACAATGATTTGTCAATAAATATTTGTGAAATTAAAAAAAAAAGAAAGAATATATTGATCTGGCATATGCATAGTGGTCTAAATTAGTGATACAGATTTCATGGTGACATATAGACAGAAGTAGAAACTATGGGAATGAAACTTCTGATGGATTAGTCATAGAGTAAGAAGAAAAGATCGGAGAAGGCAATGGCAACCCACTCCAGTACTCTTGCCTGGAAAATCCCATGGGCGGAGGAGCCTGGTAGGCTGCAGTCCATGGGGTCGCAAAGAGTCAGACACGACTGAGCAACTTCACTTTCATTTTTCACTTTCACGCATCGGAGAAGGAAATGGCAACCCACTCCAGTGTTCTTGCCTGGATAATCCCAGGGATGGGGGAGCCTGGTGGGCTGCTGTCTATGGGGTTGCACAGAGTCAGACACGACTGAAGCAACTTAGCAGCAGCAGCAGCGGCAGCAGCAGCAAGAAGAAAAGATGGTTTATTTCAGAACCACGAGGAAACACCAACTCTTAAGGGATAATGGTTGGTAGAGAAAAGGATATCAAGGAAGGGTATTATCCTGGAAGCCCAAGTAGAGAAAAATCCAAGAAGGGAGTATTCAACAGAGCAAAATAACAATTGGAAATCAATTAAAATAAAGGCAAAGAAATAGCTATTGGATTTGATAATTAGGAGGCCATCAGTGACTTTGTCCAGTGATATTTTGGTGGCATCATGGGAGGAAATATATTCAGAGTCAATTTTGGGCATGCATGCTAAGTTGCTTTAGTTGTGTCCAACTCTTTGCTACCCTATTGACTGCAGCCCATCTGGCTTCTCTGTCCATGGTATTCTCCAGGCAAGAATACTGGAATGGGTTGCTGTGCCCTTCTCCAGGAGATTTTCCTGACCCAGGGATCGAACCCGAGTGTCTCATGTCTCCTGCATTGGCAGGTGGGTTCTTTACTACTAGCTCCATCTTTTCCTGTAAGTGGTTGCTCCACTGACATCTGGGAAATACACAGCATCAACTTCAGCTTCCTGTTGAAGACATTCTCTAATCCCCCCTTCAGCAGGGGACTTTGTTCTTTAGGAGTCTATTGAGGTTTCACTAATAATGCTTTTATATCTACATGGCTCTCTGACTCTGTTTTCAATGGTTAGAATTTAGAGAGGTCAGATATATGATTATAACCTTCAAACCTCCCACAAGGTCAGCTCCTTACTGAAAGTTACAAAGCCTAACTCAGAACTACTCAGAGCTCAAATAAACAGACGTGGTTAAGTCACTCAAGGGAAACATAATAAAGTCAATTACAACTCAATATGAGTAGGTTTATCAGATTTCTTTCCCCTGTGACCAAATAAGCAAGAAGTAGAACTTGTTCCAAAGTGTGGGGATAAAGGTGGGGGTGTACCCGGAGATTGATGGAGAACATGGAAACCAGAAATGTGGATAACCTGTGCCTGTTCCCCTGAGAGTTAGTTAATTAAGTCTGGACATAGTTCTTGCATTTGAACTATTTTATCTATACAAATACAATTCAGCAAATATTTATTTAGTACTGTTATCTGTCAGGCACTATTTTAGGAACTGAGAAAAAAAAAAGATTGAGAAAATTTAAAAAAAAATCATACAAGTAAAGGCATGGCTTCTGTCCTCAAGTTCACAGACTAGTAGCTGGGAACACATACAAAATTACCATATGATTTCAAAGGATAAGAGTGGTATGTGCAAAGTGAGACAGACACACAGAGAGAGCACTGCCCTTAGCCTGGGCAAGTACCATGAGAAAAGTACCACCAGGAATGCAGCAGGTTGATTAGAACAGAGTGCAAGCAAAGCAGAGGGAGAGAAAATCTTTTATTTTCTAGAAAAATCTTAGAATTAAAAGTTCTAAACTTTGTAGGGCAGTAAGTTCAGGGTTATTAAAACCTATGCAGAGAGGGAGTTATTGCTGTAATTACTTCTAACATCATGGCCTCATAATTCATGTTAAGCTCTTTCCTTTCTTTTTCTCCACAGAGGAAAAAACTGAAACAGAGTTATCACGGTGTTTACATTTCTGATAGAAGTATCTCTCAACAGCTCTGTTACTTTCCAGAAAATAAAACAACTGCTCCCCACCCGCCCCCCGCTCCCCTCCCCCCATCACTTTATCCCAATGCACACCCATTCATCATTTAGTCTTTTTGTTTTAAAGTGAATTCTAATCTACCTCCAGTGAAAGGCTCCCAGGGGGCTTAGCTCCAGTGAACATGAAACAGCTTTAACTGATGGGCTTAAGGGATGGAAGAAGATACACAAGAAGTCAGCAAGAACATTCTTTGATAAAACTAGTCCTAAACAGAATTCTTAAGATTTGGAAAGGGAATCATGTTTGTCTTACTGACAGGGGACTCTCTTATTTCCTGTTTCAACTAAGTGAATTATGAATGGTTATTTTCATGGTTATTTCTCCCCATTCTAGGCATTAAATCTCAACTGACTCCAAACCATGTTTCCAAGAGGTTGAATAAGCACTCCAAGCTTTAGAAGAATTAAAATTCTTATGGCTTTCCTGAAGTTCATTTTCCAGCTTGCTTTTGTTTCTATGACATCTTCCCTTGATGAGATATAATTATATACCTATATGGTGGTGGTGGTGGTGGTTTAGTCGCTAAGTTGTGTCTGACTCTTGCGACCCCGTGAACTATAGCCTGCCAGGTTCCTCTGTCCATGAGATTCTCCAGGCAAGAATACTGGAGTGGGTTGCCATTACCTTCTCCAGAGATACCCAGACATAAATTATATATTTCTTATACTATATTGGTAAATTACTGTGAAATCTGTATCCAAAAATTTTCAAATAATATGGAGACATGGATCACAATAAACTGTGGAAAATTCTTCAAGAGATGGGAATACCAGACCACCTGATCTGCCTCTTGAGAAATTTGTATGCAGGTCAGGAAGCAACAGTTAGAACTGGACATGGAACAACAGACTGGTTCCAAATAGGAAAAGGAGTTCGTCAAGGCTGTATATTGTCACCCTGTTTATTTAACTTCTATGCAGAGTACATCATGAGAAACGCTGGGCTGGAAGAAACACAAGCTGGAATCAAGATTGCAGGGAGATTTATCAATAACCTCAGATATGCAGATGACACCACGCATACGGCAGAAAGTGAAGAGGAACCCAAAAGCCTCTTGATGAAAGTGAAAGTGGAGAGTGAAAAAATTGGCTTAAAGCTCAACATTCAGAAAACAAAGATCATGGCATCCGGTCCCACCACTTCATGGGAAATAGATGGGGAAACAGTGTCAGACTTTATTTTTCTGGGCTCCAAAATCACTACAGATGGTGACTGCAGCCAAGAAATCAAAAGACGCTTACTCCTTGGAAGGAAAGTTATGACCAACCTAGATAGCATATTCAAAAGCAGACACATTACTTTGCCAATAAAGGTTTGTCTAGTCAAGGCTATGGTTTTTCCTGTGGTCATGTATGGATGTGAGAGTTGGACTGTGAAGAAGGCTGAGCGCCGAAGAATTGATGTTTTTGAACTGTGGTGTTGGAGAAGACTCTTGAGAGTCCCTTGGACTGCAAGGAGATCCAACCAGTCCATTCTGAAGGCAATCAGCCCTGGGATTTCTTTGGAAGGAATGATGCTAAAGCTGAAACTCCAGTACTTTGGCCACCTGATGTGAAGAGTTGACTCATTGGAAAAAACTCTGATGCTGGGAGGGATTGGGGGCAGGAGGAGAAGGGGACGACAGAGGATGAGATGGCTGGATGGCATCACTGACTCAATGGATGTGAGGTGAGGGAGTTGGTGAGGGACAGGGAGGCCTGGTGTGCTGTGATTCATGGGGTCACAAACAGTTAGACGTGACTGAGCGACTGATCTGATCTGATCTGATCTGATGACATCATTTTAGAAATAGAAATGACTATGAGGAATATTTATAACTGTGGCAAAAAAAAAAAAAAAAAAAAAAAGGTTCTATGGCTTTCCCAAGGTTAAGTAACTATTTAACAGCAGAGCTGAGAATAGAATCCAGGTGAAGGAACCAGGTCCTCTGCTGGCTGTTACCACAGGCAGGACTACACACTACACAAAGCCAAGGGCAGCATTCACACAGAATGGCAACAACACACCCTGAATGTCCACCAGGGACCAGGCCTGGAACCAGCCTCAGGGGCAGCCTGTTGGTGCTTTAGTTACTCAGTCAAGTCGGACTCTCTGCGACCCCACGGACTGAAGTCTGCCAGGCTCCTCTGTCCATGCGACTCTCCAGGCAAGAATCCCACAGTGCGTTGCCATTTCCTTCTCCAGGGTATCTTCTCCACCCAGGGATTGAATCTGGGTCTCCTCCATCGCAGTTGGATTCTTTACCAATAGAGCCACCAGTGGGAGCCTGGATGTCTCCAATAACACAGCAGCCTCAGAAACACCAGACACCCATCCATTATTTCATTATGAAGTTTATGATGCCTCATTCAATAAAAAAAATTCTGCCAGTTCTGGTTCCTCAAGAGAACCAGGGTAGGTTTTATCAAGAGAAGTGGAAAGGCTCGAGGTTCACCAGTGCACCTCACCATCATAACACTTACTAGCTAAAAGCACTTTTTCTCACTGCTGCTCTGCGCAGTACCGGTGGTTTCTGGAAAGATCCTATTGAGTCATCCTTGTGGGATTTATATAGCACAAGCTTCTAAATGGTTTGATAAAGCAGAGTAGAAAACAAAGGCAGCTTCCCTCATCTACCCACATAAAAACACACACACACACACACACACACACGTTTTAGGAAAAATCCCAGCTCTAGCCAAAATCCTTGAACCCCTGCTGAAATCTCAGAGTTTTCTTCCTCCACAATTACCCGAGTTTATGCAGCCATGGCTTGAAGAACTGAAATTTGAGCAGTCATCCTCATGTATGCTGTTGTTTTCAGTGTCACAGTTGATACTATACACCCCAGTGGCTGCCCCCACCAAACATAACACAGTGGTTGTTTTTATAAGGAGGCAGGAGATTTATGTGGCTATAGGAGGTAATAAAGTGTAACAAAATCATAATACTAAATGTTAGCTCGTTATCTGAAGCCTTGGTCCACCTCAAGGAGGAAAACATCAGCAGGGGAGCAGGAACAATGATGAAGATGATGCAAATCATTAAAGAAAACCATTTGCCGCCTCAACTGCCTAATAAAGCCGATCCAGCCTGTGGTAGCCCCACATTCACAATAAACCTAATAAATTTTCTGCTGAGTGAATGCAACGGGCATTCAAACCGAATTGCCTTTGGTGTGAGGTCCATTACCAGCAAAAGGATGTGGGATCTATGGGGCTTCTGCTGTTGATATTTTGTGATTTTGAGCAGAGGGTTTACGTTTTAACTCAGCCCCAGCAGGTGCCGTTTTCTGGGGTGAATTCCTCCATATCCTGTCATTCCTCAACATCTAAATGTCTTTGTGAACACGGCGTCCTGAGCTCTCCAGCGGCTATGGAAATCTTGAAGCTAGATTTGACCTCAGAGGCAGCAGGCAGGGGGGAGGAGGCATGCCATCTGCTGGTGCTGAGTGCCCTGCCACAGACACGCAGGCAGTCTGTGGGCTCATATTCCCTCCTGGAGACGCTGGGGCCAGCCAGACTATTTTAAACTAATACACCCTCTTATCTATACCGTTCAGCCTGGATGGTAACCTTCTGGGTATCACTCCTGCTTCCCTACCCAAATCCTTTTCCTCCTTAAGGAACCTTGTCCTCGCAGACTATTCATTCCAGGGTAAGCATGAGAGGTACCCCATGCCCCACTGGACTGGCCCCACCTTTCAGCATGGCGTATTAGCCAAGTGGATTCCAAATTGTTTTCACTGGTTTTGCCCCACAGCTCTCCATCTAGGTGCTCAGCTATACCCATTCTGCAGATACTGGGCACACAGGCAATAGAGGCCTAGCACCGCTGACTCTTGTCCGTTCTGTTAGGCAAACACCAAATGGAGCCCTGAGGCGTTGTGTGTGTGTGTGTGTGTGTTTGTGTGTGTTTATAAAGCAAAGGCCCTTGTGCACAGTCCCCTCCTCCTCTGGGAAGACCTTCCTCCTCTCTGTTCCTCTCCATTCTTGCATCTCCAAACACTTCTTATATCCATGCTTACCCCATCCCTCAGGAATTCTCCCAGTCTTACTCAGCAGGAAGAACCTGGGAATATTTCTCAGTTCTCTGCTGAATTTCTGTTGTGTAGTTAGGACATACCGGTTGACTAATTTTCTTTTTATATATAGATGTCTTGAGTTCAGTGTGCTATAAACTCTCTGAGAAATGGCACCTTGTCTCATTTGTCATTCTCTCTCCCTATAAACTACTGAACACAAACCTTCAAAGAGAGAACAGAACAGTACTTGTCTATTGATTAAGATGGCTTCCCATCTAAGATAGAGAAAAAAATAAATAAATACAACCAAAGAAACATGGTAACAGTCCCCAGCATGACTTTGGGAAGAGCAGATGTGATCCTCAATTCTAGTTTTGCCCAGGTTTATATTTTACAGGTGACTTTCTGGCTAGAAGCCAAAGGGCTCATTTCTCCAGGGAACACTAGAAGATGGCTTATAAAAATGAGCAGCAGAAGGCTTTTTGAATGAGGGAGAAGAGTACAAAGGAAAGAAGGAAAGAAGAAAGGGTGGGCTGCATCACAGCATGTGGACCCTCAGAGCTAGAAATTTAATGCTTCCAATATTTTTTCATAAACCAGAAATTCACTGTTCAATAGAAACATATGGTGTGAACTGTTCTTTCCTTTTTTTATTTTTTTATTTTTTTTGCCGTTTGCATGGTGAGGGTGCAGAAGAGGGAGGATCTGGTGGTGTGGGTTGTGGGGGTGGAGAGGTGGGAGAAGAAGAAAGGGAATGACTGTTCCCCAGAAGATTTGAGGTGGGTAAGGGCTCTTCCCCTCCCTTTTCCTTCCTTTTTTATTTTGCTATTAAGAGATGCATTTTACAGCATCCCTACTTTCTAGCAGTTACGTCCTTTGATGGAAACATGTTCTGATGTTTATAGTGATTAAGTCTGTCAGGGGTAAATTCAGTGTTCAATTTAGAGACAAAGCCATAAGACCAAACCCACCACTTTTTTATTGAAAACGTCAGGACTAAGGAAGAGAGGCAATTCATTCATTTTAAGCCTATATAGAGCAGTGTGCTCTGTCTGTCTGTTCGGTACTGTCCAGGGTAGAAGTGCTCTGTGTAGCTCTGCTACTAGAGTGGTCCCAGAACCCCGGGAGCTTGCTAATCAATTTTATTTAGAGTCAACAGAGCCCCAAGACATAGTTAAGAAACTCAAGGTTTTCAATGATGATAGCTGAAAAGGAGAACAAATGCCTGCTCTTCTCTGTGTTTCCACTCTGCAAGGCGGAAGACAAATGTTGTTTCCTGGCGATGGCATGCAATGCACCTGTGACTTCTCTCCAGTCTGACCGCAGCTCTCAGGTGAGCCCTCTGTCCACTGAAAGGCACCTGTGTTCCTCCACAACAGTGCTCACAATGAAAGGGCACTGGATCACTCCAGATCTTTCACGGTATAAATACACTGTTAGGCAGAACTGAGATAGAGGTGACCTCTATAATTCTCAGCTTGGAAATATATTGGCTTCAGAATCATTACCTCACATCGCAGACACATGATGGTACCTTTTCGCCCGGCACTGGACAGAAGGCAGAAAGGGAATAAGCAAATACGGAGGGAGCATCTGTTGAGTTCAGCATGGTGCCAGGTCATTTACCAGTTTATTTAATCCTCAACAGATCCCTCTGAAAGGTGGGTTTTGAGGCTTCCTTTACAGAAGTGGAAACTGAGAGTCAGAGGGGTAAAAGAACTTTGTAACCCTGCAAGAAAGGGGTGTGGCCAGGAAAGATGCCAGAAAAGCTTCTGTCAAGGGAAATCAGTTCATTAATAGGCAAGAGAGAAATCTGATCAGTATATTTTTCTTCTTTTCTTACTTCTATTTCAGAGAAGGCAATGGCACCCCACTCCAGTACTCTTGCCTGGAAAATCCCATGGACGGAGGAGCCTGGTAGGCTCTAGTCCATGGGGTCACTAAGAGTCGGACACGACTGAGTGACTTCACTTTCACTTTTCACTTTCATGCATTGGAGAAGGAAATGGCAACCCACTCCAGTGATCTTGCCTGGAGAATCCCAGGGACAGAGGAGCCTGGTGGGCTGCCGTCTATGGGGTCGCACAGAGTCGGACACGACTGAAGTGACTTAGCAGCAGCAGCAGCAGCAGCAGCAGCAGCAGCAACTTCTATTTTCTTTCTGGCTGTATGAAGAACAAGGACTTCAAGCACTTGCTATGAGGAATAAATGAAACAGCTCATGCCATCTTTATATTTGTAGTTCCCTTTTCATGACATTTTTGCCTTAGCGAACTCCTCTTCTTTCTGGCCTCAGCTTAAATGTCATTGTTTCCGTGAAGCCTGCCCAGGTTACCCACCTAAAGTATCCTCAACCTCTTGACTTGCTATCACATTACCTTGATCATCCTCATAGCTCCTATCACAATTTGTAACTATCTTATTATTATCCATCTTCCCACAGAAAGAAACCTCTATGAAAAAAGAGGCTGTTTCTTTGTTGCTTATGCTCTATGCTTAGTGCTTAGCACAGTGCCTGGCATGTAGCTGCTGCTCAAAAAATACTGGTTGAGTGACACCGTGAATAAATAATAAATCACTCAGAAATTTAGAGCTACTGCATACACATACATGTAAGTTCCCTTCTAGTTCCCTCTTTTCCTCTGACCATTTTTGGGTTCACTTCCTTTTGACCTCATTTTTCATTATGGCGACCAGTGATGCTACACTGAGATGCATTTGAAGCAGAAGAGGAAACCTTAGCTTACCTCTTGCTCTGTGGCAAAATGATTTAGGCTGTTTTCCCCCTTTTCAATATGAGCCTGGTTGGAGAAAATGCAAGGAGGTAGAAATTGAAGATCTGGTGACTCCTGTGTCTATACAGGGATTGAGAGACTTAATAACAGGAGGGAAGAAATGGCTCCTATTGTGTACAGAAACTTGCCCTGACCATGCCCCATCTTCCTCAGAAAGCTTCTGAAGTGCTTCTCCATGGCACTGATCTGCCCTTAGCCTGCAGGTCGCAGCAAGTCCAAAGCCCTCCTTGGCTCCTGCACTTCTAAACGTAGGTTCTTCCCTCAAGACTTGGGATTTCTCCAGAGCTCAGTCGGTGAAGGATGGGTTGCCTGTTCTTAGGAGGCTGCCCGGATGCTTTTAGCTGGGCTCTGCAACCTTTGAACTGCTGACCTTTCAGCTGTGGGGGTGAAAATGGATCATCTATCTGATCACCTTGTTAAAGAGTCTGCCAAATTTTAAGCAAGGCTTTCTCCATGAAAGTCATCTTTTCTTTTATGTGGGTAATCTTTCAATAATTACACCACAAAACATTGTTCAGTGTTCCTGGCCCCAGTGAAGCTTTCCCCGTCTTCTCCCAGGCACAGAGAAGAGCTCTCTGATTTCCCATACTAACACCTCTGTGCTTCCTACAGAAGTGACTTACCCTGTGTAACAATCACATTCTCATGTGTCTTGGATTGGTTTACGGTTTCATGGAGGTAATGTGTTTCACACACTTTTGCATTCTTCAATCAGGAACCTAGTATGTTGTCAGATGCTAGGACTATAGCAAGTGTGCAATATATAACCGCAGGATATATATCTGAATAATAGAATTTTGGAGCTAAAAGGGATGCCAGCTAGTGGTCTGTTATATTACAAAGCCCAAAGAAAGATAAAGTTATTGCCCCAGGTAGCTACAAAGTAGCAGATATGATATACACAAATAAATATTATATATTACTTGGAATTAAATCAGCATGATAAAGACTTCCCAAAAGTTTTGAAATCTAAAGCAATTTGAAATTCTAATTTTAATGTTTAGACATTAAAAAATTTTAATAGGTTTCAAAAGATCATATGTTTTATACTTCTGAGAAACTGTCAAATGATGATTGTCCTAAAAGTAAGTGTTAGTTTTTCTATTATCCTTGAAAATACCCGCTTGATAAATGTTCATTTGGGTTAATTATTTACCACTTTATATTTATGTAGGTTGACAAACTATTGACCAGCTACTAGATGCACAGACTATATTAGATAAAATTTGATGTGGGATCTTTTCTAGTTCTAAAATGATATGCATATATGAACTTTTCTAGATTGATTCCATTTTTTTTATGTTACTTATTTTCAGTTGGAGGATAATCACTTTATAATTTGTGTTGGCTTCTTTTTCATACGTCCACATGAATCAGCCATAGGTATACATATGTGATTCCATCTTTAATGAGCTTTTATTGGCTGCTTAAAGCATCCCAAGCATCATGTGCCAGACACTGTACCAGGGAGAAATAAATAATACATCCTTATAAATAAGATAGATAATCCTGGTCCTCAAATTACTCATAGCCAAACAGATGAGTCAGGCATAAAAACAAACAAACAAAATTTAATAAATGCACTTGTACAATGGAGGCAGGTACCTAATACTGTGAGAACACAGAGAAGGGAACAATAACCTGCCTGGGAAGAGTTAGACAATGTTGTCTTCTAAATAACCTTTTAAATAAATTGGAGTTGGAAGTTGAGGATCAAGAACTTATCAAAAATTCACTCAGAGTAAATGAAAATATTTGTTCTGCTGAGAAAAAAAATAGATGAGAGGAGAGCCTGCAAAAATCAAGGTAGTATCTCAAGGTGATGAGGCAATTCATTATATACTTAATCTCCAGGTAGTGTGTGATCTTGAATTATAGAGACTTATTTAAAAGTACATGATGGATTTAATAGTATTAAATGATTAATTCAAGTAAATACTTGCCACTTGCATTTTCTTTTCTTGATAGGCAACCATATTGCTTATATTTAGGCTTTTCCTGTTTAATTTAACTAATTAAAGAATTACCCTTTTCTTAAATAGACAGTGTTATGGGTTGAATTCATATGCTGAAATTCTAAGCATCAGCTCCTCACAGTTCAGTTCAGTTCAGTTCAGTCGCTCAGTTGTGTCCGACTCTTTGTGACCCCATGAACCACAGCATGCCAGGCCTCCCTGTCCATCACCAATTCCCGGAGTTTACCCAAACTCATGTCCATTGAGTCGGTGATGCCATCTAATCACCTCATCCTCTGTCGTCCCCTTCTCCTCCTGCCTTCAATCTTTCCCAACATGAGGGTCTTTTCAACATGAGCTCCTTACAGTGTAAACTTATTTGGAAATAGGGTTGTTGCAGATATAATTTGTTGAGGTCATACTGGAACAGGGTGGACTCCTAGTCCAATATGACTGGGGTCCTTCAATAAAATGGGGGGAACTTGGACATGGACAGGCACACAGGGAGAATGTCATATGAAGATGAAGGCAGAGATTGGGGTGATGCTTCTATAAGCAAAAGAATGCCAAAGATTGTCAGCAAACCACCATACACTAGGTGCCATGGACTGAATGTTTTTTTCTCCCTTCCCACTTCTAAAATTCATTTGTGGAAATGCTAACACCCAAAGTATCAGGAAGTGAGGCCTCTGGGATCTCAAAGAGATCCCTTGACCTTTTTACTATGAAAGAAGACAGTCATCATCTATGAATCAATAAGTTGACTCTCACCAGACACTGAAGCTTCCAGTGTTCTGATCTTGGACTTTCCAACCTCCAGAAGTACATGAGACAAATTTCTGTTGTTCTTAAGCTACCCAGTCTATGGCATTTCATTTAGCAGTCCATAAAACTAAAACACTAAGGAAGAGACATGGAATAGACTCTTCCTCACAACCCTCAGAAGGAACCAATGTTGCTGACACCTTGATCTTGGACTTCTAGCCTCCAGAACTGTGAGTCATAAATTGCTCTTGTTTAAGCCACTCAGTGTGTGGCAATTTGTTATGGTAACAAACTAATACAGACTATAAATTCTTTTTAGGGACTTGATGAAGGGCCACAGAAATTTAAAACTGAATTCCTTACTATATTGGAATATTAACTCAATTGAGACAAAAAATTAAAGGAGTTAAGAAAATACTATTCTTTTCCAGTTTTACTATTTAATAACTCCCTAAGAGCATTCAAATATATAACATACACTTTTTAAAAAATTTTAATTTTAGGTCAGTCTACCATTTGGCTAGAAAATTAAATACAGTTTTTCTATCTCTTCCTGCTAGGTTCTTGGAAAGCTACACTTGTGATTGTGTATTATTCTTTGGAAACTTAAATCTGTGAGGGCTTTGAGCTTTCAAAATAATCAGCTTTTACGAAGTAAATCTTCCTTTAACTTTTCTCCTGAAGGTGCAATATTGACCTTTATTTCAAACAAACTCTGAGGATTTGGAACAACAGAAAGAGCACTGAACTGTCTGTCTGGAAACCAAGAATCTAGCCTTTGTTTTGACCCTAACAAACGGTGTGGCCTTGGACTGGTGCTTAATTTTCAAATAGCTATCAGATAAAAAAAAGACTTGATCAGAGCAGCTCTTGATACTGGTCATGATCTACAGTTTTCAAAAATTTCTATTGGAAACGGATATGCTTCAAAACGAGAAAAAACTAACAGAAAGCTCATAAGAAAATCACTGCCAATTGATATCATCAGCAAGGAAAAGAAGTGAGAGGAAAAAATATCCCTCTATTTTCTCCATTTACAAAGAAGAAACCCTGCTTATCATGCCTCCCTCCTCAGTTAAAAAGGTAACCTTAAAATAGGAGTTAACAAAAGCAAATGATTCAAAGCTAGTGTTCTGTTTTGCTAGTGTCTTTAAAGTTATAGCCGTATCAAATGATTTTATAGCCCACGGGGGCCAGAAAACCCACCTGGAAGCAGAGTGTACCTAAGTCAGCAAGTTGTACTACATAAAGTGGCAAATGATCTTAGACAATTACAGAAACCTTTATATCTCATCAGTACCCTGGAGACAGTCGATAATGTTGGCATACACTGCTAAAACTGTCAGCGATAAGATGTGAGGAAAACCCAAACCAGAACTTTTAACAAATTATGAGGTTCTGAAAAAGAGCAGAAACCTGTGTGGTAATGGCTTACATTCACAATACGGCTGCCTCTTCAAGATCCCCAAGTCATAAAACACTAACCATGAGGAAATGAAAGAAAAACATGTGCACACTGCAAGGAAACCAAGATCAGGAGAAAAGAACTTCACATGGGAGTATGGTGGCTGCCAAACCAAATGCTGGAGACTGGAACCTGATGTGAAGACAGACTTAACCATAACACACTCATAGGTAAGGGCTACAAGGAGGCCTCATCATCTCATCCACATAGCATGGTACCTAAGTGGTTCAAATTGGAATGACTGGGTTTGAATCACTAGCTGTGGTGACACGAGCAAGTAGCTCAGTTTCTTTATATGTCAAATATAGAAAATAATAGCAGTGTCCATCATATAGGCTGTTGAGAAGCTTAGATGCATTGTTAATAATAGGTAAAGGTCCTCAGATAGTGTTATAACTGAATACATTACCAATCAGTTCAGTTCAGTTCAGTTCAGTCGCTCAGTCGTGTCCAACTGTTTGCGACCCCATGAATCACAGCACGCCAGGCCTCCCAGTCCATCACCAACTCCCGGAGTTCACTCAGACTCACGTCCATCAAGTCAGTGATGCCATCCAGCCATCTCATCCTCTGTCTGTAATTTACTACTACTTCTGCTTCTATTGCTACTATTAGACAGTGAGTACTTATCAAATAAAACAAGACCGTTTTTCCAAGTATTTAGATAAAATCAGAATTTTTTTTTGCCATTATAGAATAATGGCAAATAAATTCATTAATTGTTCAGTCAGTTCAGTTCATTTGCTCAGTAGCGTCCGACTCTTTGCGACCCCATGAACTGCAGCACACCAGGCCTCCCTGTCCATCACCATCTCCCGGAGTTCACTCAAACTCACGTCCATCAAGTCAGTGATACCATCCAGCCATCTAATCCTCTGTTGTCCCCTTTTCCTCCTGCCCCCAATCACTCCCAGCATCAGAATCTTTTCCAATGAGTCAACTCTTCGCAGGAGGTAGCCAAAGTACTGGAGTTTCAGCTTTAGCGTCATTCCTTCCCAAGAAATCCCAGGGCTGATCTCCTTCAGAATGGACTGGTTGGATCTCCTTGCAGTCCAAGGGACTCTCAAGAGTCTTCTCCAACACCACAGTTCAAAAGCATCAATTCTTTGGTGCTCAGCTTTCTTTACAGTCTAACTCTCGCATCCATGCATGACCACTGGAAAAACCATAGACTTGACTAGATGGACCTTTGTTGGCAAAGTAATGTCTCTGCTTTTCAATATGCTATGTAGGTTGGTCATAACTTTTCTTCCAAGGAGCAATCATCTTTTCATTTCATTTCATGGCAGTCACCATCTGCAGTGATTTTGGAGCCCAAAAAAATAAAGTCTGACACTGTTTCCACTGTTTCCCCATCTATTCCCCATGAAGTGATGGGACCAGATGCCATGATCTTCGTTTTCTGAATGTTGAGCTTTAAGCCAAATTTTTCACTCTCTTCTTTCACTCTCATCAAGAGGCTTTTTAGTTCCTCTTCACTTTCTGCCATAAGGGTGCTGTCATCTGCGTATCTGAGGTTATTGATATTTCTCCCGGCAATCTTGATTCCAGCTTGTGCTTCTTCCAGCCCAGCATTTCTCATGATGTACTCTGCATATAAGTTAAATAAGTAGTTGCTGCTACTGCTAAGTCACTTCACTCGTGTCCGACTCTGTGTGACCCCATAGATGGCAGCCCACCGGGCTCCCCCGTCCCTGGGATTCTCCAGGCAAGAACACTGGAATGGGTTGCCATTTCCTTCTCCAATGCATGAAAGTGAAAAGTGAAAGTTAAGTCACTCAGTCACGTCCGACTCTTCGCGACCCCATGGACCGCAGCCTACCAGGCTCTTCCGTCCATGGGATTTTCCAGGCAAGAGTACTGGAGTGGGGTGCCATCGCCTTCTCCAAATTAGCAGTTATTTAGGCTCAAATCTCTATGCTTAACCTTTGCTTATTTATTAATTTTGTTTTAAAGAACAAATATTTATTGAGCATGGTGCTAGGGCAGTGAGTCACATACTTGGGTTCCAACAATGAATAAGATACATAGTCTCTGAATCCAAAGGGCTCACAGCCTAGGTGGAAAGTAGATGGAATTCTGAGGAGTTAGTTTGAGCCAAGTGGAGGATACAGTAAGAATACAAAGAGTGAGGAGGGAGGAACTCTTGTTCCAAATTGGGTGGGTGGGGTGACGGTCAGGCGTCATTCCCTAGAGGTGATATCAGAACTAAAATGTGAGAGAATGTTGTTTTGTTAGAATAAAGAATGCCAGTCAAATCCGGTAATACCTGGAACACCTCGGTGTCCCTAGTGTCACCGACAAACAGCCTAATGTGTGTTTTTAAAGTTAATGCCTGCTTTTGCTTTTTTTTTGGTTGGTGGTTGCTTATGGAATCGTTATGTGTCATGATTTTATATTTGCTCTTTCAAAGGAAATATTACTTTTAATGATTATATCATGTGTTTATAAATAGTAGTTTGCATCAATCACAGTTATATAAGGTCTGTTTGGATGCATGAAGTCCTATAGGGCCTCGAGTTGACTCAACTGACCACTAAATAAAAAAATTTTCTAAACCTAAGACTCCAGAAAAACATCTACTTCTGCTTCATTGACTACGCCAAAGTCTTTGATGGTGTGGATCACAACAAACTGTGGAAAATTCTTAAAGAGATGGGAATACCAGACCACCTTACCTGCCTCCTGTGAAACCTGTATGCAGGTCAAGAAAGCAACAGTTAGAACCAGACATGGAAAAATGAACTGGTTCCAAATTAGAAAAGGAGTACGTCAAGGTTGTTACCCTGCTTATTTAACTTATATGCAGAGTACATCATGCGAAATGCCAGGCTGGATGAAGCAGAAGATAGAATCAAGATTGCTGGGGGAAAAAAAAAAAGATTGCTGGGAAAAATATCAATAACCTCAGATATGCAGATGACACCACTCTCATGGAAAAAAGCAAAGAGGAGCTGAAGAGCCTCTTGATGAAGGTGAAAGGCGAGAGTGAAAAAGCTGGCTTAAAACTCAACATTCAGAAAACTAAGATCATGGTATTCGGTCTCATCACTTCGTTGCAAATAGACGGGGAAACAATGGAAACAGTGACAGACTTTATTTTCTTGGGCTCCAAAATCACCGTGGATGGTGACTGCAGCCATGAAATTAAAAGATGCCTGGTCCTTAGAAGACTAGCTATGACAAACCTAGAGAGCATATTAAAAAGCAGAGACATTACTTTGCCAACAAAGGTCCATTTAGTCAAAGGTATGGTTTTTCCAGTAGTCATGTATGGGACAGTTGGACCATAAAGAAGGCTGAGCACCAAAGAACTGAAGCTTTTGAATTGTGGTGTTGAAGAAGACTGTTGAGAGTCCCTTGGACTGCAAGGAGATCAAACCAGTCCATCCTAAAGAAAATCAATCCTGAATATTTACTGGAAGGACTGATGCTGAATCTGAAGCTCCAATACTTTGCCCACCCGATGTAAAGAACTGACTCATTAGAAAAGACCCTTATGGTGGGAAAGATTGAAGGCAAGAGAAGAAGGGGACGACAGAGGATAAGATGATTGGAATAGCATCACTGACTGAACGGACATAAATTTGAACAAGCTCTGGGAGATGGTGAAGGACAGAGATGCCTGGCATGCTGCAGTCCATGGGGTGGCAAAGAGTTGGACATGACTAAGCTACTGAACAACAAACAGTCCTTGGGCAGAGCTACTCTGGGCACCAGTGTGTAGTTGGGTTTTTATTCTGCCACAGTCAGAAAGGAGATAAATGTGATGACTCTTGCATCCATTGTGAAAGGGAGAGACAAAAGAGCAGGAAAAGCAAACAGGTGATGTACTGTGAGAAGTCTAAGATTGTCCTGCTCAATATGCCCCTGGAGGAACCATCTAAACCAGAGAGAAGCAACAGTTCCCTTCTGAATATGAGGAGAGGGTTATCTCAGAAGAAGCCCTCAACGCCAATTAGCAGAAATCAAAATTTTGTTGTGAAACTGACCAAGGTTTATTTTTAACGTATATGTACAATAGATATTTTAGAAACTCCTTAAGAAATTTTCAGTGAAAGCATACAAATAATGAACAGGTTTCCTATTGTTCAATTCAGCTTTTGTGTTTTGCAACCCACTTTTAAAAATGTACAACGCTGGTGATCCAGTGGTTAAGATGCTTCCAGTGCAGGGGGCACAGATTCCATCCCTGGTTGGGGGAACTGAGATCCCTCATGCCCGTACAGCTCAGCAAAAAAAAAAAAAAAAAAAAAAGTGCAACAGACTGAAGATCTTCAAAGAACAGAATTCTGCCCCACCCTAATTCTAACAAAAAACAGCAAAAGAACACTTTTCTTCCTTCTTATTGAGTTGTGATATCCTCAAAACACATTTCCGTAATTCAAAGAGTCCCCAAAACATTTGATAATTTAACCACGTGGTTTAAAAATATGCAAACAAACTAGGTTTCATTTCTTAGAAATCAAGACCACTTGGGAAAAAATAGAGAGAGATGCAAAGAATGTCTGAGCATAGTAGATATTTCATCCCCCTTAAAACCACACTTCACTTGCTCAGTGAAAAAAAAAAAATGTCCTTTTATTTTTAAAACCTCTTTCAAGCTGAAATTGGCTATGTCCAAGCCATAGCCTAGAGCAGAATTTTACAGCTGAGTAACAAACCTCCTAAAACTTGGGTTTATAATGGAAATGCTGTCCGAGGGTTAGTTACAATGGGCTCCGGTGGGGTATAATTTTTTTTCATCAGTTTAGAGTTTGGAGAGAACACCATCTTGATGTAACCATATTTATACTGAAACTCAGGCTCCATTATTTCATTTTGTTGGGTTGCATGTCCAAAGCCAGTGAGCAGGGGACGTCCCTCCTTTCTTTACTTTATAACATCAGTTTGCCCAAAAGTTTCAGAAAAAGAAACGTTCCTTCAAGAGCAGTTGGCATCAAATAACAGGTTTAAATTAGGACAGCCTGAGGGCAAGAAAGAAGTCCTGCTTGGTCTTAAGGAAGAAATCACTCATATGCTCTTAAGAAAATTTTTTAAAAGGTTAAATCTTAACTGTCTTTAGATTTCTTTTAGGACTTTGACAGGGTAGAGTTTACTCTTCCTAGGAGGTCTGTTTTCTGAAAGAACACCCAGCACTTCATCAATGACTGCAGAATTTAGCCTGAGACCTAAGAGCCTGGGTGAGGTATTTACCAACATTTTGTCCTAACCCAGTGCTCCTCAAATACTAGAATCACCTGGGGGAGTTAAAAAAAAAACTACATCTGCCTGAGTCCCACCATTGGAGTTTTAGATTCAAGAAGCATAGGGTGCAGCCTAAGAGTCAGGAGACTTAAAAGTTCCTTAGTAGATTTCGATGAGCAACCAAGACTGCTCTGTGTCGTTCTCCGAAAAGTAAAGACCACAAACCATCTGTGTCAGCATCATGTGGAAGTGTATTACAAAGGCAGAATCTCAAACCCCACCGAGACCTGCTGATTCAGCATCAATTTTAACAAGATCTTCAGGGGTTCACTTGCACATTAAAGTTTAGCTACTGCCCCTCCAAGTAACCTCCTGACAGCCTGAGAGTCAGTCTTATAAGAATTCCAAAGTACTCACTGAAAGCACGACCTGCTTTACCTTCTATGAAATAAAAATAAATAAGGGGTTTTCTTCCATCTGATTGGGAGGTGGAAGAGAATGACAGGATGGGACTGAGGCAGGAATCTCAGAAGATTTCTGAGCTCTGGATACAGAGCAGACACAGAGTCAGAAAGTGGGATGGTGGGAGGGAGGGGAGAGAGTAGAGGGTAGCCAGTGGCTGAAACGAGTTATGACTCATCAATGTTTACACTGTACTGGTCGTTTCATATTTCGACAGCCATCTCTGTTTTTCTCTTTTGGCCCACCTCCAGAGCATTTCTTGTCATCACCTGAAATGTGCCAGGCTCTTTTCATCACAGGGTCTTTGCAGTAGGTTTTAACTGTGCCTGGCATGGCCAACTACTCTTTAGCATACAGATCTGTTTGTACTTCCATAGCAAAACCTTCCTTGACTACCTAAGTGCCCACCCAACATTTTATAACAGCATCCTCATCTTCATTCTCTTCTTTGCACTTCTCGTATCTAATTACTTTCTTATTTCTTGGCGTATTCTCTCTCTTCTCTCTTTAAATTTTATACTTTGTGAGAACAGGGACCTTGTCTTATCGAGTGTGGTACCTGTGTTCATGCACTCATTCGGCCAGTATTCATTGTTTATTGGCCATCTCTAATGTGCAGGCACATCTCTAGATGCTGGGGATGGAGTACTTTTAACAGTGCCTGTCCTATAGTAACTGTTCAATAAATGTTTATTGTCAAATTAACTGATACCCTTCTATTAATACAAACATTTTTAAAAGGCCATTATAGACTATTCAAAGTGTTCTGAGTTGGAGAATTGCACATGCAGTCTCTAGCTACAGAGAGTTCATATTCTACTGATAGTATAAAAAACAGACACACACATACCACACAATAATACAACCCCAAAAGACCAATGTAACCTTCAGAAAGAAAACCACAGGCATGAGTGGGTGGGTCAAGAATTCAATTTATGAAAGTGTTGAGAGGAAACAGTCTTTGAGGACAATTTCAAAAGGAGGGGACACTTCTAGTGTATTTTGAAAGGTAAACCAGGTGGCAGCCTGTAGAGAAATAACAGAACATTCTAGTCAGGACCAGGCTATGCAAGAAATGCTAAAGAAAATGAAATGGGTAAAGAGGCTATGGGACTGGAGAAAAAGTTACATTCAGTTAGAAAGTGCCAGAAATAATGCTGGAAAGTCATAGGGAGCTTAACAAGTATATCATCAAAGGTATTTTGATTTGGTGTACATTTCTGAAAAATAATTTATTGGCATGTATCAGAAGTTTTTAAGTTATTTACTTTGCATGACTCATTATTCCTACTTTATAGGATTTATTTAAGGAAACAATCACATTATCTGGACAATACTTTATGTCTAAAAATGTCTGTAGATAAATAGTTAAAAGCTTCCCTCATTTGTGCATGAGAATTTGATCTTTAGTTACTTGGGTAAAAAATTAAAAAGCAGAAATCTAAATTAAATACAGTTGGGAGACCAAAGAGTGGAGGGGCTTCATGCCCTGAAATGATAGTAGAGCTCAACAGGAAGAAAGACTCCTCTTCCTGGCTGGCAAGGACTCAGCCCAGGAAAGCCAAGAACTCTTTGTTTACTCTAGCCCCTTCCCGCCAGCCACCTTCCTTTTTCTCTTCTAAAAAAGTTCTTCGTTTGCTATGCATGTGGTTCACCATGGTTGCAGACCCTGAATCGCAGTTCTCTGTATGGGGTTGCAAAGAGTCAGACAGGACTGAGCGACTCAGCACAGCACAGCTTATTCCAAATAAACTCATTTTTTCTTGGAGAAATTACTGGAAGTCTGTTTAAGGTCAACACCAGGTAACCTGATGAGGGGCCATGTCAAGTAAGTTGAAAACTAGTCAACAAAAATTATAGTAAAACTGACCCTGGATTGGTAAGTGGCATCTATACTAGGAGAGAGGGAGTGAGTGTTGGTCGCTCAGTCATATCTGAACCTTTTCAACCCCACAGACTGTAGCCTACCAGGCTTCTCTTTCCATGGAATTCTCCAGGCAAGAATACTGGAGTGAGTTGCCATTCTCTTCTCCAGGGGATCTTCCCGACCCTGGGATTGAGTCCCTGCATTGCAGACATATTCTTTACCGTCCAAACCACTGGGGAAGCCCTATACTAGGAGAACTATAAATAATTGATGCTACCCATAACTTGAACTTCCTTGAGTGTGACACTCTTATAACTGAACATATTCTTCAGGAGGACCCTGAAGGTTATCCTTATGGATTTGCTTCTTTTTGGGGAATAAGGCTTTTAAACCAGGACACAAGTCCCACACTTACCTAATGTGCATCTCATCTTTTTGCACATGAGCTGCTATGGACCACTGCAAGGACTTCTATAGTAAAGGTATGAACATCACGGCCCTTCTCACAAGCCCTGTTCTTATCCTATACCCTTTGGAATAGAATGATGTCAAATGTGGCCTTGTGAGTCTGAAGACTGAGATGAACCAAGAAGAAATCCTGATGCTGAATGTGCAACCTAGAACTTTGTATAAACCAAAACTGGGGACAAAGTGAATGCCTAACTCTAGAAGAATACAGTTCCTTCATAACATGGACTATATGCAGCTCATGTTTCTGACGAACAATGTCAATGGAAAATAAATTTTAATGGTATATTAACTGAAAAAGTATACTGTGAGAATAAATATATGGCATGCATATATAATGAGGATTCCCTGATAGCTCAGTTGGTAAAGAATCCACCTGCAATGCAGGAGACCCCAGTTTGACTACTGGGTTGGAAAGATCTGCTGGAGAAGAGATAGACTACCCACCCCAGTATGGACTGTATAGTCCATGTGGTTGCAGAGTCAGACACAACTGAGCGGCTTTCACTTTCACTTTTCTTTTTCATGCATATATAAATTTGTTTTTATAAAACCCACAAGGAGGTTCAACCGAAAAGCAGAGAAAAAGAGCATACGGCAACATGTTAGACATCCCTTTCCCTTCTCTCTTGGGAAGGGAACTAATTTAGGGAGCAACTAATTTTCCCCACTCTACTATTTGTAATTTTTGCCATTTTGACCACCATAGAGCTCAGTGTCCTAGCCACAGAACTCAGCCTATGTCCCAGGCTGATCAATGGAGGTATCTTATGTCTTTCTCCACAATGACTGTTTGGGGCATGCTGTTCAGGTAGAATCAATCAGAATCACTGTTGGGCATCTTGAATGTACAAATGTTGAGACAACTAAATTGAGACTCTTGATTCCTCTTTGGACAAAGATGAGAACATCGTTGCTGCCAGTGACCAGGTTCCTAAGGTAGGGGAGGAAGCCACAGTTACTCTTCATTCTGTGGGCTTCCCAGGTACAGACATTCATACAGCAGAAGGGTTATACGGTCACATAATCTAAGAAATACTGATTAAGGAAGAGCTTTTTTTTTTTTTTAAAGTCTCCTTTAATAAACATATTTGCACTAGAACAGGGAGAGGATGCAACATGTAGTGTTTATCAAATTTATTTAAAACAACAAAACTATTTTTTCTCTTTTTCCTTTTTTTTGAGAAAACCTGCTAGCACATCTGCGGTAAGATTTGTTTTTAGAATACAGAAAAAAAATGCTACTCTAAGAAAATAATGGATCAGTCCATTACTTTCTTCTTTGTGCTTTGCCTCATTTTCTAAATTTTCTACCACTAAAAATTATGTTTAGCATACATAGTAAACAAAATATATATTTATATATATAAATATAATGATATTGAATGTATTGCAGGCTTATATCTGTGAAAGGATGCAAGCATGTTTTCCTTTCATAAATATTTATATTAGTAGTATTACTTTTACCAGTGGAGGCACACAATTTTTATTTTTTTAATTTCAGATCTCTGTCTCTCTGTTTCATATCTTTGCATGAGGGTAGTCAAGTTTATCATATAATCATCACTCTAGTGTATTAGGAGAAAAGAAGTTACTTTATTACCTGTTCAGTAAATTAATGAATCCTACTGCATTTTATGGTTCCTATGCAAGTGTGCGTGTGCATAGATACAGCTTATAAAAATGGTAACATATTATACAAATTTTCATAATTTAATTTTAAACCTAATAATGTGTGATAGCATCCTTCCATGATAGCATACAGAGCTCATTAACCACTCTTGATTAGCTTAGTTTGAATTGTAAGGATGGACTCATACAGACCTTTGCCATGTGTCCTCATTTAACCTCTAGGTGCATCAGTGTTTTTCTCAGTGGGGATAATCTACCTATGTGGAAGGCTTGCTATGAACTTAAGTTAGGTACTATAAGTAATGCACTTAGCACAGAATGTGCTCAATAAATGAGAGCTTTATCATTATTACTATTAAGGGATTATTATTCTATTAACATTGTCATCAATGGATGACTGGGTTATTTTCAATTTTTGCTTCTGTAAATAAGACAACAATACACTCAGTACACACTTGAATAAAGATTTCTATAGAATAAACTCCAAAGAGTGAAACTGCTGGGTCAATGGCATGCTCATTTTAAGTTGTTCTAATACTGCCACACTTCTTTTCAGATGAGTGTTCTCAGTGGGCACTATCGCCAGAAGAGGGTGCTACTTGCCGCCTGCCTTTCTGGAAAGGCAATGTGGAAGGGAAGGCTTTTACCATAAATATAGTAGGTCTCTGGTCACATCACTTCATGGCAAATAGATGGGGAAAAAGTGGAAGCAGTGACAGATTCTGTTTTCTTGGACTCCAAAATCACAGTGGACAGTGACTGTAGCCATGAAATTAAAAGATGTTTGCTCCTTGGAAGGAAAGCTATGATAAACCTAGAGAGGGTATTCAAAAGTAGAGACATCATTTTGCCAACAAAGCTCCATATAGTCAAAACTATGGTTTTTCTAGTAGTAATGTACGGAAGTGAGAGATGGACCATAAAGAAGGCTGAGTGCTGAAAAACTGATGCTTTCAAGCTGTGGCAATGGTGAAGATTCTTGAGAGTCCTTTGGACAGCAAGGAGATCAAACCAGTTGATCCTAAGGGAATCAACCCTGAATATTCATCGGAAGGACTGATGCTGAAGCTGAAGCTCCAATACCTGATGCAATGAGCCAACTCATTGGAAAAGACTCAAATGCTGGAAAAGACTGAAGGCAAAAGAAGGGGGCCAGTGGAGGAAGAGACGGTAAGACAGCATCACTGACTCAATGGACATGAATCTGAGCAAACTCCAGGAGATAGTGGAGGATAGAGGAGCCTGGCCTGCTACAGTCCACGGGATCACAAAGAGTCAGACAAGACTTAGTGACTGAACAACAACACAGTACAGTCGAAGGCATCAGGCATACAAAAACACTTCTGAGGAAGACAATTTCAGCAGCTCAGAGGTTATCTCCCAGGAGCTGGCCATGGACTAGATGAAGGCAAGTCATTTTTTTGGAAGGTGTAGGGTTAGAACAAGCCACGCCTGCTGAGTTAACCTTCTTCTGCCCATGGTGGGGCGGGGATGTCATGAACAAAGATAGGGAGATGGGAATGCATAAACAACAATTAAGGATAAGAGCGAAACTAGTATGATTAATGGAGAAGGCAATGGCACCCCACTCCAGTACTCTTGCCTGGAAAATCCCACGGATGGAGGAGCCTGGTGGCTACAGTCCATGGGGTTGCTAAGAGTCAGACATGACTGAAGGGACTTAGCAGCAGCAGCAGCAGTATGATTGAAGAGGAGAGCAGAGGGAGATTAAGTGGAAATGTAGCTTAAGTCAAGAGTCTTCAATGCAGACAAGCATGGGTTAGGGACTATTAATTGATAGTGGTTTAAAAGCTGAGTTAGAGTAAAAAGAATCTGGATTCCAGGGTATCTGTTCACAAGCCACCAGATAGGAGAGCCTGAAGCAGAGTGATAGCCAAGGAGATGTAAAGGACCTATGCAAGAAAACTGAGAAGCAACCACAGTAAGACTTCATGAGTCATTGAAAACAGGACAACAAAGGTGAAGGGGAAGAAGGGGTAATGAATCTTCTAGGACTGTAAGTTCCTGTGGTTACAGGTAAAAGCCTCTGTTGGCAGAAATAAAGATGTCAGGACAACTTTCACATGCATTCATACATATATATGAATTCATATATTCATATACCTGACAACAGTTTATCAAGGGCCCAGTCCCAGTGAAGTCGCTCAGTCGTGTCCAACTCTTTGCGACCCCATGGACTGTAGCCTACCAGGTTCCACCATCCATGGGATTTTCCAGGTAAGAATACTGGAGTGGGTTGCCATTTCCTTCTCCACTTTATCAAGGGCCCACTAAGTGCTAAAATAATAGCCATCAAAATACAACCCATGAACCACCTACACTCCATCACTTGGCGGGGCTTGCTGACAAAGCATATTATGTCCTTCAAGAACTACTAAATTCAGGTCTCTGGCACAGGGTTGGAAATCTGCATTTTCAATAAGCTCTCCAGATATTCTTATCAAAACTAAAGTTTGAGATCCTCAGTTCTCAATGGTGCCCAGAAAATCATCTGTGTATCTGAATTTAAATATATCTCAAGTTGTGAAAACAGGAAGGAGAAAAATACTATATAAAGAAACAGACACTTTTTTCTTTCCGGCAATTCAGGATGGGAGTTTCAAAGGTAGGTACAAGAATGAGGCTGAAAGCACTACTGTATTTTTGGGGGGTGGCAAAAGATGGTGATGGGCCTTGATGTTAGGAAGGAAGGGCTGACTTGGGCAGACTTGGGCACATTTAAATGTGTGTTCAGGTATGCAATCTATGATTATGAAAAGCACAACTTTCCTTGACCAGGAGTAACAGGGTCTTCTACCTAGCACAGCCTAAAACCGCTACAAAAAATATATGACATACATTTTGGAAATAAGTACATTTAAGTGATGCCTTTATATGTGAATCTTATTTAAATGTGGGCAGCCCTTTAGACCTGAGGATATTTATGCAAAAGATTTTTTAAAAAGAAACAGCAAAGATTCCAAGTGATAGCTCAGAACTCTGTATATGATTAATTAAATATAAAAATCCCAGTATATATGTTTTCTTCTCTTCTAACCTCTTTAGCTATCTTCCCCCATCCTTTCCCTTTTTCCTTTCCTAAATGAGTCCTTTCCACTTCTGGCTGACAGTAAAGAAGATAGCATGATCCAAATTATGCAGTTTTCTTCATTTAATATAATGTTGATGGTTTCTTTCATTAAGTTTTAGCATCCTTCTGAAAATCTGGCAAACACTATGATACACGCTATCTCCATTAAATGTATTAAAAGAACATTCAATCAGGAAATTAGTTAACTATTCTCTAAATAAATTATATTTGAGCTGTTACATATAAAATATGATAATTCTGAGAGGAAATCAAATTATGCGTAATATTTTAATGTTCTGTTGAATAGAGTGAAAAAGGCATAAGCTTTAGAGCCAGACAGATATCAGTTTGATTTATGGCTCCAGATTCGGGGAAGTTATTTAGGCTTTCTGAATCCATTATTAGATTCTCATCCATTATCATTATTTCTGAGTGGGGCATCACTGGCATTTGAGGCAGGATAACTCTGTTGCATAAGGTGGTTCTCAGCATTAGAGGACAGTTCTCACCACTACACCCCTTTTTTTATCTATTAAATACTAGGAGCCTCCCCAACTCCAACTTCAGGACAACCAAATGTAACTACAAATTTGCAAATGCCCTCAAGGAGGATGCAGATGCTCCTTGCTAACAGCAAGTACATTAAATGGATTATAATAATACCTCTTCAGTTGGGAGCATTTTCCTGGCACTTCTGAGAAAACAAAGAGGTAGTTAAGAGAATGCATTGAGGTCAGTCAGACCTGGGCTAAATCTCAGCCCTGTCAATAGTGACTGGGTTGCTTCATTTAAGCCTGAGCATCTCATCTGTACAATTAAAATAGGAGTAATACTTGACTCAGAGGACTATTGTGAGAATTCACTGAAATAACGTGCTAAGCAGTAAGCACTGAGCCTGGTGCAGAATAAGCACTCAGTCAAGCCAGCCATACTTCCTGCAGTCATTACTGTTATTAAAGCCAGATGCCTGAGTCTAAGGAGACAGGAGGCGGCAAGGAAATAAGACACCTTTCTTAAGAAGTTCTGCAAAAATGGAAAAGTGGGAAATAAAAAGTACCTAGGGAGTGTAGAATTGCCAGCTTCTCTCTTACCCCTCCCCCACTATCTAAGATATGGAAACTTGTCTATTTGAAGACAGAGTGAAGGTAGAAAATGGTGACAATGAGGTTGAGATTCAAGAGAATAGAGAAAGGGCGGCTATGTGAGGCAATGTGATGAGGAAGCCAGCAGGCTTGGGCACACAGAAAGAAAAGAGATCATTGGCGTTCCACTGGAGCTTTTCCAAACGTGAAGCCGTGTGTTTACGTGGTCACAGTCCGCCACTTTCACGGGGATTTTCACCTACTCCATCCTCTATTAGCACCTTACTCTCAAGCGATGGCCAGCAATCAACAGAACTACTTTAATGTTGTTGAACTGGGGGAAAAAAAGAGCCTGGTCTTGAGAGTGTGCTGGTTTAATAAGAGAGACCAATTCACTAGGAAGTGAAGCAATCTCTTTCCTATAACTTGTTCCTGGCACTAGATCTTGACCTCAGAGCTCTGATACCTGATAGTCTTTCAAAGACCACTTGGACATTTTCTTTAAGTACTTTTTCAATGCCTTTTTTTTTAACACTCAGTTGCCCTTTCTTTTTTCCTTTACCTTCATGAGTAACACTAAAAAACCTTTTCATATCTGGTTTATTCCAATGTCCTTTCAGATCATAATCTTAGTTCCCTATGCCAAGAGGGATTCTCCAATACAATTATTTTCAAGTCATCCCACACATCTACTGCAGAGGTTCATTCTAGATTTTTTGTGATGATCCAGAAATCAAAAGCAAAATGGAGTCTCTGACTGCTAGGAGGTAGGGTTTGTCTTGACCACCTGGTCATATATTTTTTTTTGAACTAAATGAAAAGAAATCTATAAAATTAGAAAAAAAAATAAAAAACATTGACTCTAGTGGTAACAGTATAGACTATGTTTCAAAAATTAAAAAAAAAATAAGGAAAATATCAAGTTTGGAGACTCATAATGCTATACTAAAGCTGTGTAAGTAATAGTTTAAAAGTTAAAAATAGCTATGGAATTTTTTTTTCATAAAGTCACCTCTATCAGATCAGATCAGATTAGATCAGTTGCTCAGTCATGTCTGACTCTTTGCGACCCTGTGAATCACAGCACGCCAGGCCTCCCTGTCCATCACCAACTCCCGGAGTTCACTGAGACTCACGTCCATCGAGTCAGCGATGCCATCCAGCCATCTCATCCTCTGTCGTCCCCTTCTCCTCCTGCCCCCAATCCCTCCCAGCATCAGAGTCTTTTCCAATGAGTCAACTCTTCGCATGAGGTGGCCAAAGTACTGGAGTTTCAGCTTTAGCATCATTCACACTACAGATACTGTACAAATCTAGGGTTTTATGAGATCAGAGACTGTCCTTACCTTTCTCCTCCCCTGGTGGTTTACAAGGCAGTTCCTGAGGAGTCCTGAAGAACTCCAACTTATTTTATAAATTCTTCCCAAACTTATTTAAGGTTGTGTGTATGTGTGTGTCTGTGTGTTAGTTGCTTAATCACGTGCAACTCTTTGTAACCCCATGGACTGCAGCCTACCAGGCTCCTCTGTGTGTGGAATTCTACAGGCGAGAATAGTGGAGTGGGTAGCCATTCCCTTCTCCAGGGGATATTCCCAACCCAGGGATCAAACCCAGGTCTCCTGCACTGCTGGCAGATCCTTTACCATCTGAGCCATCAGGGAAGCCCTTTAGTGTGTACTTTTTATGGAACACCTATAAATATCCCACAGAACTGGTGTTCTGTTGAACAATGTGGTCAAGGATCAGAATTTAGATTTTGACTTTGTTCTGGTTGTTGTTACAGTTTTTCATTTTTTAAAGCTTCCAATCAATTGTTGACTAATACAAGAGGCATATATTTGGATGTCATGGCAATGTCAAATTATCATAGACATTTCTAAGCACTTACTCTCTACCTCTGATGTATCCTAGACTTCTAGCAAAATGTGTGCAGGTAGCCACCAGCCCATGGACATGATAGAGAAGCAATTTTTCAACTATTTCTCACACAGCACTAGTATAGCATTATGAGTCTCCAAACTTGATTTTTTCCTTATTTTATAATTTTTGATACATGGTCTATACTGTTACCACTGTGGTCAATGTTATCAATTTTTAATATCATTCACTGTGTACTATCCTTAAGCTTGGAGGAATGCATGTCACTAAGAAGAGAACAAGAGAGTACATAAGTTCCCTCTACTCCAAAATGAGTAGATTGAAAAGCAACATGCTTTTCTCTTAAGGAATGTTCATCAAAGCTACTTTCTACATCAACAGCCTTGTAATATTTCAAAGCCAAAGTCTGAACACAATATAAACCACCTCCTTCAATTACTGTTTAAGAAGAATGCATCTTAAATGTGAATCACTTCCCCTATACATGTAGGGGAATAAAGAAAATAAAGCAATAAAGAAAAAGTAGTCAACTTCTTTCCAGTATCTCTTTTTTAAAAAACCTGCATATATGGGTGACCATCCGCTAGGTAATACTCTCTAAGAGTTCATAATGCACGTTGAATGCATGCATGAAATTTTATGAGGCCATGTGGTCCCATTAGATTAATGTTCATCGTGGTTAGATCTTTTTTTTTTTTTTTTAACCTGCAAACATTAAAACTTGAGAATCAGCTGCCTCAGGTTTTTTTGTGGACTAAGGATCACTATCAGTAAAGACTTTAAAATCTATTCCAAAAGGCTCTCCTATTATCTTTCAAAGACTTAAAAAAAAAAATTTACTTTCTCCCCGCTAAACACATTCCTTGTGCCAGTTTCTGAGTGTCTGCTTCCAAGGCCACAGTCCTCCTGGTCTCCAAGTTTCCTGGGCTTGAAAAACGTGAGGTCATCTGATTTTCCCCTCGTTCTTATTCCTTATATCCAATCAGTCTTCTGTTGATTCCCTGCGGTATATGTTTTCACTTCACCTAGTGTATTTTTTAGTCTGATTGGCTCTTTAAAAAATTTTCCATCTCTTTGTTGAAGTTTTCACTGAGTTAACGCATTCTTCTCTTGAGTTCAGTTAGCTTCTTTAGGACTATTATTTTGAACTCTTTATCTGGCGAATTTCTTATCTCTTCATTTAGTTCTTTGAGGTATTGTCCTATTCTTCTCTTTGGAAGGTACTTCTTTCTCTCTTCATTTTGCCTCTCTGCTTCTACATATTAGGTATATCAGCTACATCACCTAGTTCTGAAAGAGTGGCTTTATGTAGAAGGTAACCCGAGGGACAGGTTCCATGGCACAACCCCCTGTGATCACCAAAGCCAGGCACTCCAGGAGTGCCCCCTATGTGGGCCCCCTGTGTCCTTGTGTTGTGTTTGGGCTGTGAATGCTGTAGGTTCAGTGTTGGGTAGGGCTGGCCCCTAGCCCAGGTGGCTGAGACGTCCAGCCATGACTGCTATTGGTGCACTGACTTCTGGGACTGGCCCCAGAGCAATGGGCTATAAGGCCTTTTGAGACTGCTTTAGGCACAGGGGTATACAGGACTGGCCCCTTGAAGAGACAGCTGCTTTAGAAGGGCAGTGGTGCCAGCTGAGGCAACCTGTCAGATAGGTTGGGTTGAGCCCTCAAAGTGGGAGCTGCTTTGGAGGGCCACTGGCACTGGTTGGGACTACTTTGGAGGGGTGCCAGATGGGATGCGTTGGGAGCTACTTTGAAGGGGCCAGCCGGGGCAGGACATGTGGTGCTTGGTACGTTGATTGGGAGTGACAGAAATGGTGCCTGCCAATGACAGTCAGCTAGGTGGAAGTGAAGTGAAGTGAAAGTCGCTCAGTCTTGTCTGACTCTTTGTGACCGCGTGGACTTTACAGTCCATGGAATTCTCCAGGCCAGAATACTGGAATGAGTAGCTGTTCCCTTCTCCAGGGGATCTTCCCAACCCAGGGACTGAACCCAGGTCTCCTGCATTGCGGGCAGATGCTTTACCAGCCGAGCCACCAGGGAAACAACAAAAAAAGGCACCCACCAGGGTTTGTCTCCAGAGGAAGTTCCACCAGATCCTGCCCCTTGGGCACCCACTCTAATATTAGTCAAGGAATTCCTTCTTGTATGACCCACGTGTTTTTCAAGCTGGTGCTTCTGTGCTGGAACTTGGAGAAATGAGTTTGTACATGAGAATCTTGGTTCCCCACAACTCCCTGGCTCTCCTAGATGTAAGCCTGCTGGTTTTCAAAGCCATACACTGTGGGGGAGGCAGGGGGTCATCTTCCTAGTGGGCTTCCCAGGTGGCACCAGTGGTAAAGAATCCACCTGCCAATGCAGGAGACACAAGGGATATGGGTTCAATCTCTGGTGTGGAAAGATCCCCTGGAGGAGGGCATGGCAAGCCACTTCAGTATTCTTGCCTGGAGAATCCATGGACAGAGAGGAGCCTGGCAGGGTACAGTCCATACGGTTGCAAAGAGTCGGACATGACTGAAGGGACTTAGCACACACGTGCATCTTTCTGGTACAAGTCTGGCAGGCTGGGGAGCACCATGTGGGGCTCAAACCCCTCACTCTTCAGGGAGGGCCTCTGTGGTTGTGATATCCCTCTCACTTGTGGGCTGCCACACTGGAGATGTGGATTCTGAATAGACTGCTCCTCCTAACTGCCTCAGGTGGACTTTCATTTATATTCTTTGTTGTAGAAAATCTGTTTTGTTGGCCTTCAGAGAGAACTGTTCTAGATGGAGCTGTACTTTTGGTGTGTCTGTTGGAGAAGGGAAGCTTGGGATCTTCCTCCTACTCTGCTATCTTGATCTGGAACTCTCTGTTTTTCTTCAGTTCTTTTTCTCTGTCTTCTTCATATTGGATAATTGCTATTGATCACTCAAGTCCATAGACTCTTTCTCCTGCCATCTCAAAACTGCTTTTGACTCAGAATTTTTCATTACATCTTTGTCTTTTTATAATTTCTCTCTACTTATTGAGATTACTTGATTCATATTGTCATAATTTCCTTTAAAAATGATTTCATTTAGCTGCTCTGAAGTCTTTGTCTACAGAATCCAACATCTGGGGAAACTCAGAGACACTTGCTACTGACTGCTTCTTTCCTTAGTCACACTTTCTAGTCTCAACTTTTTGTTGTAAACTGCACATTTTAGATAATATACTCCAGCAACTTTGGATTCTGAATTATCTACCTCATGGCACTGGCTGTTGTGGCTGTTGTTGTTGTACTGTTGTCTGTTTTTTGTTTAAACTACGTGCCTGGGAGAAATCTGTCTCCTAGTGAAGCACGGTCACTGGTTTTATTATTCTTGCTTTATTTTTTTTTTAACTGGAGTATAATTTCTTTACAGTGTTGTGTTGGTTTCTGCTGTACAATGAAGTAGATCAGCTATATTCATACACATACCCCCTTCCTGCTGAGCCTTCATCTCGCTCCTCTAGGTTATTACAGAGCACTGAGCTGACCTCCCTGTGCCATACAGTAGGTTCCCACTAGCTATCTATTTCACACATGGTAGTGTATATATGTCAAGGCACCCTCCCCTCCCCAACTGTGTATGTAGAATCGAGAAAAATGGTACAGGTGAACTTATTTGGAGGGCAGGAATAGAGATGCAGATGTAGAGAATGGACTTTTTTAGTTTTTAAACCTAGATTCCTAGAAGTCACCCTTGTGACCACAAAATGTAAAGGTCAGCCAAACTGGACTGAGGTTATGCTCAAACACCTTGAGTTAGTAAAGCTTCTATTTTCTGATGAATAGATCTAACATTCAATAGCTTTTCAAGCATGAAACTTCTCAGATTATTATGATTTGGGTTGTTCTACAGGACTTCAATGGTTTCCTGTTAATTTTTTTCCTAATAAGTTTTGTCCAGTTTCACGATTGCTTTCTTGGGAAGAGGATTTGCCAAACTCTTCCCTTGGCCACAGCTGGGAGTCCTGAAATCAGGATTTTTACTTCATTCCTGTATTCCAGTGCTTAAAACAGTAGGTTTGCAGTAAATGTTGGCAGAATTTCACTTTAAAATTTCCTTTACTTTAAGATGGAAAAGTTTCCTAAAGGCTATAGAAAAATGTCCTGTTAATCATGATTTTTCAGAATGATAGCTACTGAGTCCCAGTTCAGATCAGTCACTCAGTCGTGGTCTGACTCTTGGACTGCCACATACCAGGCTTCCCTGTCCATCACCAACTCCCAGGGCTTGCTCAAACTCATGTCCATCGAGTCGGTAATGTCATCCAACCATCTCATCCTCTGTCGTCCCCTTCTCCACCTGCCTTCAATCTTTCCCAGCATCAGGGTCTTTTCCAATGAGTCAGTTCTTCGCATCAGGTGGCCAAAGTATTGGAGTTTCAGCTTCAGCATCAGTCCTTCCAATGCATATTCAGGACTGATTTCCCTTAGGATTGACTGGTTGGATCTCTTTGCAGCCCAAGGAATTCTCAAGGGAGAGTACTGAGATGACCTATAATGCAAAATGTCACATGATACACATCCCAATAGCTGCTTACTTGAATAAACTTAGTCTTTCTTGGTGGGCTTCCTAGGTGGTGCTAGTGGTAAACAACCCATCTGCCAATGCAGGGTCTCCTGCACTGGAGACATGGTTTTGATTCCTGATCCAGAAGATCCCCTGGAGGAGGGAATGGCTACCCACTCCAGTACTCTTGCCTGGAGAATCCCATGGACAGAGGAGCCTAGTGGGCTACAGTCCACAGCGTTGCAAAGAGTCGGACACGACAGACACAACTTAGCCCACGTGCATGCAGTCTTTCTTGGGACTCTCTTTTCCACCTATTTATTGATATATACTACTGTATAAGCTTTAGGTGTACAACATGATGGTTTGATAGATGTACATAATGCGAAATGATTATCTTGATATTCTTTAACTATTTCTTCCTTTATTCCAGTTTTTTTTTTTTTTTACATTTGTTTCTCAAAGACCAAATACAATTTTTCCTGACAAGTTCTAGGTTCCATTCTTTGCTTACTTTGTTCACTATTCTTCCTCTCAGACAATCAATAACCTCATCCTACATAATAAGAGAAAATAAACCCTCATATTTTAAACTAAGCAATCAATTTTACTCTAAATGATTTTACACAAGAACCTGACAAACTGGTAGTGATAATGGAGAATCTCTGCAGGTCACCTCATTTTGCAAATTAACACTTAAGTGACTATAATAAAGACAATTAGGATACTGTTATCACAGTACGTCTTCTTTTTCTTATCAAGAGTAACAGAGTTTTGTTTGTGTATACTAACCCCAAACTCTCAGTCCATCCCTCTTCTTCCTCTCCATTCCTCTGGGCAGCCACATGTCTGTTCTCTGTGTCTGTGGGTCTGTTTCTGTTTTGTAGGTATGTTCATTTGTGCCATATTTTAGATTCCACATATAACTATAATGGAAAAGAATATTTAAAAAAGAATGTATGTATGTGTAAAACTGAGTCACTTTGCTCTATATCAGAAATTAGCACAACATTGGAAATCAACTATACTTCAATTTAAAAAATAAAAGTAAAAAAAGAGTAACATAGCTTTAATTATATCTTCTTGAAGATTCTCGTATGAATAATATTCAATTTATTATACCACGCAATTCTGAAAAGTACATCTTGGGAAAATACCCATCAACTCTCTTATACAATGTGAACTAAAAGCAAATTTTCTTAAGAACTATTTATCCTAAGTATGAATAACATAAAAGTTTATGAGGGTTCTCAGTAATAGCTTGTTTTAATCTCAACAGCTATCAAGTGAAGTCTATTAGATCATTTAACAAATTTCAAAATTTTAAATCTTTATTATAATGAAAAATCTTCTTCAAAAAGATAGGTTTCCCTCTTGAGAAATGTACTTCACATATGTTGTGAGTATTCACTGATAAAACACATTAACAAATTTAGAAAGCAGCATTTGATATTTAAATGTGCATATTTGTACTTTCCTATTATTGCTAATCATCGCTCATCTGTGGAAATGTGGGGCACAGAACAGGGACAGGAAAGATAGTGAAATCCCTAAACACAGCATTCAATCCCCTTTTTCAAAAAGGCTTTTAATAACAGGCAAAAAATAAATTATCAGTTTAGTCTCATTTCTTCTTTCTACCCCATCTACCCCAGAAGACACTAATGAGAAGTGAAAGTCCCAGAAGTAGACAAAAAAAATTGACAAAGAGAAAGAACAAAGTGCCTAGACAATACATAGAACAGCTAATGATTCCATGAATAATTTATTTATAAACACTCCTTTTCTAAACTTTCCATCAATCATTTTTTCATTAGTAACTGAAGGGAGAGACAAACAGCATAGCACACCTTTGAATTACATCTAATTTCTTTGAAGCTGGACTACAAGCCGAGAGGAAGAAAAAAAAAATCACTGGGTAAATAAAGCATGATGAATTTTTTAAATGACCAGTTGAAATGTATGTATTCAGGTCTTTAATTTCTCTCAGCAATATTTTGTGGTTTCAGTACATGTAACTCACACAATTTTTTTTTTAATAAATTGAAAAGCTGATTCTAAAATTTATATGGAAATGCAAAAAACACAGAATTGAAAAAACAACTTCAAAAAGGAAGAACAAATCTGGAGAGGGAACATTACCTGGTTTCAAGATTTATTATAAGGCTGTAGAAATGAAGACAGTGTGACACTGGTGTACAGACAGACAATTAGGTTAATGGAATAGAACAGAGGGTCCAGAAGTTGACCCACACATACATAGACAATTGATTTTTGACAAAGGTGCAAAGGCTCAGTGGAGAAAAAATAGTGTTTTTAATAAGCTCTTCCGGAACAATTAGATATCTGTATGTACAATATGAACTTTGTTCCATACATTATACTAGATATAAGAATTAACTCAGAGTGTACCATAGGCCTAAAAATCTATAACATTTCTTGAAGTTTGAGAAAAATCTTTGTGACATCAAATATATGATTACAAAATAACAGAATCACAAGTTCCCCCCCCTTCAAAATTAAAAATCTTCTACTCTTCAAAAGATACTGTTAAGGAAAGGAAAGAGCCAGAGGTTGAGAATAAATATCGCCAAAGTACATATTTAATGAAAGACTTGAATCTAAAATATATAGAGAGCTTCCAAGACTCAAAAATAAGAGAAGCAGCAATCAAATAAAAAAGTGCACAAAAGATTTGAGTAGACATTTTGTCAAAGAAGATACACAGATGGCAAAAAAGCACATGAAAACATGCCCTACATTATTAGTCATTAGGCAAATGTAAATTAAAATCACAATGAGATACACATCTATTAGAATGGCTAAAATGAAAAAAGACTATACTATGAGTTGACAGGACGGTAGAGGGAAGTTGGAAGAACTGAAAAGTCCCATACATTGCTGGTGGAAATGAAAATGATATAATAATTTAGAAAATGATTAGACAGTTTCTTAAAAAATTAAGCATGTACTTCATATATGATCAACTCATTTAACTCCCAGGTATTTATCCAAGAGAAAGGGAAACTCATATTCATACAAAGACTCACACACACAGCTTGGAAACAACCAAACTGGAAACAACCCAAACATCTATCAACAGATGAATGAACAAACACACTGTTATATACCCATACGTAGAATTCTAATCATCATTAAAGAGGAATGAACTACTGATACCTGCAATAAACAGGATGACTTTCAAAATAATCATTCCGAGTAAAAAAGTAAGACAAAAAGAGGACAGACTGTGTGATTCCATTTATGTAAAGTTCTGGAAAAGGCAAATGTATCTACAGAGACACGAAGCAGATCAGCAGTTGCCTAGGAAAGTAAGGGCTGAAGAATGAGTGGAGGAATGGATTATACAGAATCATGTGGAAATTTGGGGGAATTACAGATATACTCACTATGGTAAGTGGTTTTGTATAAAAAATTTGTACCTATAAAATTTATCAGACTGCCCACTTGAAATATGTACAGCTTACTGTATGTCAAATACATACAATAAATTTTAAGGAAAAAATAACCACGTGTCACTTGTTCAAAACTTCAGAGATAGCTGTAAAGACCAATGAATAAATTAGAGAAAATACAATTTCAAAATATGAGAAAGTGGAATGAAAAAGGAAATAAATGTGAAGAAAGAGAGGTTGATGCCTGAGAGAACAAAAGTACCAGAAGCCAAATTTTCTGTGACTATAGTCACAGCCATGAGTGTGCTAAGCAGAAAGTGAAGTAGTTTGGTTTCAACTAAAACACTTAAGGGAGGAATTCGGGTCATACTTGTACATGGTAGGGTTGCCAACATTTAAAATAAAGTGTATGCATTTGAATATTTACAAGACTTTTCAAAAAAAATTCTTTGTAGTCAGTTCAGACATGGACTCTTCTAAAATGTGATGTGCTCTTCAGGATAGACAGATGGTTAAAGTGAGGATTATTATCCACAATAAGACATAATGTACACAGAGGTCTTGCCTTGAAGTCCAAGAATTCCAAGTCCTAGTCACAATTCCAATATGGACTATAATCATCTTGATAGCAAATGATTTGCCTTTTCAATATCTTCCAATTTAAAAACGGGAAAACAGAGGCCTATGTTCTTTATGGAGAGGTCAATTAGGGTTTCAGATACTTTCAGTTCCCTGGAGCTAGCCACTGCCCAGGTGAAGTTATTAATTAAATTGCATCTTTGCTTTTATCATTGCTCTTCTCATAACTTAAATGCTAAGTGTCCTCTTACTCCCATTGCCACTAAGGAGACTGCTTTTGTCTGTTCAGAAAAAGTAAGAAAGAAATCAATCCTCCAGTACACTGACTGATTACCTATGTATTTCAATGGTACTTTATCACCATGGTACCCAGGTTCTCGGATCCTGCAATACATTGGGAACAAGAACGTCAAAACCATAGCTCCGTGTGGTGCAGCCAGTATAATTCTAGGACACGAGTCCTTTGAATCCATTCCCTTTGTGTAAACAAGTAGAAAACCAAAATGGATGTGGAGCTTATGGTTACCAAAGTGATTTAAATTGGAACTTAATAACAAGGACCTCATCAATTTGAGTCCCTCATTTTCTCACAAGAATAGATACCTCTTGCAGACAGGACCACATCAGTGCATCCAAGCAGTCATGTCTGTTAGATCTGTAAGGCTCAGTTCATCATCTGAGATTTTAAGACCACCAATTTGTATTTTAGTTTCTTTTACATTAAAGTATTCATGCTGTAATTTCTTGTGAGACAAGAAAGGAAATTCAAAAGTCTGGCCTTGATTGAACTATAAACTCTTATGAATTACTGATTTTCTATATTGAGATGTGACTGGTGATAGAAGCAAGGTCCGATGCTATGTATGTAAAAACACTGCATAGGAACCTGAAATGTTAGGTCCATGAATCAAGGCAAATTGGAAGTGGTCAAACAGGAGATGGCAAGAGTGAATGTTGACATTCCAGGAATCAATGAACTAAGATGGACTGGAAAGGGTGAATTTAACTCAGATGACCATTATATCTACTACTGTGGGCAGGAATCCCTTAGAAGAAATGAAGTAGCCATCATGGTCAACAAAAGTCTGAAATGCAGTACTTGGATGCAATCTCAAAATCGACAGAATGATCTCTGTTTGTTTCCAAGGCAAACCATTCAATATCACAATAATCCAAGTCTATGCCCCAACCAGTAACGCTGGAGAAACTGGAGTTGAATGGTTCTATGAAGACCTACAAGACCTTCTAGAACTAACACCCAAAAAAGATGTCCTTTTCATTACAGGGGACTGGAATGCAAAAGTAGGAAGTCAAGAAACACCTGGGGTAACAGGCAAATTTGGCCTTGGTGTACGGAATGAAGCAGGGCAAAGGCTAATAGAGTTTTGCCAAGAGAACACACTGGTCATAGCAAACACCCTCTTCCAATAACAAAAGAGAAGACACTACACATGGACATCACCAGATGGTCAATACCAAAATCAGATTGATTATATTCTTTGTAGCCAAAGATGGAGAAGCTCTATGAAGCGCTATACAGTCAGCAAAAACAAGACCAGGAGCTGACTTGTTACTCAGATCATGAACTCCTTATTGCCAAATTCAGACTTAAATTGAAGAAAGTAGGGAAAACCACTAGACCATTCAGGTACGACCTAAATCAAATCCCTTATGATTATACAGTGGAAGTGAGAAATAGATTTAAGGGACTAGATCTGATAGATGGAGTGCCTGATGAACTATGGACAGAGGTTTGTGACACTGTACAGGAGACAGGGATCAAGACCATCCCCATGGAAAAGAAATGCAAAAAAGCAAAACGGCTGTCTGAGGCGGCTTTACAAATAGCTGTGAAAAGAAGAGAAGCGAAAAGCAAAGGACAAAAGGAAAGATATTCCCATTTGAATGCAGAGTTCCAAAGAATAGCGAGAAGAAATAAGAAAGCCTTCCTCAGCCATCAATGCAAAGAAATAGAAGAAAACAACAGAATAGGAAAGATTAGAGACCTCTTCAAGAAAATCAGAGATACCAAGGGAACATTTCATGCAAAGATGGGCTTGATAAAGGACAGAAATGGTATGGACCTAACAGAAGCAGAAGACATTAAGAGAGGTGGCAAGAATACACAGAAGAAATATACAAAAAAGATCTTCATGACCCAGATAACCATGATGATGTGATCACTCACCTAGAGCCAGACATCCTGGAATGTGAAGGCAAGTGGGCCTTAGAAAGCATCACTACAAACAAAGCTAGTGCAGGTGATGGAATCCCAGTTGAGCTATTTCAAATCCTGAAAGATGATGTTGTGAAAGTGCTGTACTCAATATGCCAGCAAATTTGGAAAACTCAGCAGTGGCCACAGGACTGGAAGAGGTCAGTTTTCATTCCAATCCCAAAGAAAGGCAATGCCAAAGACTGCTCAAGCTACTGCACAATTGCACTCATCTCACACGCTAGTAAAGTAATGCTCAAAATTCTCCAAGCCAGGCTTCAGTAATATCTGAACTGTGAAATTGCAGATGTCAAGCTGGTTTTAGAAAAGGCAGAGGAACCAGAGATCAAATTGCCAACATCCGCTGGATCATCAAAAAAGCAAGAGAGTTCCAGAAAGACATCTATTTCTGCCTTATTGACTATGCCAAAGCCTTTGACTGTGTGGATCACAATGAACTGTGGAAAATTCTGAAAGAGATGGGAATACCAGACCACCTGACCTGCCTCTTGAGAAACCTGTATGCAGGTTAGGAAGCAACAGTTACAACTGGACATGGAACAACAGACTGGTTCCAAATAAGAAAAGGAGTACATCAAGGCTGTATATTGTCACCCCGCTTATTTAACTGATATGCAGAGTACATTATGAGAAACGCAGGGCTGGAAGAAGCACAAGCTGGAATCAAGATTGCCGGGAGAAATATCAATGACCTCAGATATGCAGATGACACCATCCTTATGGCAGAAAGTGAAGAGGAGCTAAAAAGCCTCTTGATGAAAGTGAAAGAGGAGAGTGAAAAAGTTAGCTTAAAGCTCAACATTCAGAAAACTAAGATCATGGCATCTGGTCCCATCACTTCATAGGAAATAGATGGGGAAACAATGGAAACAATGTCAGACTTATTTTGGGGGGCTCCAAAATCACAGCGGATGTGATTGCAGCCATGAAATGAAAAGACACTTACTCCTTGGAAGGAAAGTTATGACCAACTTAGACAGCATATTGAAAAGCAGAGACGTTACTTTGCCAACAAAGGTCCGTCTAGTCAAGGCTATGGTTTTTCCAGTGGTCATGTATGGATGTGAGAGTTGGACTATAAAGAAAGCTGAGTGCTGAAGAACTGATGCTTTTGAACTGTGGTGTTGGAGAAGACTCTTGAGAGTCCCTTGGACTGCAAGGAGATGAAATCAGTCCATTCTAAAGGAGACCAGCCCTGGGTGTTCTTTGGAAGGAATGATGCTAAAGCTGAAACTCCAGTACTTTGGCCACCTCATGTGAAGAGTTGACTCATTGGAAAAGACTCTGATATGATGCTGGGAGGGATTGGGGGCAGGAGGAGAAGGGGACGACAGAGGATGAGATGGCTGGGTGGCATCACCAACTCGATGGACATGAGTTTGGGTAAATTCTGGGAGTTAGTGATGGACAAGGAGGTCTGGCCTGCTGCGATTCATGGGGTTGCAATGAGTCGGACACAACTGAGCAACTGAACTGAACTGAGAGGTGAGATATTGACAGCAGGCTGCCCACTGTATGGGCTACAGGGACCAGTTCTATTGGAATATTTCTTAGAATAACATGAAAAGTTTCTTAAGACTTATAAAACTAAACTTTCTGTATGGATTTTTGGCTAAATTTTATAGGGAAAAACTATGTTGTAAAATGCTGATTTCAATTTGTGCTCTTAATAGTCATCCAAAAGACTCAATTCAAGCTGATTTTGGAGCATGCTGAAGCAAAACGTTTACCTTTAGAAACTGAATTAGTGAAATTATTTCAGTGCCTCAAGATAATTCTCTAAAATGGGATCTTTAAGATTATTAAATATCAAATAGTCCAAGGTTAATTTTAAAACTTGAATGTAATATGCAGTTACTTTCAATTCAGTCTGTCGCTCAGTCATGTCTGACTCTTTGTGACCCCATGAATTGCAGCCCGCCAGGCGTCCCTGTCCATCACCATCTCCCAGAGTTCACTCAAACTCAAGTCCAAGGAATCAGTGATGCCATCCAGCCATCTCATCCTCTGTCATCCCCTTCTCCTCCTGCCCCCAATTCCTCCCAGCATCACATCAGAGTCTTTTCCAATGAGTCAACTCTTCGCATGAGGTGGCCAAAGTACTGGAGTTTCAGCTTCAACATCAGTCCTTCCAATGAACACCCAGGACTGGTCTCCTTTAGAATGGACTGGTTGGATCTCCTTGCAGTCCAAGGGACTCTCAAGAGTCTTCTCCAACACCACAGTTCAAAAGCATCAATTCTTCAGCAGTTACTTTAATTGTAGCTAACTCTCTATTGCATAATTTTCAACCAAAATATTTTCTCATCTATAAACTCCTTAAGTATATGAGTTGGAGCTTCAATAAGCTTTATATAAAAGAACTGTGTGCACACAAAGTAAACATTAGCCACACCTATGACAATAAATTACTAAGTAAGACCAGATAATACAGAAAGCTATTTTTTTAAAAAAATCAAGAATCCTGTTTATTGTTAGCAAATATAAAAGTGCATTTTCCAGGAATATGTGTTCTAGCTCTCCTAAAAGTAACTTTATATATTGAAAGGTATAGTAACAATCTACTTAAAAATATGACAAATATTTATATTTTAAACTTTATTTTGATGCACAGGCTTTTCAGATTCTCAGTATTCTAAGGTTGTACAAATGAGCATCAAAACAACAATCTCTTCTTACCTAAAACAGATTTTTTTCTCCCCAGGGAGTTAATGTATTTTACTTAAACCAATAATACCTTTTTTGCAATCATGTGAGTATCCTGGATTTCTTTTGCCTAATTTCAGATTGTTTAGGGTTGGTTTTCTATTCTTTGGGTGTCCCTGGTGTTTCAGATGGTAAAGAATCTGCCTGCAATGAGGGAAACATGGGTTCGATTTCTGGATTGGGAAGATACCCTGGAAAAGGGAACAGCTACCCGCTCCAGTATTCTGGCCTGGAGAATTCCATGGACTGTATAGTCCATGGGGTGGCAAAGAGTCAGACACAACTGAATGACTTTCACATTCTTTGGGCACTGAGAATTAGAACCACCGATTATTGCGTTAAAGGGAAGACTAATCCAGTTTTAACACATTCCCAATTTGGAGAATATCAAAAGCAAAGATTTCCAAGGGAATATTCAAAGATGGAGACAAAACGTATTCAGGGCATTGCCATTGTGTTAGGAGACCGTGGAACTAAATGATGACACTTTTAGGTTAACAACCAGAAATGCTGTCAAGAAGCGCAGAGCTAGACAGAGCTGCAATTAGCCAGTGAGTGTTTGGGGCAGTGCCTGTATTGCCGCAGTTTTTCAGTCAAGTGGAAGAGTTTGGTGAACTCATGCCTATGGTCCGTTAAATTGAAAAAACTGAGATTTTCAAAATTTAAATTTTTGTCTTTCGTATAAAATTTCATGAAGTGACTAAGGTTACATGATTACGCCACAGCATACAAGCCACCTAAGATTTGTAACAGAGTAAAACCTAAAATATGAGGGGAAAAAACAACCAAAACCCAGAGGCATTTCAAAACCTTTTTAGAAATATTTTTTTTTATTGTGAACCTCAAAAATGGACTGAAATGGATTCTGTCAGTTTCCATTGAATACACATGAGCTAACTATTCCCAGAAAGCCTATTTAAAACTCCGGCCTATATTTCAAAACTGTATTAAAGGTATCCACACAATTTTTTATTAACCAACTATTCATTTATTAATATTTCCTCATCACATTCAAACAGTGCTGGGAGTACTATTGATAGCCCTGTGTATCTGTGGAATATGTGGTAGGAAAAGGAACATTAATTACTCATTTACGTTTATCACTGAGAGCACTGCAGATCTTGAAGACGTAGTGATGATATGACAAGAAAGTAATGAAGGACTATGATGATGAAGGCTAATCCAGTGTTTCCTGAAGTGAGGATGCTAGTTCTTAGAGATGTCAAAGCATATTAGAGTAAAAGAAACTTTTCAAAGTAAGGTAAAATAAAATAGAAAGTTAAAACGGTTAAAAAAAAAAAAAAAAAAAAGTAGGTTTGACAGGAGTTGGGATAAATAATGTTAAATAATTCGCCACACAGAATTTTTCATATATAAACATGCATCATGTGTGTCCAGAGAAAAAGAGACTATGTGAGAACCTCCCAATCTTATTTTATCAGGACCCTGATTCCTAGTTCATCACCCTCCAGCCTGCAGACCATTTCCTAAGATATACTCTGGGAAAAGAGGCTCTGCTTCATTTTAGAAAGTAATGTTTGAGGTAGCATCTACTCCTTTTAAGAGATATTAAAAAAAAAAAAAAAAAACAGTCCAGGATGTGGCTGTTAGGGGTAGTGCTGGGAAATGGCATGTGAGCTGCTAATGTATTTATAGGAGTAAAATGTAAACTACTAACTTGCTTTGTTTTCCCCCGTTTTGTGTGTGCGCAGTTACCTTATCTTTTTGAATCTCATCATCCCCAAATGTTTACTAAAAGACTATTTGAAGATGGTTCCTGAAAGGAGGAGAACGACCAAACTTAAAAGCATATTTTCTCATATTTCCTGGTGTTTAGAGCAGTCCCCTTTTCTCCCTGGATAAAGTTCTGAGTTTAAAATTTTTAAATTTCGAAAGTGAATAAAACTATGAAACTAAATATATTTCGTAACTCAAAATGTTCATGGACAAGTGTTACTTACAACTGACATTTTACATTAGTCAACTTTTTCTGCTATGTAAGAAATTAAATCAATGTAATGGACCCTTTTTTTTACTATCTCACCAACACATGTCATTTCTGGTCTTGACATGTGATTTATTTGCCAGCCAGCTTTAAATTGACCACTATAATAATTTGATGTTTAGTTGGGAGAGATAATAAATGGTATTTAATGGGAGGTACATTTATTATAATTTTTCACCAATGATATATATTATGATATTCTGGCAAATTAGATAAGAAATGTAGTAAATGGATATTTAATAGAGGCTTAAGTGGATTATGATCTTGTTTTCCCCCATATTATGTAGAATATCTTTTGATGTCAACAGAAACTATATATAGGAACAGAGGGAAGTGCATAAGTTGAGCATGAGTTATTAGTCAACAAATAGCTACAACATGGTATCAGTTATTCTGTGTGTTTTTTTTTAATACTCAGCAAATTATTTTCCCCTAGATCTCTTTCTAATTTCTAAGGTTTTAAGTGTCTTTTCCCCTGAACATTTCTTTAGTTTCTAAACAATGTGTTCTATCTGTTCTCATCACTTACAAACCAGCTCAAGACCACCATATTATATTATTTCAGGGTTATCACTATGAATTGAGGTCTTTTAAAAAAATTATAGGATAATGATTTCCCTTATTTCTTTCTCTCTTTACCCTGACCCGTTTTCTGCTCTCTCTTTTTGTTATAACTGGGACAACTTGAAAGGCACAAATTTCAATATCCTGATTGCCTCCTTAGGTGTAATGGAGGAGGTGAAGGCATTCCAAATTGTATTTTTCGTGAACAATTATCACTGCTTCTTACCACTGTTGGCAACTGGGTTATAAAAATATTACTAAACAATTCTTAACACTAACAGAGCACAAGCAAGATGGAAAATTTTTAGACATTCAGATGACAATGCCTTGACCTCTGATTCTGAAATTAAACTAAAATGACACCGATCATACTTTGTCATTACAGTATAAAATGAATGTCAAGAGCCTCCCCTGATATGCATAGTAGACACACACACAAAAGTCAGGCAGAAGAAAAAAGGAACATATGGATTCTGTTAAAATACATGCATTGACAGTAACAGCTTTTTGAAAGGAACAAGGAAAGCAGGAGTTGGGAATGTTCAGATTTTGAACAGCAATCAGCGTTAGTGTGGAGAAATTTCCATAGTAGGAAGTTATAAGGCAAATGTTAAAGACTGTTTATTAAAAAAAGTAAAAATATGGAAAAAAGCTTAGTAGCTTTTACTTTCTTAATAATCAGCATACAAATGGAATATTTGTTCATTTATCCATCCAACAGTCTTCCCAGGTGCCTCAGTGGTAAAGTCTGCCTGCCAATGCAGGAGATGCAGGAGAAGCAGGTTCGATCCTTGGATCAGGAAGATCCCCTGGAGAAGGAAATGGACATCCACTCCAGTATTCTTGCCTGGATAATCCCATGGACAGAGGAGCCTGGTGGGCTACAGACCATGGGGTTGCAAAGAGTTGGACACGACTGAGCTACAGAGCATGCACGCATGCATCCACCCAACAAAACATTTTCCTCAGTTATGTGGTACACAGTCTTTGTTTTGGGCCAGTGAAGGATGCAAGGATAAATAAAGAATTTAAACAGGAGTGACTAAAATTAAATAAGACTCTATAAGTTAATGGAATCTCATTTATTATTTCCTTTGCATTTCATTAAAATATTTATTTGAAGTTCTACTTAACTTTTCAAAAATATTCACTGCATTGTTTTTAAGATGGCCCAAGATCATTCAGAAATTTTATGTATGAAGTATTTCTGAACATGAGTGGTGCCACAAAGAACTAAACAGACATTTCTCCAAAGAAGACATACAGATGGCTAACAAACACATGAAAAGATGCTCAACATCACTCGTTATCAGATCATATCAGTAAGTCAGTCGTGTCCGACTCTTTGCGATCCCATGACTCGCAGCATGCCAGGCCTCCCTGTCCATCACCAACTCCCGGAGTTCACCCAGACTCACGTCCATCGAGTCATTGATGCCATCCAGCCATCTCATCCTGTCGTCCCCTTCTCCTCCTGCCCACAATCCCTCCCAGCATCAGAGTCTTTTCCAATGAGTCAACTCTTCGCATGAGGTGGCCAAAGTACTGGAGTTTCAGCTTTAGCATCATTCCTTCCAAAGAAGTCCCAGGGCTGATCTCCTTCAGAATGGACTGGTTGGATCTCCTTGCAGTCCAAGGGACTCTCAAGAGTCTTCTCCAACACCACTGTTCAAAAGCATCAGTTCTTCGGCACTCAGCCTTCTTCACAGTCCAACTCTCACATCCGTACATGACCACAGGAAAAACCATAGCCTTGACTAGACGAACCTTTGTTGGCAAAGTAATGTCTCTGCTTTTGAATATGCTATCTAGGTTGGTCATAACTTTCCTTCCAAGGAGTAAGCGTCTTTTAATTTCATGGCTGCAATCACCACGAAATTAATCACCATCTGCAGTGATTTTGGAGCCAGAAAAATAAAGTCTGCCACTGTTTCCACTGTTTCCCCATCTATTTGCCATGACGTGATGGGACTGGATGCCATGATCTTCGTTTTCTGAATGTTGAGCTTTAAGCCAACTTTTTCACTCTCCACTTTCACTTTCATCAAGAGGCTTGTGAGTTCCTCTTCACTTTCTGCCATAAGCGTGGTGTCATCTGCATATCTGAGGTTATTGATATTTCTCCTGGCAATCTTTTTTCCAGCTTGTGCTTCTTCCAGCCCAGCGTTTCTCATGATGTACTCTGCATAGAAGTTAAATAAACAGGGTGACAATATACAGCCTTGACGTACTCCTTTTCCTATTTGGAACCAGTCTGTTGTTCCATGTCCAGTTCTTACTGTTGCTTCCTGACCTGCATACAAATTTCTCAAGAGGCAGGTTAGGTGGTCTGGTATTCCCATCTCTTGAAGAATTTTTCACAGTTTATTGTGATCCACACAGTCAAAGGCTTTGGCATAGTCAATAAAGCAGAAATAGATGCTTTTCTGGAACTCTCTTGCTTTTTCCATGATCCAGCGGATGTTGGCAATTTGATCTCTGGTTCCCCTGCCTTTTCTAAAACCAGCTTGAACATCAGGAAGTTCATAGTTCACATATTGCTGAAGCCTGGCTTGGAGAATTTTGAGCGTTACTTTACTAGCGTGCAAGATGAGTGCAATTGTGTGGTAGTTTGAGCATTCTTTGGCATTGCCTTTCTTTGGGATTGGAATGAAAACTGACCTTTTCCAGTCCTGTGGCCACTGCTGAGTTTTCCAAATTTGCTGGCATATTGAGTGCAGCACTTTCACAGCATCATCTTTCAGGATTTGGAATAGCTCAACTGGAATTCCATCACCTCCACTCGCTTTGTTCGTAGTGATGCTTTCTAAGGCCCACTTGCCTTCACATTCCAGGATGTCTGGCTCTAGGTCAGTGATCACACCATCGTGATTATCCGGGTCGTGAAGATCTTTTTTGTACAGTTCTTCTGTGTATTCTTGCCACCTCTTCTTAATATCTTCTGCTTCTGTTAGGTCCATACCATTTCTGTCCTTTATAGAGCTCATTTTTGCATGAAATGTTCCCTTGGTATCTCTGATTTTCTTGAAGAGATCTCTAGTCTTTCCCATTCTGTTGTTTTCCTCTATTTCTTTGCATTGATCGCTGAAGAAGGCTTTCTTATCTCTTCTTGCTATTCTTTGGAACTCTGCATTCAGATGTTTATATCTTTCCTTTTCTCCTTTGCTTTTCGCTTCTCTTCTTTTCATAGCTATTTGTAAGGCCTCCCCAGACAGCCATTTTGCTTTTTTGCATTTCTTTTCTATGGGAATGGTCTTGATCCCTGTCTCCTGGACAATGTCACGAACCTCATTCCATAGTTCATCAGGCACTCCATCTATCAGATCTAGGCCCTTAAATCTATTTCTCACTTCCATTGTATAATCATAAGGGATTTGATTTAGGTCATACCTGAATGGTCTAGTGGTTTTCCCTACTTTCTTCAGTTTAAGTCTGAATTTGGCAATAAGGAGTTCATGGTCTGAGCCACAGTCAGCTCCTGGTCTTGTTTTTGCTGACTGTATAGAGCTTTTCCATCTTTGGCTGCAAAGAATATAATCAATCTGATTTTGGTGTTGACCATCTGGTGATGTCCATGTATACAGTCTTCTCTTGTGTTGTTGGAAGAGGGTGTTTGTTATGACCAGTGCATTTTCTTGGCAAAACTCTATTAGTCTTTGCCCTGCTTCATTCCATATTCCAAGGCCAAATTTGCCTGTTACTCCAGGTGTTTTTTGACTTCCTACTTTTGCATTCCAGTCCTCTATAATGAAAAGGACATCTTTTTTGGGTGTTAGTGCTAAAAGGTCTTGTAGGTCTTCATAGAACCATTCAACTTCAGCTTCTTCAGCGTTACTGGTTGGGGCATAGACTTGGATTACTGTGATATTGAATGGTTTGCCTTGGAAACGAACAGAGATCATTCTGCCGTTTTTGAGATCATTCACTCGTTATCAGAGAAATGCAAATCAAAACCACAATGAGGTACCATTTCATGCCAGTCAGAATGACTGTGATCCAAAAGTCTACAAGCAATAAATGCTGGAGAGGGTGTGGAGCAAAGGGAACCCTCTTACACTGTTGGTGGGAATGTAAACTAGTATAGCCACTATGGAGAACAGTATGGAGATTCCTTAAAAAACTGGAAATAGAACTGCCATGCGACCCAGCAATCGCACTGCTGGGCATACACACTGAGGAAACCAGAACTGAAGGAGACACGTGTACCCCAATGTTCATGGCAGCACTGTTTATAATAGCCAGGACATGGAAGCAACCTAGATGTCCACCAGCAGACGAATGGATAAGAAAGCTGTGGTGCATATACACAATGGAGTATTACTCAGCCATTAAAAAGAATACATTTGAATCAGTTCTAATGAGGTGGATGAAACTGGAGCCTATTATACAGAGTGAAGTAAGCCAGAAAGAAAAACACCAATACATTATACTAACACAGGTATATGGAATTTAGAAAGATGGTAACGATAACCCTGTATCCAAGACAGCAAAAGAGACACAGATGTACAGAACAGTCTTTTGGACTCTGTGGGAGAGGGAGAGGGTGGGATGATTTGGGAGAATGGCATTGAAATATGTATATCATATGTGAAACGAATCGCCAGTCTAGGTTCGATGCACGATACAGGATGCTCAGAGCTGGTGCAGTGGGATGACCCAGAGGGATGGTATTGGGGGGAGGGGAGAGGTGGGAGGGGGGTTCAGGATGGGGAACACGTGTGCACCCGTGGCGGATTCATGTTGATGTATGGCAAAACCAATACAACGTTGTAAAGTAAAAAATAAATAAATAAAATCATTGCTTAAAAAAAAAAAAACAAGCTAGCCTGACAGAGGGACTGCTTTCAAAGGCTAATATTACCAATAATGGTGGGAACAATCAGAAGAGCATCAGACCTGGGACTGGAGAAATTTGCCCACATCCTTGTACTGCTGTTTTACTAGCTGTGTAATTTAGGACAACTCTGATAGGTCCCTATCAAAATCAGTAAAGAACTTTTTCCTAGGACAGACATAATTTTTGATTCTTTTAAATTAAACCATAAAGCAGAAGTTCAAGACACTAGCTAAACAGGTACTCTTCTGTCCTCATCTTCTATACTCAAAGGAAAAATAAACAACATTCAGATGTTACTAGTTTCTTTCTATGCCTGAACAAATTTGGACACTTTGTTGTTCAGTCCCTAAGTCCTGTCTGACTTTTTGCAACCCCATGGACTGCAGCACGCCAGGCCTCCCTATCCCTCACTATCTCCTGGAGTTTGTCCAAGTTCATGTCCACTGAGTCAGTGAGCCTATCCAACCATCTCATCCTCTGCCTCCCTCTTCTTTTGCCTTCAATCTTTCCCAGCAGTAGGGTCTTTTCTAAATTTAGACACATTTTCCCCTTAATATTTGCAGGTTAGACATTGAGATTTACCTCCAATTCAGCATCTGCTTTGACTAAGGAAAGTGTTCTATACTTTTTAAAATAACCTTTTCTACAACAGATATTAATACAATCCTATTCCCGCTACCTAATTTTAAATATACTAAAACATCCTGCTCTGTTTTTAAGAAGTAATATTAGACAATAATCTGGCACAAATTCCAAAGATTTTGTAGAGATTTTTCAGTCATTGCATGTTTTACTTATTGCAAAAATATAAAATTTATCTTTTCTGGGAAAGATGCACACAGAGGTTGGTATAACTTGAGAAAATAGTTAATAGCTTCAAGTTGTTATCTTCATCTTTAGTTCCAAGAAGGAGGGGGGATCATTAGATAAACTGAGTGTGACAAGGGAGCTTTTGGTCTATAAATCTTATGACAACTGGTTACGTTAGACATGAAAGTTAAACTTTCCAAATTTCAGTTATTATGGAAGATGTAGTACATAATGCATTTGCTCTTACCTTCTCACAGAGATTGTGTCAAAATACACAGTCTTCATTTAAGTGAGTGGAGCATACAAAAAGAAAAGGAATCAAAGGGGCTATCAATGGGAGATGAGAAAGGAGAAAAATTTGGGGAGGAAGCAGAGAATGTAGAAATGGAAATGAGACAGGGTGATGTATGGGTAGAAGGGAGTATGTAGGAAGGAGTAGGGAAGAGAAAAGGGGAGACATGGGAAGAAAAAGGGAGGCAATATGAAAACTTGGCTTGGATTTAGTTAGGGCAAAGCCTAACTAAGAAAAGAATTTAAGATCAAGGGCAACAGGAGTGGAAATGAGGGGGTGTGCCTTAGCATTTTTTCTTTTGGTTCGGGATTTTGATGACTATCTTCTTCAAGTGGGAATTTTGAAAGGAGGCAAGGAAGAGTATATTTGAAAAATTGGAGCAGGACAGAGGATAACAGTTTTAAAAAGTTGTGATGGGGGATGCAGAAGACAAAAAGGGAAAGAAGGCAACCATTTTTAACTTGTCTATTTTTCCTTCCATATGGGGTGCAGAAGGCAAAGGGGACAGAAGAAGAGGGCAGTGAACATTTACGCAACTTCTGGAAGGGGAGAGGTACCCTGGAAGTACACTTTGAAGGGAAAACTATTTGAAATTATCTATGAAAGAACAGAAGAGCAGTTGCCCAATGGACAGAGTGATTATGGACTATATTGTATGGACTAATTGCCATAATTAAAACCCCTGGAATTAAGGAATTGATAGGATTTTCATATTATAAAGCTGGGCTCCCTTGGAGGGATTACATTAGGAGAAAAAGATCTAAAACTTCCAAGAAAACTATTTAGAATTTCATTAACTTGGCAAAGGCTAAACCCAGTGCACACTTCGAGAATGGCACAGGAGAAAGAAGACTGTATGGCTTGATGATTTAATAGCCTGTTTGGCGTTTTGACTAGAGGCTATGAACTTGAACCAGAACCTGAGAAAGGGAGATAGAATGTTTTTAAGAATTTGATGAAACCAAAAACTCTCTTCCAAGAAAAGTACACTAAAATCTGCTACAATTTCAAAGATTTCAGAGGCTCTCTATGATCAAATGCCACATTCCTTTGCCACATACAACACAAACAAACTGGATTCCTTTTAAAAAACACTTGATTTCACGGAAGAGAAAAGTTAAAGCTGGGATAGGCAAATACATGCGAAACAGATCAAGAAGTGGATCTTAAAAAACTAATTCAAGAGAGCATTTCCCGGACTTCCCTCTGGGCCAGGGGTTAACACCCTGCACACCCACTGCAGGGGGTATGGGTTCAATCCCTGGTCTGGGAAGTTTTGCATGCCATGCAGTGTGGGGGGAAACAAAACAAAACATTTCCTTGCGGCATGTAGTTAGGGAAGTTTTCAAGTTTAAGAACTACAACTTACCTGGCATTTTTTGTTTCGTTTTGTTTTGTTTTGTTTTTTGGTTGTTCTGCAAGTCTTTGTTTCTTTCTTTTTTTTTTTAATTTTATTTTTAAACTTTACAATATTGTATTGGTTCTGCCATATATCGAAATGAATCTGCCACAGGCATACATGTGTTCCCCATCCTGAACCCTCCTCCCTCCTCCCTACCCATACCATCCCTCTGGGTCATCCCAGTGCACCAGCCCCAAGCATCCAGTATCGTGCATCGAATCTGGACTGGCGACTCGTTTCATATATGATATTATACATATTTCAATGCTATTCTCCCAAATCATCCCACCCTCTCCCTCTGGCATTTTTTAAAGAGAGCAATTATATGGAACTTTCATGGGAATACAGACATAGCTATGGAGATGGCCAAAGTGTAAAAGAGAGGAAAGAATAGGTACACTAAACATCGAGAAACTAAAATTGAATGCATTGCTTCCTTGGGGAAACATATCAAAATGAAAATGAAAGGAAAGAGGAAAATGCATGGGCTATCTAATGAGTCCAAGTGAGAATGAACTGGATTGCTAGCAGCTACCCAAGCTGGAGGAGCATACAGAATATGAAGTAAATGGGAAATAAGTAAATTAATTTTAGAAAGTGAAATCAAAGTTGTTTTGAAAGACAAACTGAAATTGTTGAAAATATTGGAGAAACAAGCTGAAGGAAAACAAACAAACAAACAATAATACAGATAAAGGACACAAATCAGTTTCCTGGAAGCAGACAAGAAGAGTACAGAATGAGCTTATTTTCATGTTTTAGTGTTTCAAGACAAAAGAAGATACAACCACAGAGAAGTAGGCTTCAAATTCCAGAAGCCCACACTGAAAGGGACTTTAAATGGCTTGATGAAGATTATTTTCCAAAGTTAAATGGGAGAGATGCAAAAAGGACATAATAAATAAAATGGCAGATGTGGAGAATAAAAGCTCTGGATTTAAATCAACAATTAATAATGGGAAAGTCTTTTACAAAGAAAGATGTCAAAGGCCTAAACTTGAGAAGAGGAAGTAGACAGATTTGAGGATGTGGACATTTAAAAAAAGTTTTTAATCCAAATCCAGGAACAGGCAGGAGAAAAACTAGGACAAAGCAGAAATGTCATGTGAAATATCTTATATAACAAACTGATGGCTTATGCCAGTAAAAGCTCTGGGAGAGAAGCAACACCTGTCCAAAGGAAGGTGTGAGGAGGAGGAGACACAACACCACCTGGTCCCTTAATATACCATAGGAAGATTTTTGGAGCCAACTAACTAGGATTTGGGAAGAAATTTTGAGTAAAGTTATAAAATAATGTTCATGAGGTTTCTCAGGAGAGAAAAAAGTAAAGTCTTGGTCAAGGGGATAAACTTATTTGGATATGATTCAGGCAAGAATTATCGATGGATGCTAAGACTCATGGGTGGAAAACTGGATAAGAAACAGGATATTTACATGGTCTCAAAGTATCTCCCTACAAACTGCTTATTAATTACAGAACAGAAAATAGTAACTTAACAGTGGAGCTAGCTAATAGACATTACATGAACCAAGTTATCACCACCAGTTCACATTATAGGTGCTGGACGAGGATAGATGCTCATCCATCTATCCATAGAGATGAGGACAGATGCTATCCTCATCACCAGGTAGCATCATCAGTGACAGGATAAATCAATATCATGTGTCATCTAAACGTAATGTTCTGAGAAGCACACAACATCACATCCAACCCCCAAATGTAAAACCTGAATCTAATCACGAGAAAACATCAGACAAACCAAAATCAAGATACGCTTTGTATTACAATTGGTCAGAATGCTTCAACTTTTCAAGCCTATCAAGGTCATAAAAGACAAAAACTGAAAAACGTGATCTAGCACGTATGTCCTCATATGCCCAAAGCCCTCAGGGAGCCCCTTTCCAGCTGAGATCTTAAGAAGTACATATAAGAAGTAGACAAGAAAGAAGGATGTACTGCAGTCTAAAGACAAGTGTCAAATAGATAGAAGAAGGGAGTATTAACTTTCTACGTATATTTATAAGATACGCAAGTTTTCAGAAATTCTCCTATTGGCAGGAAGAAGCATGGGAAAAGAATTATGAATATGTATAATCATAAATATGCTTTACGATGAACTTGTAAAGGTTTGATGAGAGAAAAGCTCTGCTTATGGTTATAAATTTAATAGTGTTTTTCTGAGAAGCCATTTCTGTTGATGCACCAAATTGAACTTTTGACCAATGGGACGTGAAATTTTGACCAATGGGACATCATATATATATATAGGTTAGCTCCTGTTGTAGTCTGAACAGGAGGCCATTGATTAATTATTTCACCAGAGGAATCATCTCCTACGCTAACTCCACTGGAGACAGTAAGTGGGGCCATATGCCTCACTTGCAACACTGTGATTAAGAAGATTATACAACTTATTCCAGCAGTTATGTCACACAATGTTCCAGAGCTGAATGAACTCATCTGCTCTTGGGAGGTCTGTATTTCCTTAGAAGTACATTTTCTTTGAAATAACTTTGGGCATAACTGTTTAGAAATTCACTAGTAGGTTAATATTTCTGCAGTCACCTGGATTTTTTAGAGTTTTACTTCAACTTTCATATCATTATTTAATTTCATTCAGGATAAACGTAGTTCTTCAAAACTTCAGATAAAAACTAAGGCAAGCAAATCATTCTACTTAGTGTTGTCGTTTCTCTGAAATTGAGAGAAATATAACAATCAACCATTTGTGCTTAATTCAAAGACACATTTTTAATTAGCCCCTTCTTCAAAAAGTTTAGCTTGCCTGTTAATATTATTCCTGTGAGTTTATTCATCCCTTGAAGAGATTACTCACAAGCAGTGTAGTGGTAGGAGATAGATAATAAAAGCATAACCATGTCCATGAATTAGATTTGCTTTCCCTTACCCTAAATAAACAGCTATCTATATAATGATATAATTGCCTAAACTCAGGAGTATATATAAATCCATCTTATATCGTCTCCTTAGGTGGTTCAGTGGTACAGAATCTGTCAAGCAGAAGACCTAGGTTTGATCCCTGGGTCAGGAAAATCCTGGAGAAGGAAATGGCAGCCCACTCCAGTATTCTTGCCTGGGAAATCCCATGGACAGAGGAGCCTGGCAGTCTACAGTCCATAGAGTATCAAAGAGCCAGACATGATTTAGTGACTAAACCACAAACAAAACATATATACTAAACACTATACCTAATTTTTCAGCAATATGTGAACCGTGAACTTCCTGATGTTCAAGCTGGTTTTAGAAAAGGCAGAGGAACCAGAGATCAAATTGCCAACATCCGCTGGATCATGGAAAAAGCAAGAGACTTCCAGAAAAGCATCTATTTCTGCTTTATTGACTATGCCAAAGCCTTTGACTGTGTGGATCACAATAAACTGCGGAAAATTCTGAAAGAGATGGGAATACCAGACCACCTGACCTGCCTCTTGAGAAATTTGTATGCAGGTCAGGAAGCAACAGTAAGAACTGGACATGGAACAACAGACTGGTTCCAAATAGGAAAAGGAGTACGTCAAGGCTGTATATTGTCACCCTGTTTATTTAACTTATATGCAGAGTACACCATGAGAAATGCTGGACTGGAAGAAACACAAGCTGGAATCACGACTGCCAGGAGAAATATCAATAACCTCAGATATGCAGATGACACCACCCTTATGGTAGAAAGTGAAGAGGAATTCAAAAGCCTCTTGATGAAAGTGAAAGTGGAGAGTGAAAAAGTTGGCTTAAAGCTCAACATTCAGAAAACAAAGATCATGGCATCCAGTCCCATCACTTCATGGGAAATAGATGGGAAAACAGTGGAAACAGTGTCAGACTTTATTTTTCTGGGCTCCAAAATCACTGCAGATGGTGACTGCAGCCATGAAATTAAAAGATGCTTACTCCTTGGAAGGAAAGTTATGATCAACCTAGATAGCATATTCAAAAGCAGAGACATTACTTGCCAACAAAGGTCCATCTAGTCAAGGCTATGGTTTTTTCCTCTGGTCATGTATGGATGTGAGAGTTGGACTGTGAAGAAGGCTGAGCGCCAAAGAATTGATGCTTTTGAACTGTGGTGTTGGAGAAGACTCTTGAGAGTCCCTTGGACTGCAAGGAGATCCAACCAGTCCATTCTGAAGGAGATCAGCCCTGGGATTTCTTTGGAAGGAATGATGCTAAAGCTGAAACTCCAGTACTTTGGCCACCTCATGTGAAGAGTTGACTCATTGGAAGACTTTGATGCTGGGAGGGATTGGGGGCAGGAGGAGAAGGGGACGACAGAGGATGAGATGGCTGGATGGCATCACTGACTCAATGGACATGAGTCTCAGTGAACTCCAGGAGTTGGTGATGGACAGGGAGGCCTGGCGTGCTGCGATTCATGGGGTCGCAAAGAGTCGGACATGACTGAGCGACTGATCTGATCTGATCTGATCTGATCCCTAATTTATAAGTACTCAAAAAAGTTAGCTATTATGATCTTGGTGTTACTGAACTAGGAGTATCTTTCTTCTACTTGGCTATTATTAGCACAACAAGCTCTGTAGATGTTTCTTACATACAGTAAAGTTTGAGAACTCTCTCACAGAAGGGCTACACGATACTAATTTTCTTAGTAGTTTTATTATTACTGGTTGGAGTCTTATTACTGTAATTCTGAATCTACTTTGTATGGACTGGAGCAAATGAGCAAATACTCATGTATGTGAAAGTGAAAGTCACTCAGTCACGTCCAACTCTTTGGAACCTCATGGACTATGCAGTCCAGGGAATTCTCCAGGCCAGAATACTGGAGTGGGTGAAGGTGAAGGTGAAGTCGCTCAGTCGTGTCCGACTCTTTGCGACCCCATGGACTATATAATCCATGGAATTCTCCAGGCCAGAATACTGGAGTGGGTAGTCTTTCCCTTCTTCAAGGGATCTTCCCAACCCAGGGATCGAACCCAGGTTTCCCACATTGCAGGTGGATTCTTTACCAGCTAAGCCACAAGGGAAGCCTGTTTATGGATGTACTTAAATTTTAAAAAATGTTTTGACAGTTTTTTTGAGAATCAGAGTTGTCACTGTGGATGACTATGGATACCAATGGGGACTGGAGGAAAATGAGGAAGAACTCCGGTGTTGCATTTGAACTCAACACTTCTTTAAAAATGAAATCTTAGGTCTGTCCTCTGAAAGGTTGTAGGAGCAATGACATCCCAGGAGTAATTAAATACCCCCAGGACCAAGACATTGGCTTGTAAACAATATTTCAATCAATCAAAAGAAATCAACTGTCCTTAGAGACATGGCTGATTACAGGTCTAGAGAAGAAAAAGTACAGCGTGAGGTTTGAAAATCTTTTGCCAGACAACAAGGAAATGTTCTTTAAAGAATAATAGAATAATGATAACCAATTCAGACAAGGATTATCACCGGATGCTAAAACCATGCAATTAAGGAACAGAAATTAACATTTTCTTCCTACAGATTACCTAAAGTTTTGTTGTTTAGTCTCTCAGTCATGTCCGACTCTTTGAGACCCCATGAATTGTAGCCCGCCAGGCTCTTCTGTCCATGGGATCCTCCAGGCAAGAATATTGAAGTGGGTTGAAGTTGCATCTCCAGGGGATCTTCCCAACCCAGGGATCAAATCCAAGTCTCCTGCTTGGCAGGCTGATTCTTTACCATTGATCCAATAGAGAAGCCCTACTTTTTACTTACAGAGTGTCATTCCATAAATAACTAAGTACAAAGGCGAAAATGATCCTTTATAATGGAGAGATCTAACAGTCACCACCTTCACCAACCAAATGATCAGATTATGATCATCAGAGGAATAAGCTGCCTTCTTGCTCTTTTGATGTGATACAGTAAGAAGTACACATGTCATCTACGTCAAAAATGTTTAACCTGGTGGTTCTCAAAGTGTGGTCCCCAGACCAGCAGCATCAGCACTAGCATCAGCATTAGACATGCAAATAGGTCCTACTGAATCAGGAACTTTGGAAGTAGGCCAAACAGTCTATGTTTAATAAGCCCTCCAGATGATTCTGAAACATGTTAAAACTAGAGAACCAGTGGTTTAACCTGAATCTAATGGAAAAACAGTGAGGTAAATTCAGATAATCAAATTTTCTACTGGCCTGAAATCTTCAAAGAAGTCGAGGTCACAAATAACAAAAGAGTAGTCTAGGAGGAATTGTGGGAGGAAACTTTTAGATTAAAGCTAAGGAGATGTAACAATCTAATACAGTGAATTTTAATTGGGTCTTGAATTTAAAATAATAAAAAACATCCAGTTATGATGTCTGCAACTTGTCAACTTAATTTCAAATGATCCGGGAAAAATAAAAACAGGCAAAAATAAACAAATAAAAAATAAACAGGTATTATCTATATAGAAAGGGAAAATAAACCTGAAACAATGCTAACAGTTGATGTATATTGAGCTATTGAGATGTCATTGAGATATTTTTTAGCTTTTTTTTGCAATTTTGAACATTTTCACAATAAGATGGACAAAAATAAATGCAAAAATACATCTAGAAACCGTAAGAAAAATGAGTATTCTAAAAACCAAAAACAGAAGTCGACCCACAAAACAATCGAACAAATTCATTTTTGCAAAGTGAAATAAATTATTCTGAAGCAATTAAATGCTTGGCAATTGACGTGGCAGAGGTGAGATAACAGGGTTAGTCACTTGCTGAGCTCTGACATAGGTTTCACCCCCGTATTTTATAGCCACCCACACGTGGACTATATTAAAAAGTGCTGCACTTCCAGTTTTTCCCTTTACTACAGAGGAAATGCAGAGAGAGTTAATAACATCATCAACCATAAGCTTTTAAGGTTCAGCATCCTAATAAAACTGATGAATCTTGACTTGCAGCCTCAGCAGTTAAATTACTGCTATGAAAATCACTGCCAATGGCCAAGTTGCATGAAAGAATAATTATACATGTTTACTGTTAACCATCAGTCAAGTCAAAGAGCTATGAGATGAAATATGAAACGCAATTAAATGTGAATGTTAGTCTGAGGGCCTACCTGCCCCAATCTCTCTCTCCTCCCTACCCCCACACTGCCTCTCTCTCTCTCGCACATGCATACACACATACGCACAAGAAATTAGCATAGTATTTTCTTTAAATATTTTCCTGGAACTTTAAAAAAAGCTACTGAAAAAATAAAAAACAGTAAGTCCTAAAAGACATCCCTGAAAGAAGGGGTCCAATCAACTGCAAACAAATCAATAAAGTGAGTGCTATGTTAATAGAAGTATTAAACCTTTCATTTTGCAATCTGTTCTTTAGAAACTGTACTATCCATAGCAAGATGCTATCTCCATATTTAAAGTATATGATTTATGGCTAACTTTCTTCTATAGCTTTTAAGAGAAAGCATTTTTTAGTTGTCCCATGTGAGCTGCTAACATCTGCACTGATGAAAGAATTGAAAAGAGCAAAATTCGCAAAGGATTACCACTATCAGATTTTTAAAAAGAGAAGCAATACATTATAATTTGATGTACTGATAGTTTTTGAAGTACTTTCCAATGTAAACTTTAAAAGATCATAATGAATATTTAATTTCAATGCAGCACACATTGAGAGTTCAAAATTATCGGCCACTAAGAAACTAAATCCACCGATAAAAGAATGTAACCACTTATTACATCCACGGGCATGATTTTGAGCTGTGATTATACATAAATCTCATGTCTGTACAACTGATAACTGTAGGATTATTAGATATTTCTGCAACCTTAAAATTGAATAAATAGTCAATAGCGAGAGGAGTTAGTTAATGGATAGCAGTTGCAGCTGCAAAGTGAATTACCATTCTTTGAAAATCTGAATTTAATCTTGAATGGTCTCCATACTATAAGGAAAAACTATTTTGAAGCCTTTTATTATTAAGTCTCTTATCCTGTCTTCAGTTGCCAGCTGCATATCCATCAGACTTGGGGAAAAGAGCAAATTCCAATCAGTGAATAGCTTGAAATTGAGGGTTCTTAAGGGAAGGTTGTCAAGTGAAACAGGGCTCCAGAGAGAATTTTTAGCCTTGTGGCTATGACTGTGTCCTATGCAGACAGACAGATGTGTTTGAATAACTCCACCGCCTACAAACTGTGCACCCTAATGAAAACCACATCAGTTTTTCATGTCTTTAGTTCCCCATCTGTAAATGAGGATATTTATCTCATGATTGGGTTTCCCCAGTGGCTCAGTGGTAAAGGATATGCCTGCAATGCAGGAGGTGCGGTTGTGACACTTGAGTCAGGACGATCCTCTAGAGAAGGAAATGGCAACCCACTCCAGTATTTTTGTCTGGAGAATTCCACGGACACAAGAGCCTGGCAGGCTGCGGTCCATGGGGTTGCAAAGAGTTGGACACAACTTAATGACTAAGCAACTTATTCATTAATTCATTCCTTGTTTCTCATTTTATTTCATTTTTTTATCCCTTGATTGTAACAGACTCCTTGTACATACTGTGACAGGTTGTCTTTTGTGTTTATTGTCATAAGATTATACATAATATTTTTTTATGTGTGTGCTTAGTCGCTCAGTTGTGTCTGACTCTTTACGACCCCAAAACCGTAGCCCGCCAGGCTCCTCTGTCCATGGGACTTCCCAGACAAAAGAATCAGACACGACTGAACAACTGAACAACAACCAACCAACCACAACTGACATATATTAAGTATTCGGTAGATTGTTGTTCTTGATACTTATTATTTGATACAACCCTAATGTTATCTACTGGAAATAACGCCCAGTTGTGGATGTGTCTGGTAGTGAAAGTAAAGACTGATGCTGTAAAGGACAATATTGCACAGGAACCTGGAATGTTAGGTCCATGAATCAGGGTAAATTGGAAATGGTCAAACAGGAGATGGAAAGACTGAACATTGACATTTTAGGAATCAGTGAACTAAAATGTACTGGAATGGGTGATTTTAATTCAGATGATCATTACATCTACTACTGTGGGCAAGAATCCCTTAGAAGAAATGGAGTAGCCATCACAGTCAACAAAAGAGTCTGAAATGCAGTACTTGGGTGCAGTCTCAAAAAAATGACAGAATGATCTCTGTTTGTTTCCAGGCAAATCATTCAGTACTACAGTAATCCAAGTCTATGTCCCATCCACTAATGCCAAAGAAGCTGAAGTTGAACAGTTCTATGAAGATCCATAAGACCTTCTAGAACTAACACCCAAAGAAGATGTCCTTTTCATTATAGGGGACTGGAATGCAAAAGTAGGAAGTCAAGAGATACCTCTAATAACAGGCAAGTCTGGCCTTGGAGTATAAAATGAAGCAGGGCATAGGCTAACAGTTCTCTCTCTGCCAAGAGAATGCACTGGTCATAGCAAATACCCTCTTTCAACAACGTCAAAAGACGACTCTACACATCAACATCACCAGATGGTCAATATAGAAATCAGATTGATTATATTCTTTGCAGCCAAAGATGGAGAAGCTCTATACAGTCAGCAAAAAAACAAGACTAAGAGCTGATGGTGGCTCAAATCATGAACTCCTTATTGCAAAATTCAGACTTAAATTGAAGAAAGCAGAGAAAACCACTAGGCCATTCAGGTATGACCTAATCAAATCCCTTACAATTATATAGTGGAAGTGAAAAATAGATTCAAGGGATTTAATATGACAGATAGAATGCCTGAAGATCTATGAATGGAGGTTCATAACACTGTATAGGAGGCAGTGATCAAAACCATCCCCAAGAAAAAGAAATGCAAAAAGGCAAAATGGTTGTCTGAGGAAGCCTTGCAAATAGCTGAGAAAAGAAGAGAAGCTAAAGGTAAAGGAGAAAAGGAAAGATAAACCCATCTGAATGCAGAGTTCCTAAGAAAAGCGAGGAGAGATAAGAAAGCCTTCTTAAGTGAACAATGCAAAGAAATAGAGGAGATCAATGGAATGAGAAAGACTAGAAATCTCTTCAAGAAAATCAGAGATGCTAAGGGAATATTTCATGCAAAGATGGGTATAATAAAGGACAGAAACTGTATGGACCTAACAGAAGCAGAAGATATTAAGAAGAGGTGGCAAGAATACACAGAAGAACTATACAAAAAAGACCTTAATGACCCAGACAACCACAATGTTGTGATCATTCACCTAGAGCCAGACATCTTGGGGTGCGAAGTCAAATGGGTCTTAGGAAGCATCACTACGAACAAAGCAAGTGGAGGTGATGGAATTCCAGCTGAGCTATTTCAAATCCTAAAAGATGATGCTGTGAAAGTGCTGCACTCAATATGCCAGCAAATTTGGAAAAGTCAGCAGTGGCCACAGGACTGGAAGAGGTCAGTTTTCATTCCAGTCTCAAAGAAAGGCAATGCCAAAGAACGTTCAAACTACCACACAATTGCACACATGCTAGCAAAGTAATGCTCAAAATTCTCCAAGCCAGGCTTCAACAGTATGTGGACCAAGAACTTCCAGATATTCAAGCTGGATTTAGAAAAGGCAGAGGAACCAGAGATCAAATTGCCAACATCCACAGGATCATAGAAAAAGCAAGAGAATTTCAGAAAAATATCTACTTCTGCTCATTGACTACACCAAATCCTTTGACTGTGTGCATCATAAAAAATGGTGGAAAATTCTTAGAGAGATGGGAATACCATACCACCTTACCTGCCTCCTGTGAAACCTGTATGCAGGTCAAGAAAGTAACAGAACCAGACACGGAACAGTGGACTGGTTCTAAGTAGGGAAAGGAAAGTGTGTCAAGATTGTATTTTGTCACCCTTTTTATTTAACTCATATGCAGAGTACATCATGTGAGATGCTGGGCTGGATGAAGCACAAGCTGGAATCAAGATTGCCAGGAGAATATCAATAACCTCAGATACGCAGATGACACACTCAGATGTCAGAAAGTGAAGAACTAAAGAGCCTCTTGATGAAAGTGAAAGAGGAGAGTGGTAAAGCTGGCTTAAAACTCAACATTCAGAAAATTAAGATCATGGTATCCAGTCCTATCACTTCATGATGAATAGATGGGGAAACAATGCAAACAGTGACAGACTTTATTTTCTTGGACTTCAAAATCATTGCAGATGGTGACTGCAGCCATGAAATTAAAAGATGAATGCTCCTTAGAAGAAAAGCTATGACAAACCTAGAGAGCATACTAAAAAGCAGAGACATTACTTTGACAACAAAGATCCATCTAGTCAAAGCTATGGTTTTGCCATATGGCCATATGTATGGATGTGAGATCTGGACCATAAAGAAAGCTGAATGTCAAAGAATTGATGCTTTGAGTTGTGGTGTTGGAGAAGACTCTTGAGAGTCTTTGGGCTGAAAGGAGATCAAATCAGTCAATCCTAAAGGAAATCAATCCTGAATATTCATTGGAAGGACTGATGCTGAAGCTGAAGCTTCAATACTTTGGCCACCTGATGTGTAGAGCCAACTCATTAGAAAAGACCCTTATGGTGGGAAAAATTAAAGGCAAGAGAAGAAGGGGATGACAGAGGATGAAATGGCATCACCGACTCAATGGACATGACTTTGAGCGAGCTCTGGGAGATGGTGAAGGACAGGGATGCCTGTCTTGCTGTAGTCCATGGGGTCACAAAGATTAGAATATGACTGAGCAACTGAACAACAAAAACAGTGTTCTCTACTAGTGCTTCCCCTTCAGTAGCTTGTATAGTAACACCTATAATAGTAGTGGTTGTGATGGTAGTGGCTGTAGCAACCATAGTGGTACGGCGTTAAAAGACCACAGCTTGGAACTCTGTGTCTGTTGGTCAAAGCCTGTTTCCTATAATTCCCTTCTACTGCTTTCCCAGTATTCTACCCCATCTAGGAATGTCTCTTTGAGACAATGTTTATATAGAAGAAAACTATGCAGAAATTTAAAGAAACACTGGCATGGATAACGTCAAATATTTCTACTCTCAGCTTAATCCCTAAATATAACTGTTGATTTCCTGATTTACTATCACCCTCCTCCATCCTTTCTCAAAAGCACTGAACATTTCCCTCTGGGTTTCAGAATGCAATAGTTTTAGGATGACTGTTTTTCCTTTGGCAAGACACTTTTTTGTGTCTGCAGGGGAGGGGGGTGGCTCTTAAACCCCTTATAAGACTGCCCCAGTGGTGTTCTCCTCCCGTATGTCAGAACTAAATTCCTCTCTGGTTCTTTTTTGGCCTCCAGAAGAACAACTCCAGTACCTCAAAATTCAATGTCACAACACTAATGAGTGACCAGGTGGGACTCACCACTTTCTTCTCTATTTATATGATCATTACTTTTATGACCATAGTCTTTGACAAACTAACACAGGCAATTTTTGCCCATTGTCTTAAATGATGGACAGAACCGCTTTATCTGTGAGATCTATGGGAACATAGACCACATATGGTTTGATCCTCACTCCATTCTCAACACCTGGCATACTGGTTGGTGTGGTAGACACTGGGAAAGTATTTGCTGAATGACAGAATGAATGGCAGAAAGAAAGTATGAGGCAAAATAAGAGAGAAAAAGGAAGCAGAAAAAAGAAAAATAGCAGTTCTAATCTCAGTTTTGAACTCAGATGAAATACATAAAAGATTGATTGCTTTTTTCAAAAATGCCATAAAATGGTTAAGTTGAATGTTTAAAAAATAGGTTGAAAAAAATGAAAAACTAGGGAACAACTCAAAAGGCAATGCAAAAATGTTATTACATAGGTGAGCTACACAACTATAAAAAATGCAAGGAGGCTTAAATATTAATAGTAACACCTATAAGGAAGGATATCCTTATAGCTATAATTATGCAATACCAAAACAGATGACAATTTGTCACCCAATCTCTCTTTCTCAAATATTTTTGAAAACACAAGAGTGATATTCATCTGCCTGGAACAATCTAGAAATGTTTCTGCCAAGATGACTTATCAAGCCCCATTTCCATGCTGATAAGTTTTTCATAGACTCCTTTCTAGCTATGTCCAAATGGCCAATGTAAGTAATCCTCTAGGATATTAGCATTATGGAGTACATGTGCCTACTGAGGCTTTTAATATAAATGAATATTTAGAGAATAATTTAGGATTAGAAGTCTCAATTATTTTATACTTCATGAAAGTATATCAAATTTATGTCAGACTTTTAGATGAAGAACTGTATTTTCCCCAGTAGAATACCATGGTATGTATATAAATTGAATGCACACTGGGGATAATAAGTGACTACATGGTGTAATAGAAAAATCCACATTTAAAAATTATAACAAAAACATTTGGGCAGATAATTCTAACCATCCTGATATTAACAGGCAAGAAAATAGCACAGAAAAAGAAAACCTTTTAAAAATTTTTCAGCTATTCAAGCTAGCAAGAAAGTACTTAACAGCGTCAGTTAAAATTTCCACTGACTTACATTACAAGCAGCTTTAGAATAAAGCTTTTGCCAAACTTCTCCTACCTCTAAAATGCTTCAGTCCATAGTGATCAAATTGTAACAATATCTCTGTCAATATACAGGATATATTGGGTCATCAGAGAAGAAAATAAGTAAAAGGTAAGCAAGTTAGTAGCTATTAAGAACTTGTGCCAAGTACTATATACATTAGTACCTTGCAGACACTTAAAACTTTAATCTACATACACACTTATCTACATAAAAAGACTATGAGGTATATACAATTATTATGCCCATTTTACAGATGAAAAACTGAGGTTTTGAATGGAAACAATAGGAAACATAAGAATACAGATTAGGGTGAGAGAGAAATTTATCCATTCTAAAAATGTGGATTCTGTAGGGCATTATCGCCCTTGCTATCAGGCCAGTCAGTGCTGGATTCCTAGCCTTCAGCTGTGCTGAGACCCTTGGGCCCTCACTTCTCAGGAGAATCATTTCTTAGTGATACATAGGCCTGGAGTGATTGTGGCAGCTCCCTCACTTCCTGAGTGATCAAGATGTGGGGTGTGAAAGAAAAGACTCAAGAATAACACCATAGTTTTTGGCTTTAGCAACTGGAGTTGGATGGCAGTATTATTTTCTGAAATGTGGAAAACTGTGGGAGAAATCAGAAGTTTACTTGGATGAGTTAAGTTTGAGGTGCTTATCAGACAAGCAGGTAGAATTCCCAGGTAGGCTTGGGTCTGGGGGAGAGACCCACGCTGAAGATGTTCATTTGGGACTTAAAGTCATGAAACTGAACAAGAAGAACGGATGTCGAGGAGAAGGGACAGACATTAGTTTGAATCCTGGATGCTCCAACATTTAGAGTTATAGAGATCGGAGAAAATGAGCAGAGGGCATGAAGAGAAGAAAGAAAGACACAAGGAGTGTTGTCTAGAAAGCCAAGTGAAGACAGTATTTCAAGAAAGAGGGAGTGATAGTAATCAACACTCAAGTACCCCAGGTAGGTCAAGTATGATGAAGGCCAAGGACAGATATTAATAGCTGGATTTTGCAACCTGGAGATCATGGACGTCCTTGACAAACTGATAGTCATGCTGTAGAAAAACTTTTGCTTCCTATTTTTTCATTTGCTAGGAAACACTCTTTGAAATCATATTTTTAATGAATGTATAATACCTCATAATATAAACACAGAATGACTTATTCAATCAAATTGTTACAATGGATACTTAGATGATTTTCAACTTTTTACTTTTATAAATAAAAAGGCAAAGTCATTCTTGACTATAAATCAGTCATACTATTTAAGTTAATTCAAGTGAGTACTATAGCATGCACTAAGAAAAGTTATGACCAACCTAGATAGCATATTGAAAAGCAGAGACATTACTTTGCCAACAAAGGTCCATCTAGTCAAGGCTATGGTTTTTCCAGTGGTCATGTATGGATGTGAGAGTTGGACTGTGAAGAAAGCTGAGCACTGAAGAATTGATGCTTTTGAACTATGGTGTTGGAGAAGACTCTTGAGAGTCCCTTGGTCTACAAGGAGATCCAACCAGTCCATTCTGAAGGAGATCAGCCCTGGGATTTCTTTGGAAGGAATGATGCTAAAGCTGAAACTCCAGTACTTTGGCCACCTCATGTGAAGAGTTGACTCACTGGAAATGACTCTGATGCTGGGAGAGATTGGGGGCAGGAGGAGAAGGGGACGACCGAGGATGAGATGGCTGGATGGCATCACTGACTCGATCGACGTTGAGTCTGAGTGACCTCCGGGAGTTGGTGATGGACAGGGAGGCCTGGCGTGCTGTGATTCATGCGGTTGCAAAGAGTCGGACACGACTGAGCAACTGAACTGAACTGAACTGAACTGAAAATAGTACAAAATACAAGGGAAATTTTGTCTCTAAATAGCATTTACAATAATTATTATTTATAACATTTACATTATTTAATTATATAATAATATTAAGTAGCATGTTTATAATATTTATTCTTACATTTCTAATATAATATTATAACAAAGAAGCTGGGAAAATCCTGTACATAGTAATCCCTCAATAGCTCTGATGATTTTTATTAGCTCTTATTATCTTCTTTTTAAAGGAAGGTGAGATTTAGAGAAAAAAATGTTTGCATACTTTTATGTCAGCAACAAGTCCCCTTCTGCTATAATTCTAGCTGCAGTAAACTGTCAGTGAAAATTCTATTTGGGAGGTTTTTATTACACATAAGCAGAGTTTTCTTCATATGTGCATATGGAATGTAAACATGACCATTTATAATGAAAGTGCTCCACAGTTCACAAAACATTTCCCATTCCATTTCTTGACCAATGCTCGGAAAGCAGTGTGGGTAACTAAAGCTCGTCATTTAGCCAGTTGTCTGCAATTCTCATTTTTTTCTCTTCTTTATTCTTCCCCATACACGGTCAATAAGCAACTCATCTCCAACATCATCCATGGCTCCCAAATGTCTGTTAGATAGAGTTCACACTTCTGCCTGTCGTTTTCGTTCTCTCCCGCTCCTCTGCATAATGCATTCTGCACTCCCGCTACTGCGGACTGCTCACAGTTCTCCAGTGAGCACTTCGCTTCCCACTTTCACGCCCTTTGCCCAGGCCGTCTCTTCTGCTTGAAATGCACTTCTTCCTTGTGCTACTTGGCCGTGCAAAAGGCAAAGGCTTTGGCATGAGACAGACCCAGGTCCCAGCTGTGCCTTTTTCATTTACTAGTTGTGTGGCCTTGACAGATTATTAACCTTCTCAGAAATGAATTTTCTCACTTGCAAACAGTGATAATAATACCTACCTTACCGGATGACAGTAAGAATTAAATAAAGTAAGATATCAAAAATATCTATTATGTTTTTAAATTCTACTTTTGAGTAGAGAGTAAATGCACATGACTCAAAATTCAAAATATATAAAAGAATAGATCTCCCTTTATTCCACCCACCAGATGAAGTTCCTTTGACAGAGGTTGTATTTTTTTCCATTTTTTTTCAATTCCTTTTAGATACTATGCACAAGTGGCAGTATATATACGCAGTCTTTGACATCTTTCTTATTTCATTTCATAATTATATCTTGGAGAGAGAGTCTTTCCTGCCTGTACATAAACATTTGTCTTTTTCTTTTTTTAAACAGCTCTAGTGTTCCAAGTTATGGATGCACTATCATGAGATAAGCCATTCCCCTCTGGATAGACTTTAAGATTACTAGCAATCATTTTTCCCAAGTATTTTACTGTGAAGGGTTTCAAACATGAACACAAGTTTAATTTTATAGTAAAACATTCACACGTCCACCAGCTAGATTCTATAAATAATATTTTATTATACACTTGCCTTATCACATATCTATCCATGCCTCCTATGAAGTGAAGGGGAAAGTGTTAGTTGCTCAGTCGTGTCCAACTCTGTGACCCCATGTACCGTAGCCTGTCAGGCTCCTCTCACCATGGGATTCTCCAGGCAAGAATACTAGAGTGGGTTGCCATTCCCTTCTCCAGGGTATTTTCTCAATTTAGGGATCAAACCATTGCAGGGTGACTCTTACCATCTGAACCACCAGGGAAACCAGATCCCTCCTATTTCTATTAATTTCAGAATATGTTGAGGATATTATCGCTGAGATTTCTCAGTTTCAACTCTCACAACCGCTTCACTCAAATTCTACTGAATTATTTGCAGCGTCTAGGTGTCTGTGTCTTTCTCACCTATGGGCTCCTATACATATTGCTTCTTTGTGCAGAATTCTTTCAGGTTTTTTTCTGACAGATTGCTACTAGTCATTCAAAACTCACCTAAAGACTGCTTCTGCAGTAAAGGTTTTCCTTAATTCCCCAGGACAGGTTTGAATGGTCTATCCTTTCAGAGTGCCTTGTGTGCTCCCTGATCAGAACACTATCTTTCTGTAATGTAATTAAATATTTTCTTACTTTCCCCTCCAGATCTCTGGAGGAAAAGACTGTTATTTATTCATTCATCATTGTATCTTCACCCTTTAGCCAAGTACCTGGCATACAAGTAGATGCTAATAAATGTTAAAGGGAAAAGGTAAGAAAATAAAAAGGGGAAGGAGCAGGGAGAATGACAGCAACACATACGCAGTAGTATGGGCAGAACTGTGCTCCTTCAAATTCATACAATGAAGCCCTAGCTCCCAGGACCACAAAAGTGACTTTATATGGAGAAAAGGCCTTTAAAGTGGTGATTAAGGTAAAATGAGGTCATTAGGTTGGGGCCCTAACCCCATGTGCCTGGTGTCCTTATAAAAGGAGGAAATTTGGACACACAGAGAGATACCAGAGATGCATGCAGACAGACGAAAGACCATGTGAGGACAAGGAAAGAAGGTGACTGCCTACAGTCAAGGAAAAAAGTTTCAGGAGAACCTACTGATGCCTCGATCTTGGACCTGTAGTCTCCAGAACTAGGAGAAAGTAAATTTCCATTGTTTAAGTCATCCAGTTTCTGGCATTTTGCTATAGCAGCCCTCACAAGCTAATACACAGTCCTGGAAAAAATAATACAGAGGGTTAGAGCATATAGGAGGGAAGACGGCTGGGTTAGAGCCTAAGTGTAATGCATTAGAGGCATGTGGAAGACTCAGATGTCCTGGCAAGTATGTCACGACTGAGGGAAAAACTGATTCTTCATTTCTCATTCAGAACAAAGAGAAGACGGTGATTTTAAATGAAAACCTCTGTTCTCTAGATTATAATGTGAACATATAATTAAATTTGATTTTGATTGGGTAAGGCTCTCTCAGTTATAATTCTCATGGATTTAAGTCATAAACTATAATGGATTTACATAGTGTGAGAATTTAGTCTGATTATAATAAGCCACTCAAGCTTAAGGAGGCACATGCATTCACAGCAATATTGCATTGTTGGGACTGCTGAGAAACCTCTATAATTTTTAGCCTGCTTATAAAGTTGGACAGAATTCTATGATTTAGTATTTCCCTCTTCACTACTGGGTTAGTTTGTTTCAAAGAGATGTTTTCCTTAAACAGGAAATTTGACACACTGACATACTCAATGGCATTATGAAAAAGGAAAAATTGATCACAGGACATGTAGTTCTGTTGTGGTTCTGTTTCATCTCATGTTGTGGCCATATTTTTGTGTTAAAAACTACATGCCAGCTTTGACAAACTGTTCATTTCCCTTCATATTTTGGGTAAGTCAATATATCTACAACAGTACATAAATCATTAAGTGAAATCAAATAATGTCTGATTTTCATCTCAAAATATGATTAAAATGCATGAAATTATATTCTGTCTATATCATGATAGCTATGATCAGGAGACTACATGGTTAATTTCCCTGACAGACTATAAAATCACCCAGCCAGGAATGGTGAAAGCTGTTAATCAGGAAGATAACCTTTGAAAGCCTTGCTCCTTTCATAATGGTTGCTAGTTAAATATGAACATCTGGGAAATCATTATGAATTCATGGTGCATAAATCTATTGCCCTATGTACAGTACCCCTTTTTATCACAGCCTTTCCATAATAAGAAAAGAATTCGTGTGTCAAAAAATTTTTTAACCATACACATATTTGATGTACCATTTATCAACAAAATTGACACTGCTCTTGGATGTCCATAATGCTGGCTATAAAATGGGGATAATAATATTTAGCTGAGAAATATCTAAAAGGCTTAATGTTGTAGCAATGCTTTAAATTTGCTACTTTTTATGATGTTGTCTCAGAGGTTCACTTTGATACTAATCTCATGACATATGAAGTGGAAAAGGTAATGACAACCCACGCCAGTATTCTTGCCTGGAGAATCCCATGGACAGAGGAGCCTGATGGGCTACAAGCCCATAGATCACAAAGAGTCAGACACAACTGAACTGACTGAGCACACATATGAAGAACAAAGGGAAAAGCGGAAGCAGTAACAGATTTTCTTGGGCTCCAAAATCACTGAGGATGGTGACAGCAGCCATGAAATTAGAAGATGCTTACTCCTTGGAAGAAAAGCTATGACAAACCCAGATAGCATATTAAAAAGCAAAGAAATCACTTTGCCAATAAAATTCCACATAGTCAAAGCTATGTTTTTTCCAGCAGTCATGTACGGATGTGAGAACTGGACCATAAGGAAGGCGGAGCACCAAAGAACTGATGCCTTTGAACTGTGGTGTTGGAGAAGACTCTTGAGAGTCCCTTGGACAGCAAGGAGACCAAACCAGTCCATCCTAAAGAAAATCAACCCTGAATATTCATCGGAAGGACTGATGCTGAAGCTGAAACTCCAACACTTTGGCCACCTGATGAGAAAAGCTGACTCACTGGAAAATGCGGGGAAAGATCGAAGGTAAAGGAGAAGAGGGAGGCTGAGGATGAGATGATTAGATAGCATCACTGACTCGATGAACATGAATCTGAACAAACTGGGAGACAGTAAAAGACAGGGAAGCCTGACATGCTGCAGTCCACGGAGTCACAGAGAGTTGAACATAGCTTAGTGACAGAACAACAACATAATGAAGTAAATTCAGTGAAATGGCCTTTTGTTTTACACATACATAACACAGAAATTTATGTGGTTTCCTCAAGCCAGTCTTTATTCTTCTAATGTTTTGTTTACTTTCAATATCTACACCAACGGGCACATACACTATTCAGTGAAGAGATTTTTCCTAGACTTCTAGGCCAAAGGCCGATGTTACTTATGAAAAGTGAAAAGCCAAGGAGGGTCATGTAATTTTAGACTGAATAAAGATTCTCCCACCTAACAAAACTTGATTATCGACGCCAGAAGACTTTGAGAGACAATTCTCATGCCATTTGAAAAGGAACACTGAATTTTACACAATAGGAAACAATGAACAGATTACAGCTCTGCCTAATGGTGTTAAGGCACTAAAATTCTTCTGTTATAAATTTTAATTTGCTGAAGTATATAACTAGGACAGACCCTAATTCCAAGTTAAACTTAATTGAAAGTTGTTTTTAAAAACATGGCAGGAGAGATTTCTCTTTTTAGTGTTGCCAAACAGAACAGACTCTGGACATTTCTTCATTGTTCTTTCAGTCAAGTTAGACCATAATGAGAACCAGTCCTGTTGTTTTCTAACCCAACAGCTTAAATAAAATTTAAAATCTGGATTCTTTATTAAAATACATGAAAAAGGGCTTTTTCAAAGCTTGGCATTAAGGTATACATATTTATCCACAATAGAAAGTAACATACATATGTATAATATAACCCACAGACAAAATAATAGTATGCATCTGTCATTTATACTTGTGGATAAGGCAATTTTATTCCTTACAATCAGCTTTCTTGTATCAAAAAAAATTTTTTTTTCATTTGCTCAGTCATGTCTGACTCCCTGCAACCCCGTGGACTGCAGCACAGCAGGCTTCCCTGTCCTTCACTAACTTCTGGAGTTTGTTCAAATTCATGTCCATTGAGTCAGTGATGCGATCCAACCATCTCATCCTCTGTTACCCTCCCCTCCACCACCCGTCCTCCTGATAAAAAATTATTTCAATACATCAATATGAAAAAAATCATAGTTAAAACATAAGGCTAAAATACTATGTAAATTAGGTCAGAAAATTTTACTAGAGACCCTTGTAACATGTCATTTAAAACTGTAATTGAATAAATATTCGTGTAATTGGTTTGTTACTCATCTCCTTCATTAGACTATAAACAAGGGTGCTGAAGTACTTGTTTTGAGGAATCACTGTTTACCTAGAGAGAGGGAAGAAAGGCAAGTAAGAACTAATATTTATCGTCTACCTACTACAGGTCAGCTCCTGTGCTATAGAAGCGTTCTTTCTTTTAATAATCACAACAGCTCTGGAGAGAAAGTATCAGAGTCTCCATTAAACAGCTGAAAAACTGAGATAAAAGAGGTTAAGAGACTTCTTCACAAGCAGAGCTAGGTCTAGGACTGGATCCCAATCCCGTACTTTTCCATTGGGCCACAGTGTAACCTTAGGGAAAGCAAAGATAAGCCTTTTACAAAGGACTGACTTTTGTTTTTATAAAACAGAAAACCAGTACTTTCTCCAGCCACCAACCAGTGGTTCATAAGCCTGACTGCTCATCTGAATTATCTGAGGAGCATTTAAAACATATCTGGGCCCCACAGCCAGAGACTCTGATTCAGAAGGTTTGGGGCAGGCATTTCTATTTTTAAAAATCTCTGTAGGTGAATTTGATGCTTTTTCAGGCTTGAAGTTCTGTTCTTTTCCAAGCCTACCAAACGTCCTATCCCTACCCTTTCCTAATAAACATCTTTCTGGTTGAAAGGGGAAGATTAAGAGTATATCTAACATCTACTGTACTCAAGTTCCAGGCATTGTGTAAAAGGGTTTCATATCTATTGCTTGCTGTTGTAGAGTTGCTAAGTTTGCAACCCCATGGACTATAGCACACCAGGCTTCTCTGTCCGTGGGATTTTCCAGGCAAGAATATTGGAGTGGGTTGCCATTTCCTTCTCCAGGGGATCTTCCCGATTCAGCGATCAAACCCACATCTCCTGCACTGACCAGCAGATTCTTTACCGCTGAGCCCCCAGGGAAGCCCTCTCCTAACAATTACTAAAGCTTTATTACTAGGTTAATTTTGTCTAACTTCACCTTCCCTGCAAAGGAGTTTGCTCTCCAGAAGTTCTTCCTGTAAATTGCCTTCTGGCTGATCAGTTGCACCAGTCCAACAGGCAGACCAGACTGTTGGCTATGGGCCTGGCTTAGGCCCAGACTAGGGACCACTGTGATACCCACATCAACATGAAACTGGTTCGAAAAGTATGAGGTAAGAAAAGAAGATGATTGACGTGGTAAAGGAGCACAATACCTCTGCTCTGCCTTCTTGTCCATCTCATACCCAGAACATGAACTAGTCACATCCCTGAGTAAACATCTTACTGAACACACACACAGAAAATCTTTCATCTGGAGGAAAAGTTCTAAATCCACAACAGAACTATGCCCCAGAACACTGGTCTATTGAAAACAAACCTGGGAGAGTTGTAGGAAGGGGCAGGATATCAGAAACTAAGAATCTATGTGAATACCAGTTTTTACTAACTTATCAGACAGTCCTGGAGTTTTGGCTTTTTTTCTGACCTTATTAGGAAATGTACTTAAATTTTTTTCGGGCCAAGTCATCCTATTCCTGAGGCAGCCTTTTCTAGTTCAGATCCTAACCCTGGCTACTCTATTTCCTTGTCCCAACTTTCAGTGATATTGGCTTTTAGGGAATAGAGTGGGTGGAACTGAAGGTTAGGAGCAGTGACAGAGGAAAGATTATAAAGTAATTGTGTTTACTGCTGTGATCTTGCCTTGTTTGCTGGTTTGTGTGTCTTAAAATTTGTGGACTTGACCTTTTAGATGATGTGGAACCACTGGTGGTTTTTGAGAAGTGTGATAAAATGGAATCATCTGCTTGTAGTGGGTAATCCGGATTAATGAAGGGAGATGTGTGGAAACAGGTTATTGTTAGGATACAATGGAAGAAAAAGGTGACAGAATTTTTTAAGTCACGTTTTAAATGGAAGATGTATATATGTCAGCAATAGATATGCAGCTATCAGAACTGGTGAATAATTTTGGAGAGAATAAAATGAACTAAATTTGGGATAAAACCCATTTCAGATAATGGTGTTTGAGATAGCTACTGATACAGAACTGGAGCTTAATAGAGATGATATAAAGATAAATGCAGAGAAAAAGAGTTAAATTGTTGCATGGGGTCACATTGCCAAAGAAAAGAACATAGAGAACTGAACACCAAGAACCAAATAAACCCTGGGAACACCCACAGTTACCAGAATGGAAAGTGAAAAAAGGAGATTCGGATTTTAGTCAAAAAGCAGACATTAAAGAGTGACTCCTGTTAAACAAAACAAGAAGCGGTAACTGTTGCTTTGTTTTGACCCTGGAGTAAAGGCTCAAACAAGCTCCAGCATGCTCTGTTCACTGGCTGGTACCATACGAGAACATCACCCTAATGTTGCCTTTGAAAATTCATCTTCAAATGGGGATTTTTATACTTCATTAGCTAAATTTCCCCCAAATGAGTCCTAAGCACTCTCACCTTGGGCTGAAACAAAATTGTATTTATCAATATGTTAAAAATGTGCACAGTAGGACAGGCAGTGCCTGAAATATAAGGGCTTAATAAACATATGTTAAAGGAATAATTGAGAGAATGTACACAACTACAATGCAGCACAAACTGGGTATAGAAGCTAGAGCACTGAACAAAATTCTACATGGCCATAATACTGCAGGAGCTGCCAAATAGATGAAACGATAAAGACTGAACAGATTTTCTAAGTAAAACCACTCTGATCCAATAAAGATTTAGCAGGGCTGTTGAATATGCATGACAAAAAAAACTGTGCCCTGTGGAAAATGCAGGTTAAACCTGGGCCAATGTTGCTATGCATGCGTGCTTAGTCACTCAGTCGTGTCGGACTCTTTGCGACCGCCCTTCTCCTCTGTCCATGGAAATTTCCAAACAAGAATACTGGAGTGGGTAGCCATTTCCTTCTCCAGGGGATCTTCCCAACGTAGGGATCAAACCTGCGTCTCCTGCATTAGTGGGCAGATTCTTTACTACTGAGCCACCTGGGAAGTCCATAATGTTGCTATGCTATAATTTAAAGCCCAAGCTTTGCATGAGTATTTTCAGCATGTTATTGCTAGGAAATACAGGATACTTAGCCCTTTAGGCTCAGTACTGGGCAAGCCTTTTTAAAAGTACTGACTGGGCCCCGAATACATCTAGAGAGGATTTGGAAGGGATCCTAAGGACACTGATCAAAGAGATTAGAGGAATAAAAAATGATAAGAAAATTGGCCCCAAACAGAAAGACAAAGAAATGTGGTTTATTTAACCTAAGAAAGAGAAGGCTGATAAGCAAGTAACAGCCTTCAAGTATTTTGCCAATGTGGCGAGCAGCTGTTCCATTTTCCTGTAGGCAGGACAGGAGAGAATGAACTTCCGCAGTGGAGGAAGGCAGGCTGCAACCCTGGTCTTCCCCTAAGAGCTTCCTTCCGGAACTGCGGTGTACTATTTGAGAGGATCCTAACAGGCAGTGGCATTTCTTTCTCTTGTCCTTCTTTATCATGAACGTGCAGTTATATATCTGAACAACTGTCCAGGGGAAGGGGAGAAAAATCTATGAAGAGGCAAATCTTTTTCTAGCTTTATAGTTCTCAAAATCATCCCATATACACAGCCATCAAGAGATGCAAGAAGAAATCTTTTTGAGATTCTTATGATGGTGAATTCTGAACCTTAAACCATAAAAATATTTTTTAAAGAAAATTTTCCTGCTGTTTAGCTACACGTCTGCTTGGTGTATGTCCCATTGTGCCACTCAGAAAATTACTTTATCCAGTTATCTATATTCCTAGCCAAGGGTAAAAGGACACACCACTTGACATTAGTCCACAAAATTGGAAATTTGTAGACTTTTTGAAAATAAGTTACAACTCTTCTGTAAAGAATTATTCAAATGTCAGTGTAAGCCTATAAAGCAAAGTGACTACATGGTGGCCTTTTTATTACTGTCCTGTTCCAATTCTTTTCTCTCTTAAAAGTAAAGGATCACTTTACATCAGATTCCAAGCTCAGGAACATTTGGTTTCAGTCCATCCTTCGCTTTGAGTTTAGAAAATTATAAGGAACAAAATGAAAGAAGACTCCCATCTCTTTCTTGGATTCCAGAATTTCAGATTCATGAGTCATTAGACTTTTTGGATCACAGACTTAGTTTAAAAAGAAGTCAAGGGAAGTCCTTTGTAGCTATTGTGTGATTCTGAAGGCAAGCGTGGTTTCAGAATAGAAGAATTACTGTTCAAATTATAAATTCACCTGCAGAATAGAAGAATTACTGTTAAAATTATAAATTCACCCCTTCCTCCCTCACTATTGAGCCAGGACAATATATAAGGGGAATGGGTGAGTGGCAGGCTCATATCTCATTCAACCTGCATTTGCTTGTTAGATGGATGTCACTTGGAGGCTATGGTCACTCAGCTGTACTTTGGAAAAATGCTCTATCCTGGTTGAATAGCAGCTTCCTGAGATGTGCTAATCTTGCAATAATTTCTATTGGGCTTTGGCCCTGGTTTCTGTTTCAGCTTTTAAAATTCTATCTTCTGGTAATTTTTTACCATATATTATTTCTTCAAACTGATTAATTATAACATTAACAAGGTCTCTTGGCTTCTGTCCTCTTTCTTTGGTTTCAGGAAGTGTCTCTGAGGGTTTTATGGGCCCTGTTCAATCTGTTCTGTAACAGAATAGAACCTCAACTGGTCCATTTCATATATATGTTGTAATCTTTAAAAATTTTTATGTATTTGAGGCCCAATTTAGCAACAGAAAAACTTGTTTACTTTAATTCCTAGATCATATAGTTTAAGTATTGTACAGTATATAGTATAATATACAACTATCGAATTGATGCCTTCGAGCTGTGGTGCTAGAGAAGACTCCTGAGAGTCCCTTGGACAGGAAGAAGATCAAACCAGTCAATCTTCAGGGAAATTAACCCTGAGTGCTCGTTGGAAGGACTGATGCTGAAGCTGCAACTCCAGTATTTTGGTCATCTGATGAGCACAGCTGACTCACTGGAAAAGCCCCTGATGCTGGAAAAGGTTGAGGGCAGAAGGAGAAGAGAGCATCAGAGGATGAGATGGCTGAAGGGCATCACCAATGAATGGACATGAACTTGGGTAAACTCCGGGAGATGGTGAGACAGAGAGGCCTGGTGTGCTGCAGTCCGTGGGGTCACAAGGAGTCGGACACGATTGGGCAACAGACCAACAACAGTATAGAGTAACTAATAATATTTGTGGAATAGATGTGTGAACAAACGACCTATGTCCTAGTCAAGCTGCTGGCGATTTTCTGTTTTATAGAGTAGACCTGCTGGGCAAAATAATTTTACTCTGTTACCTATATTCTTAGGCAATTGTTAAAGAACACCCTATTATCTAGCAGCTATTGAAATTAAACTAAATTTAAAATTCAGTTCCTTAGTCACACTATGTCACGTGCTCAAGAGCTAAACATGGCTGGTTTCAACCACATTGGACGGTGGAAATATAGAACATTTCTATCACCACAGAAAGTACTGTTGAACAGTACCAGATTAGACTACTTTCACATTTATCAGTACAATCCTGGCTGTCCACATAATCTTGTGCCAAACACTGGATGTATCTAACTTTTCAGTCCACTTCAAGTACTAAAATCCCTTGCTCTAGTCTAAAGCAGATCATACCACAGTTTATTTTCCCAATCTGGCAACACAATAACAAGGAACATCTAAATGACACATAAAAAGTGCAGCAAGGAGAAACTTCACTTGTCTAGTCATTTCAGGAGAGAAAGACGCTGCTCTGTGTGCATGTATGCGTGTATGTGTTTATATGTGTATGTATGTAACAGATGCTAGAACCAAAGAGTTAATTAATAATTAAATAGTTAATCTTTTCATCCTATATCCCAACCCAAATTCCCTACTGATCATCGCTGATATGAAATATATTATACAGAACAGAAGTAAACCTGTGAACCTCTTCTTACAACACAAAACTTTCTTCACATTTATAAAGAACATAAGACAGCCCTAAATAACTACAAGGAGAGCACCTAAATAATAATACAGTTCAGATGGCCGAATCCATGGCAATGCAGAAAGGCATTCAAAGCTAAGCGGAGAGTATTTTCCCTCAACAGGTTTTTAGCAGGCTTCATTTTTAATTTTAATTTTTTTAATTTATTTATTTTAATACAGAACTATGTTCACAAATAATGCTCCATGAATTTGCAATATCTATCTATATCTATATATACTCATCCACTTAATAGTATTCAAATTGATCTTGTGGTGAAGAAAATGATCCTCAGGCTTTGAGGTCACGAAATCTTACTAAATTAGATATTCAGGTTTGCTATTAGGATTTTATGATATTCAGCAACAAAGAAGAATAAATCAGTTCAAGTTTGTGCTAAAGAATATTACTTTTTATTTATTTGACTAGAGTTCTGCTGTTGGGTACAGCTAGGCTAGTAAAAACATTATATGGCCTGGTATATTTCACGGCAAATAGAAGGGGGAAAAAGTGGAAGCAGCAACAGATTTTATTTTCTTGGGCTCTAAAATCATGGTAGATGGTGAATGGTAGATGAAACTAAAAGATATTTGCTCGTTGGATGGAAAGCTATAACAAACCTAGACAGCATATTAAAAAGCAGAAACATCACTCTGCCAACAAAGATCTGTATAGTCAAAGCTATGATTTTTCCAGTCATAATAAGAGACATAAGAGTTGGACCATAAAGAAGGCTGATCCCTGAAGAACTGATGACTTTGAATTGTGGTGCTGGAGAAGACTCTTGAGAGTTCCTTGGTCTGCAAGGAGACCAAACCACTCAGTCCTAAAGGAAATCAACTCTGAATACTCATTGGAAGGACTAGTGCTGAAGCTGAAGCTCAAATACTCTAGTGCATATGTCTTCTCTCAGTAAGTAGGGTGCTTTTCTGTTTTGTTGACGGTTTCCTTCACGGTGCAGAATTTATGTAGCTCGATAGAGTCCCATTTGTTTATTCTTGCTTTCGTTTCCCTTGTCTTTGGAATCAGATCCACAAAAACATAGCTAAGACTGATGTCAGTAAGGTTCCTGCTTATTTTATTTTCTAGAAATTTTATGGCTTCAGGCCTTACATCCAAATATTGAAGCCATTTTGAGTTAATTTTTGTGTATGGTTAAAGACAGTGGTTCTGTTTCATTCTTTTGCATGTGGCTGTCTAGTTTTTCCAATGAAATTTATTGAAGAGACTATTCATTCTCCATTGTATGTTCAGTGCTCCTTTGATATAAATTAATTGTCCATATATGTGTGGGTTTATTTTGGGGCTGTCAATTCTGTTCCACTGAAGGGTGTGTCTTTGTTTGGGCCAGTACCATATTGTTTTGATTACTATAGCTTTACAGTATGGTTTGAAATTAGGGAACATGATACCTCCAGCTTTGTTTTTCTTTCTCAAGATTATTTTGGCTGTTTGAGATCTTTTGACATTCCATACAAATTTTAGAATTATTTGTTCTAGTTCTGTGAAATACATCATTTTGAATTCAAATGAATTTTGAAGAGATGCATTGAATCTGTAGATTTGGGTAGTAGAAACATTTTAACAACATTGACTTTCCCAATACATGAACATGAAATATCCATTTATATGTGTCTTCAATTCATCAGTGTCTTTATAGTTTTCAGAGTACAAGTCTTTTACCTCCTTGGTTAAATTTATTCCTAGGTATTTTAAATGGCTTTATTTCTATTTCTAATAATAATTAGTGTCTAGAAATGCCATGGATTTCAGCATATTGATTTGGTATTCTGCAGCATTACTGAGCTCATTTATCAGTTATAGTAATGGAGTCTGTAGGGTTCCTTTAGGGTTTCAGTGGAGTCTTTCAGGTTTCTGTACACCATATCATGTTATCTGCGAATAGTTAGTTTTACTTCTTCCTTTACAATTTGGATGACTTTTATTTCTTTTTCTTGCCTAAATGCTATGGCTAGGACATCCAAAACTATGTTGAAAGAAAGTGGTGAAAGTAGGCATTCTTATCTTGTTCCTGATAGTAGAAGAAAAGCTTTCAGCTTTTCACTGTTGAATATGATGTTAGCTATGGGTTTGTCATATATGGCCTTTATTATGTTGAAGTAAAATCTACCTGTTCCCACTTTGCTGAGAGTCTTTATCATAAGTGGATGTTGAATTTTCTCAGATGCTCTTTCTACACCTATTGAGATGATTGTACAGTTTTTATCCTTAATTTTGTTAATATATTGTGTTGATTGATTTGAAGATGCTGAACCATCCTGTACACCTGGAATAAATCTCACTTGACTGTAAGCTATGAACCTTTCAATGCATCACGGATTCAGTTTGTTGATATTTTGTAAAGACTTCCAATTTTCTTTATTTTTATTATTTTTGTTGTATCCTTGTCTGCTATTGATATTAGAGTAATTCTGGCTATATAAAATATGTTTGGAAAGTTTTCCTCCTCTTTGATTTTTTGGAAAAGTTTGAGGATAGCTATTAAATCTTCTTTGAATGTTTTGTAGAATTTGTCAGTGAAACTGTATGGTCCTGGGCTTGTGTTTGCAGAGGGATTTTTTAATTTTGTTTCAACCTCCTTGTAAGTAATTGGTCTATTCTGATTTTCTAGTTCCTCAATATTCAGTCTTGGAAGATTGTATGATACTAGGAATTTGTCCATTTCTTCTGGGTTGTTCAATATGGTGATGTATAGTTATCCTCAGTAGTTTCTTAAGATCTTTTGTATTTCTGTGGTCAGTTTTAATTTGTCATCCATTCCTGATTTTATTTGAGTCCCCTCTCTTTTTTCTGGGTTAATCTAGTAACAGATTTGTTGGTTAATTCTTGTTCAGTCTTTTCAAAGAAACAGTTAATTTTATTGATCTTCTGTTGTTTTAGTCTCTATTTCATTTATTGTCTCTCAATCTTTATTATTTCCTTCCTTCCACTAATTTTTGGTTTTGCTTGCTCTACATTTTTGAATTTTTTCAATGAAAACTTAGATGATTCATTTGGGATTTTTCTTATTTCTTTAGGTAGGACTTATTGCTATGAACTTCTCTCCCGGAATCATTTTTACTGCATCTTATAGCTTTTGGTATGTCATATATCTATTTTCATTTGTTTCTAGGTGTTTCTGCTTTCTTCAATGACTGATTGGTTTTTTAGTGGCCTGTTGTTTAATCTCCACATTTTAGTGGGTTTTTTCCCCTTTTTTTTCTTGTGATTGATTTCTAGTTTCCTATCATCATGGTTGATATGATTTCAATCTTCTTAAAAAATACTGATCAATTGCAGGAATAATATCCATGTAAATATTATGTGAGGGTAAAATAATGTAAAAATATCATAATAGTGTTTTCCTACAGTTACTGCTCAATAAACAGCTGCTGCTGTTATTTATCTTATCTTATTACTATGCCATTCCAGGAGATAGAAGTGAAGAGAGATGAGTAAGCATAAATTTATAAAGTGCATTAGTTGGTGTGCAGGGTGAGAGGAGGGAAGTGAAAAGGGCAGAAATGAAGCTAGCTTGATTGAAACCAACAGGATTAGGTAAATAAAATGTTAAGTTTCTATGATTTAGAAAAAAAAATCTACCAACTCAGCATAGTACTTTTGGTTGATTCACACTGATCAGAAATTTTCAGTTACATATATTTTTCATCAATAAAACTGAGAAATTAAAATATGTTGATGATCTTCTATGTATATACAAATTTCTTACCAAATACATCTACAAGACTCTTCATAGGGACATTATTTGTAATAACGCTAACTGGAAAACTACTTCAATATTCATCAACAGTGAAATAGACAAAGTATTACACAATGTAATGCTACACATTAGTTAGAAAAAAATGATTTTAACCATATGTATCAGTAACTCTCACAGATAATGGTAAGTGAATGAAGCTAAATACACGTAAGAGCACATGCTGTTTCATTTTATTTAAAAGAAGCACATAACAGGGAAATAAAAAATCTAGAATTCAGGATAACAGCTACTGGGAAGATGGAAGAGTTAGTGACTGTAAGGGAATGCAACTGAGGCTTCTCAGAGCACTAATGTGCTCTATTTCTTAAAGGAGTGCTGTGTTCCTTCAAGGAAGGGTGTATGTTCCCTTTAGAAATTCTTCAAGATTTATACTTAACACGTGTATTTTTCTAGACGTATATCTCAATAAAAGTTTTTTTTTTTTTCCTTAAGGCAAGAAAAAAGATGGTGTTGATGATGACAATTTTATACCTGAACTCTTTCCAAATCTAGTCCCAGGAAACTCTGGAGGAGAAAGGAAGAAGGCTATACTAGTTGAATTACTTGAGAGTTTCAGCAGTAGAAAAATGTAACTAATATTCAAGAAATGGCTAATGAAGCAGAACTGTATGAAAACAAAGAATTTATATATTAAATGAATTCAAAACAAGCATCAGATGCCTTTACTTACTCTTATGTGACTCTAACTGGAAAAAAATGTATCACTGGAGATTAACCTGTGACTCTCACAATTAATAGAAGTGTCTGGCATCCACATAGGGCAAGACTGCCTCTGAGCCCAGAAGTTTGCTGATTTTGAAATAGATTTTAAGAAAGAACTTTATTTAAAAGAGTTGACTAGAAACAGCTGCACTTTGTTGTCAGAATAAAAATCCACAAGTATTCTAAGACTTCAAAAAAAATTCAACAAGCAATGTGGTGACCTCATTAACCCTTAGAAAAGACATTTCTGCCATGGCTATATTTGATCACCATTGCTCTCTCCTCAAAACCTCTTGTAATACCTGTCTTCAAAGATGCTTCCAGAAAAGTCTAAAGGAAGCAGAACTTGAAAGAAAGAACAAAATACTCTTTCAGTCCTAGTGAAAATCATGGCTAGTAAAACCTGATTTTTTTTCTCTTTTTTTAAAATAAGTTTTGAGCATATTCAGTTGCAGTTTTATCCTTAATAGGGCCTAAATATGGGTTGAGGCATTAAAAAAAAAAATCCAAAATAGAAAAATTGAGAAAGATTTAGGAGATAGTTTTAGACATTATCCTGTCATTTCCTTTGTTTTTGACATGAAGGAATGTACTTAACATATGTGGCTGTTGACTTAGGTTACTTAGGGAAATTATAACATTGTCTTGTTAAAAAATGTTTAAGAAAAAAAGGTAACTGGCCCTTTTTAATTATTTGGAATTACTTCTCCCCAAAAGGCGGTGGTCAAATAGGGTATCTTCCAGATTTATAACTTCATTTTGTTCTCTACTTGCATAAACAATATTGAGAGTATCTGTTTAATGGGGTGACACATTCTGTGCCCGCCAGAAAATGTAAGCTCTAAACCACAATGAAAGTAAACATAGTTTCAAGAGATTTAGAAATTGTTTCTACAAAGAGTAAGTGAGGTAGAGACTTGATAAATTAAAAATCAAAGGCAGACAAAAAATACCTCTAATTTTTAAGAGACAGAAAAAGAAGACCTTCAGGTTAGCTGTTTTCTTATTATCTGCAAAACTGTGTGACTGTGTGAGTCTTGACTATACTTTGTGTCAGTAGAAGTTCAAATGCCTTCTTGTTGAATAACAACACTACCTTACAGTTTAAAAATTTTACAAAATTCTCTCACATGCAGCACTCACATTTTATACTACATATTAAAAATACTAGGAAAAAGAAAAATACTAGGAATTGGGAGCATAGGACAATATCAATTAAGGTGACCAAGAAGAATTCAGAAAACCACAGTGTGAACTCTAATCTGAAAACTCTTTAGAGACCATGAGTTCAAATTCATCACACTTCAAAATAAAGTACAGAACCCAGAGGTTTGGAATGAGAGCTTTTCCATGCAATAGAGTGACCACAAAAACTTCTCTTCTCTCCAGAGAGAAGCTTGGTCTCTTCTCTGCAGAACCCTCCAGTCACTATAGTATAAAGCTCACTATCTGGGTGAGCTATCTGCTTTTCCATCACATTGTCCCCAGCATCTAGGGCAACATCTAGAACTATAATGGTTACTCAAGTCAAATGTGTTGAATGAATTAATTTCTATAAATAACTTGCTTTTTAACATGAACACATCTAACACTTTTTTGAATCTAATTTCATGTTCATAACTTTAGTGCTAATGTAACATACTCAAAAATTGAAGTCATTCAAAATTAAGATTTTGAAGTAAATTTGTATTTACCTTTAAATGCCCATTAAACTATTATAATGTATCAAATGTTCATAATCTAATTTCTCAATCTTCACATTCCTTTATTCCATCAATAGATTTTTTTTAACCACGACTTATGGACAACATAATGCTATTATTTTAACAATATAAGCCACAAACTAACAAAGATGAGTTAAATTAGATACTTTCTACCAGAATAAAGCCAATATAATTTTAAATGTAAAGTTTATGGTTGTGCAAAAAGCATTCCAAGTAATTATCTGGTTTACAAAATATATTTTTTCCCCTAATTTGTGAAGTCTTTCTTTATTAACAACACATTTTTGCTAATAAAAAATGTAATTAAAAAATGCTTACAGAACTACTATGCTTGGCTCTGCTATCATGACTACTGAGAAACTATAAGATCACACATTCCTCCAGAAGTCAACAACAAGCATTTCATAAGCTATTACGGAGGCTATTTGGAAGAGCAATTGTCTTCAGGTTCACGTGAAAATTTTCCAAAACAAGGCATCCACTATCTCACTACTGGATGTGTTGACAATGAAGTATTACATTTTGTCAACAAACATGTAAGAACTAACAGATACAGAAAGTTATGTTGTTTCAAAAGTGATGTTTCTATATCAAGGTTATTACTATTGTAAATATTTTGAAAAGTACCCTTCCAGAATTGCTTTTAGAGAACACAGATCATTCTTTTGAATATCTGCAAGGATAGCAAATCTTTTCCCTTTGAAAGTGGAAAAAATAATTTTAGAGGAGTCAAAATGTATTCAGGCCATGGCTAGAGAATAGGTGTGTGTCTAGAAGAACATGTGGCTGCAACAGCAATTTGAAGAATTTTTCCAGGGTGGCTCCAAATTCTCAAATCCATTCTTATGTAGTTTCAAAAAATACTTTGTTTTAGCATTATTTGAAAGAATTGACTAGAACTTTATTTAAAAGAATTTTCCAAAAGCTTCAAAAAACATTTGGAGAATTGTGGAATAAGTACAAATTTCCAGAGGAATTCTCTCAAGGACAACATACATTTTTAAAATAAGTTATATATAAATAACTGAAAAACCAAGTCCCATTACTTTATAAGCATGCCATATAGAGTTTCTTCACATGTCAAATCTAGATTAAGCAATGTGTATGGTAAGTGAAAGTGGAGAGTGAAAAAGTTGGCTTAAAGCTCAACATTCAGAAAACGAAGATCATGGCATCCGGTCCCATCACTTCATGGGAAATAGATGGGGAAACAGTGTCAGACTTTATTTTTGGGGGTTCCAAAATCACTGCAGATGGTGACTGCAGCCATGAAATTAAAAGACGCTTACTCCTTGGAAGGAAAGTTATGACCAACCTAAATAGGCATATTCAAAAGCAGAGACATTACTTTGCCAACAAAGGTCCGTCTAGTCAAGGCTATGGTTTTTCCTGTGGTCATGTACAGATGTGAGAGTTGGACTGTGAAGAAGGCTGAGCGCCGAAGAATTGATGCTTTTGAACTGTGGTGTTGGAAAAGACTCCTGAGAGTCCCTTGGACTGCAAGGAGATCAATCAGTCCATTCTGAAGGAGATCAGTCCTGGGTGTTCTTTGGAAGGAATGATGCTAAAGCTGAAACTCCAGTACTTTGGCCACCTCATGCGAAGGGTTGACTCATTGGAAAAGACTCTGATGCTGGGAGGGATTGGGAACAGGAGGAGAAGGGGACGACAGAGGATGAGATAGCTGGATGGCATCACCGACTCGATGGACGTGAGTCTGAGTGAACTCTGGGAGTTGGTGATGGACAGGGAGGCCTGGCGTGCTGCGATTCATGGGGTCGCAAGGAGACAGACACAACTGAGCGACTGAACTGAACTGATGGTAATTTGCTGGAAAGCAGGATAATTTTCCACTTTCAGTCTGAAACTAAGTTTTAGAAACTACAGATTGCTCTCAGATGATCAGGAATCACATTCTCATATATTGTGGTCACTATAGGTCTCTTCTTACTGCATTTCTTAACAAGTTTGACATCAAAATTCTAGAATATGGTTTCAATTTAAAAATGCCACAATATAAGCCACAAACTAACAAAGATGAGTTAAATACCAGAATAAAGCCAATATAATTTTAAATGTAAAGTTTATGGTTGTGCAAAAAGCATTCCAAGTAATTATCTGGTTTACAAAATATAATTTTTTCCCTAATTTGTGAAGTTGTCACTTCTACCAGGTGTCACTTTTGCCAGGTGATAAAGCTGCTGACTGTGAAAACTATAGTCTGAGTATTTCGATTACACAGAGAGGGAATATCTACACTTGGTGAGCAGTTTCAGAATGTACTATAAATCAATACACAAACTGAATTCTCGGACTGAAAGTTTTCTAAATTGCAATGAAAAATTTAATACTTAAAAAAGAACCCACAAAGCTTCTTTGATAACAACTGAAAGGAACGACAAGTCTATGTACATAACAATCATTTGCTTCATGTTGGTTTTGGCAAATTACAGCTTTTCTCAATGAAAACAGATACTTGGCCATGTTCTGAAATTAAATGCTGAAACAGGATGAAACGTATCCTTGAATTCTCACATATCCTTTTTTATTAATAGGTAGCATGTCATAAAAATGACCCACTGTGGGTGCCTGACACATTCAACCCCTTTGGACTTCGACAAGTAGCAACAGAATAAGAAGCATGTGAAACCTTCTAGACTGTTCCAAGAACTAGTGTTGAGAACACACTGTACTATAATGCAACATAAATCAGGAAATCAGGTTGGGAAGATTATGTTTGCAAAAAGAAAACAATCATAACCTTTTTTCAGCTTGAGAAGACAACTGACCCTAACAGTGGCTCCCTCTTTAGCCTTATAATTTGTATATCGATATTCTGATCAAATCCGGGTGTAGGTCAAGTGACCCCTGAGAAAAGAGGAAATATCCTTGTTGATCAAACCAGTCAATCCTAAAGGAAATCAGTCCTAAATATTCACTGGAAGGACTGACGCTGAAACTCTAATACTTTGGCCACTTGATGCAAAGAACTGACTCATTGGAAAAGACCCTGATGCTGGGAAAGATTAAAGGCAGGAGGAGAAGGGGATGGCAGAAGATGAGATGGTTGGACAGCATCACCAACTCAATGGACATGAGTTTGAGCAAGCTCTGGAAGTTGGTGATGGACAGGGAGGCCTGGCGTGCTGCAGTCCATGGGGTCACAAAGAGTCGTACACACTGAGAGACTGAACTGAACTGATCCTTGTTGTGCCACTCCAGTCAACATATGGTATTAAGAACTTTCTGTGTTTGATGTTTACTTGAGGATACCTTATGGAGAAAGAAACCTCAGTGGCGGAAGTGTCTATTTGGTGAGAGTGGAGATTTGAGGGGCAGAGGTGTAAGAGGGATAGGATAATTAAATGGAACCCTCCATGGCTCACTCCAAGGACATGATGAGGCATTTCTGAGGGTGGTGGTAGGGGGGCTAACCTGGGGAGAGACCCTTTTGCATTTTGCTTGGGGAACAAATCATGTGACTATTAAAGCCTTTTCCCACTGAGTTTCTGTGGAAACAGTGAAAGTTGTTTGTTACAGTGAAAGTTGCTCAGTCGTGTTCGACTCTTTGAAACCCCATGGACTATATAGTCCATAGAGTTCTCCAGACCAGAACACTGGAGTGGGTAGCCTTTCCCTTCTCCATGGGATCTTCCCAATCCAGGAATAGAACCCAGGTCTCCTGCAGTGCAGGAGGATTCTTTACCAGCTGAGCCACAAGGAAAGCCCAAGAATACTAGAGTGCATGGCCTATCCCTTCTCCAGTGGATCTTCCCAACCCTGGAATTGAACAGGAGTCTCCTGCATTGCAGGTGGTTTCTTCGCCAACTGAGCTGTCAGGGAAGCCCTGTTACAAGTTTCATTAAAGATGGATTCCTGTGACATAAAAATTCAAAGGTACAACGAAAGGAGAGCCAGCACATCAGATTAATGCAGGTTCCTTTTATAGCTGCCCCCTCTCTAAGTCCTTAAACACAGCATCTTGGAATCGGCTCTGGAACTTAAGCCTAAAGCTATGTTTGAACATGATTATTCTGTGTAGCAGGCACTGGAATTCTGGTGAGAATAGAAAGAAGTCCAAGGAGCCAAACACATGACTGGGAGTAAGAAGCGTGGATTCCCTGTTCCATTGTGCACTCATTAGGTGCACTTGAAAAAAATACACCCCAGTTTGCTTTCGTTTCTTCATCTGCAGAAACAACACGTACATCTTGTGGAGAGGGTGACATTCACAAATCCAGCACAAACTTTCTTCTGTCCATGTGCAATCTTACTTGGTGTGACACCAGTGACCTCACAGTGAGGCCTGGGTACGGGGCAGAAAAGGTTAAATGATTAATTTGCCAAATTCGATTGCTAGGAAGAGATGGGACGATTCCAGGCAGTATAAATCAGCTATGCATTTAGAAACTATTATCAGGAGCACCAGACAGCACAGCATGATGGTCTGCAAACCACAAGTGATGTCAAAGCTGCGAAGCTGCCGGGCTGCCAGAGGCTCAAGCATGAGGATAGATGCTAAAATTACTGCTGAAAAAGCATATTTGATTACAGAGGGACCCAAGAGCAGTAAAGCCCTTGGAAGGCTTCCCTCTGAGTTTTACAAGAAATAAAATAAGCAGCATCTCCAACTGTAATCGCAAAATATAATAAAAATGCTCTGAGCTCTCATAGGACTTGCAAGGACATCTCCCTTGAGTGATATAAAACCCTTCCATTTCTAATACACAGTGATGAAGACAAAGTTACCCCCACATTGAGGCAAAGTCTAGTTCATGATACAAGCAACTCCATGATCAGTCTTTTAAAACTGTGATTTTAAAAGAGAATCAGTTCTAATGAGGTGGATGAAACTGGAACCTATTATACAGAGTGAAGTAAGCCAGAAAGAAAAACACTAATACAGTATACTAACGCATATATATGGAATTTAGAAAGATGGTAACAATAACCCAGTGTACGAGACAGAAATAGAGACACTGATGTATAGATCAGTCTTATGGACTCTGTGGGAGAGGGAGAGGGTGGGGAGATTTGGGAGAATGGCATTGAAACATGTATAATATCATGTATGAAACAAGTCGCCAGTCCAGGTTCGATGCATGATACTGGATGCTTGGGGCTGGTGCACTGGGACGACCCAGAGGGAGGCTATGGGGAGGGAGGAGGAGGAGGGTTCAGGATGGGGAGCATGGGTATACCTGTGGCGGATTCATTACGATGTTTGGCAAAACTAATACAATATTGTAAAGTTTAAAAATAAAATAAAATTTAAAAAATAAAAAAAAATAAATAAAAGAGATGGACTTATCCAAATTGACCCCAACCTGTGTATTCCCACCTCTCTGCTCTTTCTCTTTATCCTCAAGTCTCAGTTATACAATCCTTTTGCTCAATACTTCCAGGCTAATTCCTCACAACATTTGATGAACTAATGTGGCTGCCAGCTTTCCTCCAATATCCAGCATCCCTTCATCTTCTACCCTGTCCTCCATTCTCATTCCCAGCTTCCGGTATTCCCACCCTAGGTCTTGCCCAAGGTCTCTCTCTTACAACTTGTGAAGTGGAAAATTCAGACACTAATAACTGTCCGAAAGAAAGAAAAACCCTATAAGTGAAGAAATGCATTACAGAAATTAAAAAAAAAAAAAAAACCTTTTAAAATTGGTTTTTAACCAGTTTCCATCTTGTTCTGAAACATCTTAAAGGTCACTTCATATTTTCTCTTTATATATTTTAAAATTCAGATGGTCCAGTAGGTCATCTAGTGGCTGCCTAGTACAATCCAAATTATATTTTTAAGAAATTGTATCTCATTAAAAAAAAAACACATAGGAGAAGAAGAAATTTAAATGTCTCTGGAAAAGCAAATCTAAAATTCCCAAAGACATCTATTTAAGATAAATAATCAGTTAAAAGTACTAATTACACACAAAAATGCTTTGTACATCTTATAAAATATTTGTAAATTAATCATAATAAAATGCAAGGCATGTCAACTGCAAAGATTGTGAATGGATTAAAATGACAACAGAAGGCATCTTAACCACTACAAGCTAATCTATGTAAGAATCAGTTCCTAATACAGGTCTTGGTGGCCAATTGATTATATGAAATCTGAATGACCAAAAAGGATTTAAAATCCCTCAAATAAAATATATATTATTGAATATTTGTTTTGAGACACCATAAGAGTTTTGATTTTAATTAAAGTTATGGAATATTTACAGTGTGATTATGGAAATAACATTTTATTCAAAATACCTATTTTCTGTTAAGTCTGAAAAATTTCAGGCAAAACAGTCAGCGAAAAATCTGACAAGATTTGTCTAATTATTTTGCTATCAAACAAAAAGTTTCAACTTACAAGAATCTTTTCAAGGTTCTTCAGTATTCTGACAATCCAGAAATGAGTTCAACTGAAAATGTCAAGTGCGGCATATAAATAAACAACTCTGAGAAGAATGGATGTTCTGTTTTGCTTAATTTTGAAATAACAGTCATGGGTGCCTAAGTGACATACACCACTCCATGAGACAGGGCTTCCATTCCTTAAGTATACTTACACGGATGGTGACTTTTCAGTCTTCATTCATGATTTAAGTGGGAAATATCACCATGGAAAAGATACTCATACAAAAGGCAGAATTTTGTTTTGAGTTTAATTTTTTTAAAATAAAAATTTGAACAAGAGCATGCTGTTTGTGATGTAAAGTGCAGAATGCAGAAATAACATTCCAATCTTAGATCCTACCCAATTCTGGAATAATTCCCACTTGGTAGGAACACTCTAGGGTGTGCTATCCTGGACATCTCTGCTTTGGAGGTTCTCTAGCATTAGCATTTCATCTGATAACGTCCTTTGAACATCACCATCTAACTGTAAAAGCTCCCTTCTTAGCTACGGCTATGCTTCCCAATTCACTGCTTCTCAGGCATTTCACGACATAATCTCTATTTTAAATGTATTAAACCACTAAGAAATAGAGGAAAACAATAGAATAGGAAAGACTAGAGATCTCTTCAAGAAAATTAGAGATAACGAGGGAACATTTCATGCAAAGATGGGCACAATAAAGGATAGAAATGTTGCGGACCTGACAGAAGCAGAAGATATTAAGAAGAGGTGGCAAGAATACACAGAAGAACTATACAAAAAAGATCTTAATGACCCAGATAACCATGATGGTGTGATTACTCACCTAGAGCCAGATATTCTTGAATGTGAAGTCAAGTGGGCCTTAGGAAGCATCACTACAAAGTTAGTAGAGGTGCCACAAGGAGATCAAATCAGTCAATCCTAAAGGAAGTCAGTCCTGAATATTCATTGGAAGGACTGGTGCTAAAGCTGAAGCTCCAAAGAGCCTCTTGATGAAAGTGAAAGAGAAGAGTGAAAAAGTTGGCTTAAAACTCAACATTCAGAAAACTAAGATCAGGGCATCTGGTCCCATCACTTCATGGAAAATAGATGGGGAAACAGTGGAAACAGTGACAGACTATTTTCTTGGGGTCCAAAATTACTGCAGATGGTGACTGCAGCCATGAAATGCTTGTTCCTTGGAAGAAACATTATGACCAAACTAGACAGCATATTAAAAAGCAGAGACATTATTTTGCCAGCAAAGGTCCATCTAGTCAAAGCTATGGTTTTTCCAGTAGTCATGTATGGATGGAGAAGGAAATGGCAACCTACTCCAGTATTCTTGCCTGGAGAATCCCAGGGATGGAGGAGCCTGGTTGGCTGCCGTCAATGGGGGTCCAAAGAGTCGGACACGACCGATGCGACTGAGCAGCAGCAGCAGCAGCATGTATGGATGTGAGAATTGGACTACAAAGAAAGCTGAGTGCGGAAGAATTGATGCTTTTGAACTGTAGTGTTGGAGAAGGCTCTTGAGAGTCCCTTGGACTGCAAGTTCCAACCAGTCAGTCCTAAAGGAAATCAGTCCTGAATATTCATTGGAATGACTGATGTTGAAGCTGAAACTCCAATATTTTGGTCACCTGATGCGAAGAACTGACTCATTTGAAAAGACCCTGATGCTAGGAAAGATTGAAGGTGGGAGGAGAAGGGGACGACAGAGGATGAGATGGTTGGATGGCATCACCAACTCAATGGACATGAGTCTGAGTAAAATCCAGGAGTTGGTGATGGACAGGGAGGCCTGGCATGCTGCAGTCCATGGGGTGACAGAGAATCAGATGCTGCTGAGCGACTGGACTGAACTGAACTGAACTGATGCAAAGAACTGACTCATTGGAAAAGACCCTGCCAGGCTCCTCTGTCCAAGGGGATTCTCTAGGCAAGAATGCTGGAGTGGGTTACCATTTCCTTCTCCAGGGTATCTTCCCGACCCAGGAATCGAACCCTGGTGATTTGATATGTTGCAGGCAGATTTTTTACCAACTGAGCTATGAAAGAAGCCCACTTTAGTTCCTAGAAACTTCATTTTGTCAATAACATCAGTTTTTGTAAGTTTCTGCCATAATATATCTATCTAAAACCATAGCTAATTAAAGGCAATATAAGATTTGCTGTTTCAGGTGGAAAACTATCCAAAAGGATATGCTTTGATTAATTAGAATTTTTAAATAAAAAATTTCTTTATCGGGAGTATTAATGAACGATAATAGTTAGCTAAGATGATCATTCTGGGGTATTTCAAAAATCTGAATCACTTATTCAATAAATAATTATTAAATAAAATTTTATGTGTATGGTCATGTGAAATGAAACACTGTAAATTTGGGAGTCATATTAAGAAAAAATCTATATGATAAGTACAATGCCATTGAATAATAAAGAATGGATAATATATTTAATACTTATATATTTTAATGGTAGAAAAGTTCTGCAATTACTTCCACATTAAGAATGATAACTAAAATAAGTATATGTCTGTAGCATATTCATATTAACAGATGAAATTTCATATTCACTTTTTATATACCTATTGTGAAGTCATTTGCAAACACAAAAGACTGTTTTGACAATGTTGTCTGGTCAGAACATTTTAAATTATTATAAAAGGAAAAAACATGCTTTGCTGATCTTTTCACCTACTTGAACCAGATATGAAAAGAATAAAATCCTAAAATAAATAGTGGTGAATTTTAAAAACTCTAAACAGTTAAGGACAGAGTTCACTGATTTATGTTGAGAGCAATTAAGCAAAATAATTAATCATTGCCTTTGTTTTTATTGCAAATAGACAGTTTTTATTACTTTTATGTAAGAAATAAAGAATAAATCAATGAACACCACCACTAAAGAAACTTCTGATAATTTTAGTGGTTAAAAATAGTTGATTATTAGCTTCATATTAGGGATAAATAGAAATGTTATAATCTAATCCATGATTCAGAAAATTTATGCCATATGTCAATGATTAAACAAGAAATTATCCTGGCAAGGAAGTTAAAATCTTTCTTAACTAGTCATAAATTTACTATTAAGCAGGCTAAATAAAATTTCAGGATAATAAGTATTAGAAAATCCAACAATATTACTTCAAAGGCAGCAAGAATTTTCAAACAATAAACTGATTTCTTACCAAGAACCAAGACAATGGTTAGACAATAGAAGTACCATGTAAATGACAAGAAAAGAATTATGGACGGATTATGGTGGACCAACAACAGATGTCTAATAAATACTTAGGGAACTACATTTTTTGTATGTGTCTATGTGCATTAGTGTGTTAAGAATGAAAGTTTGAAGAGAAGTGAGTGTGAACTTTTTCATTTTATAATTCTGAACCAATGGTCTTGCAGGGGATTTAAGGACCTTGTGATAATCAAGATATCAAGTCCTTAGTTTAAAACTTCCTTTTCCTATTTACTTTGAAATTGTTTCCCTCTTTTTCACATTGGTTTATGAGAACACTAACAACTCAAGTACATGATCACTGAACTCAAAGAGGAAGCAGACCATGAAAGGGCTTCCATCTGCCTGTCCTGGCATGTGCATACTGGTGTGCTATCTTGAACTTTATGAATTTAACATTCCTAGCCATTTCCAAGTGAATTGCTCAAAAGTTCATTTTAACAAGTTAGGCTATCAGTACTTGACCTAGCAAAACTGGAAGGATATAAGGATTATTTATTCCAAAATTTTAGAGAAAGCAGTCAACTGGAATTATTTATGAGAGAGAAGAGGCAAATTCCTTAAATTCCTACATTGAAGTGAATATAATGCTCAATATATCATTCTCAAATGAGAATGAGCTAGTTTCATTAAAAAACATTATTGTTAATGAAAATAATTACTGGGTATTTCTCTTGCTGCTGTAACCAATTGCCACAAATGTCTCCAAAAGCTAAAATATATTTATCAATACACTCCCTAATCCCAGTATCCACAAAACATTTCTGGAATTTCTTGGCATAATCTCCATTTCAGATTTTGTGACATTGAAGAAAATGTTTCTTATTACTTTCCAACCATATTTTATTTATGACCCAAAACTAGCTGCCCCTGGCTTGGAAAACTGCACTTTACTTAGTCATCAGTCAAGACTGAGTGCTTATCTTGCAGTAGCAAAGAGCGATGCCCTACTACCTCATAAGGTAACATGCATGTATGCATGCATGCTAAGTTGCTTCAGTCGTGTCAGACTCTTTGCAACCCAGTGGACTGTAGCCCACCAGGCTCCTCTGTCCATGGGATTCTCCAGGCAAGAATACTAGAGTGGGTTGCCATGCCCTCCTCCAAGGGATCTTCCCAACCCAGGAATCAAAACTCCATATCTCTTACACCTCCTGCATTGGCAGGTGGATTGGCGCTTTACCACTAGCGCCAGCTTGGAAGACCCATAAGGTAACATAAGAGTAGGCAAAACTACAATTGTGAAAGAAGAATTCCTGGTGAAAATGTTTGAGGAGGTAGCATCACTACAAGTCCTCCATTAACTAATTTAAAAGATAAGCTAAGTAAATTTTTAAAAATTGTGTAGTTACACATCATAACTAGTTGGATTACATTTTTACATCATTATAAATATATCCCTACAGACTTATGAGAACTTTATGTATTTTTAAAAGTCTACACATACAAAGATCAACAGATAATAAAAGCATTCATTTAACACACATGTAGTATCTAGCATTCTGCTAGGCTTCCAAATGCAAGAATGAAGGCACACTCCTTGGCTATCAAAAAGTGCCGTATTAATAGCATCAATCATGCATTAAGATATGCTTTTTCAGAGTCATTAATAAGGAGGGTGAACTGATACACCTAAATGTATGGCATAAGATACTGGCAGCACTGAATGATTAGATTCAGTATATTCAATTAATAGTTTGTATTCAGTGTGAAAAATCCCACAGCATGCTCCCATACATACTGAATCACAAGAACAAGTCAGAGCTTTTGTCACATAGTTGAAGCTTGATACTATTTCATCTCCTAAAACTTGGTCCCATGTATATCAAAATTAAAAAAGCCCATCATGTAAAGATATATTTGAAAAATAACTAAGGCACCTACTTAATTTTTTTCATAATACAAATAGGAGAACTAAAAAAAAAAATCTTGTTTAGATGAGAAAAATGGAAGGGAGTGAAAAAGCAGTGTAGGAGAGATGAATTTAAAGAGGTAGAGAAATGTCACTCTAGAGTAAATGTTACATTTACTGAGCAACGGATTTACAAAATCAGTGAATGTTTGGTCCTCAAAGAACCTTCATTGTTGTTCAGTCGCTAACTCGTATCTGACCTTTTGTGACCCCATGGATTGTAGCACATCATAATTCCCTGTCCTTCACTATCTCCCAGAGTTTGCTCAAACACACGTCCATTGAGTCAGTGATGCTGTCTCATCTTCTGTCCCCTCCTTTTCCTTTTGCCTTCAGTCTTTCCCAGCATTAGGGTCTTTCCAACGAGTCAGCTCTTTACATCAGGTGGCCAAAGCACTGAAGCTTCGGCTTCAGCATCAGTCCTTCCAATGAATATCAGGGTTGATTTCCTTTAGGATTGATTGGTTTGCTCTCCTTGCAGTCCAAGGGCCTCTCAAGAGTCTTCTCCAGCACCACAGTTTGAAAGCATCAATTCTTTGGCACTCAGCCTTCTTTGTGTTCCAACTCTCACATCTGTACATGATTACTGGAAGAACCATAGCTTTGACTATATGGACCTTTGTCAGCAAAGTGATGTTTCTGCTTCTTAATATGCTGTCTAGGTTTGTCATAGCTTTCCTGCAAGGAGAAAGCATCTTTTATTTTCATGGCTACAGTCACCTTCTGCAGTGATTTTGGAGCCCAAGAAAATAAAATCTGTCAGTGCTTCCCCCTTCCCCCTATTTGCCATGAAATGATGGGACTGGATGCCATAATTTTAGTTTTTTTTAATGTTGAGTTACAAGCCAGCTTTTTCACCTTCCTCAAGAGGCTCTTCAGGTCCTTTTCACTTTTTGCCATTCGAGTGGTATCATCTATATATCTGAGATGAGATATGCAGATATGAGGTGAGAACGTTAAACATCATTTATCCCAATCCTATCATATCATGCTTAAGGAGACTGCGGCCCAGAAAGAGAAATGGTGGTTTGTTTTGTTTGTACAATCACGAATCGAAATCCAGTTTTTAAACTTCTCCATGGATTAAAACATTATCCGATTTAAAAACAACTAATATTGAAACTCTTGAGGAAAGTAAAAGCGGAGAGAGAAAAAAGTTGGCTTAAAACTCAACATTCAGAAAACTAAGATCAGGGCATCCAGTCCCATTACTTCATGGCAAATAGATGGGGAACAATGGAAACAGTGACAGACTTGATTTTCTTGGGCTCCAAAATCACCTTGGATGGTGACTGCAGCCATGAAATTAAAAGACGCTTGCTCTTTGGAAGAAAAGCTATGACCAACCTAGACAGCATATTAAAAAGCAGAGACATTACTTTACCGACAAAGGGCCATATAGTCTAAGTTGTGATTTTTCTAGTAGTCATGTATGGATGTGAGAGTTGGACCATAAGGAAAGTTGAGTGCTGAAGAACGGATTCATTTGAACTGTGGTGTTGGAGAAGACTCTTGAGAGTACCTTGGACAGCAAGGAGATCAAATCAGTCAATCCTAGAGGAAATCAATCCTGAATATTCATTGGAAGGACTGATGCTGAAGCTGAAGCTCCAATACTTCGGCCACTTGATGAGAAGAACTGACTCACTGGAAAAGACGCTGATGCTGGGAAAGATTGAAGGCAGGAGGAGAAGGGGATGGCAGAGGTTGAGATGGTTGGATGGCATCACTGACTTGATGGGCATGAGTTTGAGCAGGCTCCAGGAGTTGGTGATGGACAAGGAGGCCTGGCGTGCTGCGGTCCATGGGGTCGTAAAGAGTCAGACATGACTGAGTGCCTGAACTGAACTAAATACTGAAACTTACTATTGTTAGAGTTGGTACTAAACTCATGAGTTGCTTCAGAATATTAATGTATCCAAATAACAATGTCTTTAAATTCCATTCCTCCCTCGTTATAATATCTACAGTCACACCCAAACCTACCCATCCAACCTCACGTCCACACACACAATTCCCAAACCTTTTTTTGGTTTTTGCTATTTTGCTATTGGTTGTTGCTTTAGATACACATTTTTGCAAATGGAAGAAAAGCCTTACCTACATTTCCGCTATATTTCATTTAGTGATTGTATTGTATAAGTAGAGTTGCTTATAGAAATAAAAATTATTTGTTTGTAAAAGTTCAAAGAATCATTCAGCTAGTCATCAAAAATACAGCAGTGTGCTTTTCTTTAATGACAGTGCAGTGAAGGAAGAGGATAAGCAGAGAATTCTTTTTTCCTTTGGTACCTGATTTTTTTCCCTTCAACACAATGTAGGTGCACAATAGGTGATGAGACAGTTGAAGCTAAAGAGAGTGCTAAATTGAAGAAGTCGTAACTTTCTCATAGTTGTCCACAGGGTGTGATCAGGCACACTGGAGATTTTATCATTCAATTCATTCATTCATTCAAGAAACACTAGTTGGGGCAATGTAAGGTGGTAGAAATAGTGTAAGACTCAAGAAACTCAAGTTTAATGGATAAAAAAGACAAACTAAACATAATCTTAAAAAACTGAATCCTGGTTTAAATACAAGCCTTTTTCTTTCCTCCTCCAAAATCTAATGTATTCAGGAAAGGTGCAAGCTTGTTAACTAAGGTGTTTGTAAACAACAATGAGCTATTTCTCTCTCACTCACCCACATTAACATTTTCTAAACATGATTCTGTTCATACTCTATGAACTCATGTTCAAATAATTCACATTTCAAACAGCGATCACCCACCGCCCCCCACCCCCACCCCAACCCCCCAACACACACACTTGTTCTCTTACAGAATCATTTTGGATTAGATTTTAGACTGAGAAGTGATCTTGGAGTTCTAGAGTTCAATGGTCTCATTTTACAGAGGGGAAAAATGAAACCCAGATAGATGGGCATTTTCCCAAAGTAACCATTTAGAAGCTAATATTCAGAATTCGACATAGAATTCTCATTATTCTAATTCAATTTAAGAGTTTGTTCAATTTCTCCATGGAAAATACACACCCATAAGTTCCTCTTTCTCAAATCAGGAACTCTTGCTACACTGAACCCAGAAGGCAATGGCTCAACAACTGAGCCCCAGGGGTCAGCTGTACCTCTCCCTAATTGCATCATCTCTTCATGCCTGATGTCCTCAGGTTACAAGGGACCACAAAGTACTAAAGATAGAGAACTACTCTACCTAAGTAATCACAGACTGTTGTTGGTCAATGTTTACCACTTATGATTAAATAAAAGTCAAAATATCAAAACAAATCTTTTAATAAAAATCAAAGTGATAAATTTTTATCAAAATTTTAAAAATCTTTCTGAAAGCCTAAAGAAGGAAAGTATTCCCCTCAGTATATTCTCCCCATTCCTCTCTTTTAAAGAAATCTTTCAGAAGATACAGAAAAATCAACTGATGCAGATGGTAGGATCTGAGAACTACCAGGGGAACTCTGGTCTGTCCACAGACTATCAGTCATACTTACTTATAAAAATTCAGATTTTATATCTTATTTTGTTAATGACAGCATTGGGCATCCAGATTTTGAGAGTTTGAGACTGGGTTCAAATGAAAACTTCTACTGCTTATGATCATAAGGCACATCCATTTTTTAAAAAAATAAAGTATTTAGACTTAGAAGGGATCTTGGGGGAAAAATGTGGTAGTAAGATAATGATTGGTTTTGGAGTAAGTATTTCGTCCTTCTAGGTAGCTAATTTCATAGCTTTAGAAAGTAATTTTTAGGAGACGGTGGTACAAATAGAGAGAGTAGCATTGAAACATATATATTGCCATAGGTAAAACAGATAGCCAGTGGGAATTTGCTGTATTGTACTGTATGCAGGGAGCTTAAATCTTGTGCTCTGTGACAACCTAGAGGGGTGAGATGGGGTAGGAGGTGGGAGGGAGGTTCAAGAGGGAAGGGGACATACGCATGCCTATGGCTTATTCATGTTGATGTATGGCAGAAACCAACATAATATTATAAAGCAATTATCCTCCAATTGAAAATAAATACTTAAAAAAAAAAGACAAATTCAGCTTGCAAAGAAAGAAAAGATTTTTTTGTAAATCTCCCTGGTCTTCTCTTATATGGAAGGGATAATAATACTACATTGTTTAAGGATTATTAGCTAAACATATAAAATATCTAGCACATAAAAAATAATAACAAATTGGAGCTATTTCTATTTACTTTAGTTTTAAATTCCCAACTGGCTATGTGCTTGAAGAATGGATAACAGCAAGGGAATGAAAGGGAAATAAACCTTAGCAATAAGTGCCAGACATGTGACAATGCAAGTTAAGCAACAGTAGTAGCTGTTTCCTTTCACTAACCACTGATCATATGCCAGCAATTTATTAGGAGATTTAATACATTATTTTATTTAATCTCCCCAAATGCCCTGATGAGACAGGAATTATCACCTCCATTGTATAGAAAAGGAATCGGGGAGTCAGAGAAGTTAAGTAATGTGCCCAAGAACACATAGATAATAAGCAACAGAGCCAAAGTAGGAAGAAGGGCAGAAGAAATGGCCTGAAGTTGCTCTTAAGCTTAATCATACATAAAAAAAAATATTTCAGAAGCAAATAGAAGATATATGCAACAAACACATACACATCTTCCCACTATGAGCACCTTAAGAACTGGGGCCAGGGTTCATTAACCCAGGTGAACTCAGAATCTGGGGCAATTCCTGGAATACAGTGAGTGCTCATTAGATATATGTGTATGATAATTAATTGGAAAACAATTGGCAATGGGGGCAATAAGATATCACATTCTGTCAACGCAAAGTCTTTGTGATGACAGTAAATATAAAAGATTGTGTAGTGAGAACATTCATGCAGAAAGACAATAGTCACAAACTAAAAATATCTTTACATATCTACTGTCTGATAATACTAATGTCTGTTCATAGAGCTTTCACTTCATTATGTTATTATATAAAGAGTTCAATCACTATGAGTAGTATTATCTTAAAATGTGAAGGACAATGAGGAGGATACACACATTCACAGATACACACATCTGTATTTTGGGGATGACCTAAAATTTACTCCATTGTATATGAGGGAAAAATATAAATGAAAGAAAACTCTCTTTGAAAGCTTAAAAAAATGAAACAAAAGCTTAATTCTTTCATTCAAATAATATCTATAATTTAAAGTCATGACAAGATAAATTCACAGTTACGTTAGAATCGTGCAATTACATGTGCACAAGTGAAAGCTCAGTGATGGGATAGCTCGCTCTTTGGGAGGGAGGGAGTAGAATGGGAGTATTATGAAAACAAAGAGTACCTTGGTCCATCAGAATTTTCAAAGAAAATAACCCTTTGGCCAGACCATAATTCCCCATAGAAACAACCTACATAGAGTCACATACAGTGACTAAATTATGTTTATGCTTTTATTAAGCAACAGAGCTCATTCTGACAATTTATCTACTAAGACTCATGCCAGAAAACTGCTTATTCATTTTCTATATTCTGTTTGGAAAACAAAACATGACACATAACAATATAAAGAAAACTATAATCCCGAGACGCATGTGCAGTCACTGTACAAAAGTGTTCTAAACTGTCTTAGGCCTGTGGCACTGGCTTTCCAAACAGCATTTAAACACTGCCACATGCTGTTCATCTGTGTGTCTTGCAGCCTGTGGCACCGGCCTGACCTCGACAGAATGAATCGCGCACCAAATTAATGAAGCTATTAACTCTTCAAAGGAAACTTCCCTGGTGGCTCAGATGGTAAAGAATCTGCCTGCAATGCAGGTAACCCAGGTTGGATCCCTGGGTTGGGAAGATGCCCTGGAGAAGGGAATGGCTACCCACTCCAGTATTCTTGCCTGAAGAATTCCATGGACAGAGGAGCCAGGTGGGCTACAGTCCATGGGGCTGCAAACTGTCGGACACAAGTGAGCGACTTAACACTTTCACTTCACACTTAACTCCTCAAAAGGACCAACCAGTCTTGAAAAAGGGAATTATAAAAATCTTGAGAACTAAATAATTCCTTAAGAATTAGTAATTTCTAATAACGCCATTTTCAGCAACATGGATGGACCTGGAGGAGTGTCATACTGAGTGCAGTCAAGTCAGAGCAGGAGAAAAATGGTATGCCGTCCCATATATGTGGAGTCTAAAAGGAAATGATGCAAATAAACGTACTGACAAAACAGAAAGACTCACAGGCTAGAAAATGAACTTATGGTTGCCAGGATGAAGGGATAGTTAGGGGGTTTCGGACAGTTATGTACACAGTGCTATATTTAAAATGGATAAGCAACAAGGACCTACTGTATAGCACATGGAACTCTGCTCAGTGTTATGTGGCAGCCTGGGTGGGAGAAGCTTTGGGGGAGAATGGATATGTATGGCTGAGTGCCTTTGCTGTTCACCTGAAACTATCATAATACTGTTGATTCACTATACCCTGCTGCTGCTGCTGCTGCTGCTGCTAAGTCGCTTCAGTCGTGTCCGACTCTGTGCGACCCCATGGACGGCAGCCCACCAGGGTCCCCCGTCCCTGGGATTCTCCAGGCAAGAACACTGGAGTGGGTTGCCATTTCCTTCTCCAATGCAGGAAAGTGAAAAGTGAAAGTGAAGTCACTCAGTCGTGTCCGACTCTCAGCGACCCCATGGACTGCAGCCCACCAGGCTCCTCCATCTATGGGATTTTCCAGGCAAGAGTACTGGAGTGGGGTGCCATTGCCTTCTCCACACTATACCCTAATACAAAATAAAAAGTCTTTAAAAAAAGGAATTAGTAATTTCTAATTAAGATGAAGCACACAGTTATAGTCATGACACAGCAGTCTCTGTGAGCACACTCTTCAGTTAAACATATTTTACATATAACATACTGAATTTACTAATGTGCTTGAATTTTTATTTTACAAATTTCATCACAATCTCTCTTTATCAGTGTTGTATGTGATACTACATAGGAACCACATTCTCTAAAAACATTAGTTTGAGTGTATCTTTTGTAGTCTACAGCAAATTACATACACTTGTTCTAAAAGTAGTGTAACATCCAGATGCTTGTAATGTACCTCAAGGCAGGAATCATGCTGTATTCAGTTTTGTTCTTTCCACGGCTGATGTAAGAGGAGATACTGAGAAAATACTTATTAAATTAATAAACAGATGAATGAATAAGCATAGTTTAAAAGTTTGGGAATTTATAGAGAATGACTACCACATCCTCAAAGAAACTACCACTGACTTCTTGTTTCCTTTTTATGAAAGTAATATAGATGGAAAGAGATTCAAGCTAGTTGTTATTTTCACATCTTCTTCCCATATTCAGCAACAGTATCAACTAAAATAAAGACACTAAAGATCTTCATTGATTTTTGTTATTTTGATCAGAAAAGTTGAACCAAGTTGTGCCATTCTTAAATTCTTATCTAAAGGCCTTAAATTTTTGTTTTTTTAAACTTAAGTTTGTATTGGGGTATAGCCCATTAACAAACAATGTGATGGTTTCAGGTGAACAGCAAAGGGACTCAGCCATATATAAACATGTATCCATCCTGCTTCAAACTCTCCACCCATCCAGGCTGCCACATAACATTGAGCAGCATTCCCTGAGCTATACTGTAGGTCCTTGTTGGTTATCCATTTTAAATATAGCGGTGTGTCCATGTCCATTCCAATCTATCCCTTCCCCTCATCCTTCTACCTGGTAAAGGCCTTAATTTTACTAAAAATCAAGTATAAGACATTCCAATTAAAAACATGTCAGTGGTAAAAGGAAAAAATGTTAAGTGGCATGCAGCATAAACTCAGTATTCACTCACTTTAGTCATTTATTCAGTGATTCAAATACTTAAAATATCTAATGTCTTTAGAGGAGATAAAGTGCTGAAGGGAAAAAGTACTGGTTGGGCTCATTTCTAAACTCATAATCACTGGGTCTGAGTGGATCTTAGTGCTGCCTAACAACCCTACTTCACTCTGCTCAATCCATTTCTCTAGGTGACTATGATCATACCTCTCTTCTCCCTTTAAACCTTCGAAACCTCCTGCCTCTCCTCAATAACAGCTGATGGTTCTGCTTCCTGTTTCATTGAGAAACAAATCAATAAGAAAATGACTTCCACAGGCTCTCATTTCCAAAGACATCTTCCTGTCCCCACATATGCGTGTATGCTCTGCTTCCCTCCTGTTATTCTGGGAGAACTGGGGCTCCCATCTAAGGCCCCATCCTATATCTCCTACTCAAGACCATGACTCCTGTCACTGTCCAGTCTGGGTCTACAACATCAATTTTCCCCTTTCTATTATATTCTTTCCATCAGTAATGACCATGTCATAATACATCCCATCTTAAAACATACAAAACAATGAAAACATGATACAACCTCCTCCTCCAGCTACCAGTCCAATATTTTGCCCCCTTTTACAGAAAAAAACTCCTCTATAGGACTGTCAAACTATGACATTCTTGGTAGAAATAGTATAACCTTCAAAGAGCAAAAATTGGCTCTTACATGGCAAACAATTCTTATTCTTTTTTATATATAATGTGTGTGTGTGTGTGTGTGTGTGTGTGTGTGTGTGTATGCTGCTAAGTTGCTTCAGTCGTATCCGACTCTGTGCGACCCCATAGACGGCAGCCCACCAGGCTCTCCCGTCCCTGGGATTCTCCAGGCAAGAACACTGGAGTGGCTTGCCATTTCCTTCTCCAATGCATGAAAGTGAAAAGTGAAAGTGAAGTCGCTCAGTCGTGCCTGACTCTTAGCGACCCCATGGACTGCAGCCCACCAGCCTCCTCCGTCCATGGGATTTTCCAGGCAAGAGTACTGGAGTGGGGTGCCATTGCCTTCTCTGGGGTGTGTGTATGTGTGTGTGTATATATATATATATATATATATACACAATGTGTAACAAATATAAAGTATATCCATGATATTATAATTCCATTAGGGTAGATGGAGTAGGTGGAGGACAACTAGGAAAGTTGTCCTAAAAAAGCTCCTTAGGGAGGTGGTAATGAAAACAAGATTGAGAAATACTCTACACCACTATCTCTATGTCCTCTCTCTTCCCGTTTCTTCTAGAGCATTCTCCAATCTGTTTTTCATTCCCAATGACCTATGGAAGCTACTACTGTCAATGTTACCTATGTCCTTCATATTGCTAAATCCAAAGGCTAACTCTTACACGAAACTATAGGTAGCATTTGGTATAGCTTATCACTTCTTCTTTTTTTTTTTTTTTTTTTTTGTTCTTTTAAATTTTATTTTATTTTTAAACTTTACATAATTGTATTAGTTTTGCCAAATATCAAAATGAATCCGCCACCGGCATACATGTGTTCCCCATTCTGAACCCTCCTCCCTCCTCCCTCCCCACACCATCCCTCTGGGTCGTCCCAGTGCACCAGCCCCAAGCATCCAGTATCGCGCGTCGAACCTGGACTGGCAACTCGTTTCTTACATGATATTCTACATGTTTCAATGTCACTCTCCCAAATCTTCCCACCCTCTCCCTCTCTCACAGAGTCCATAAGACTGTTCTATACATCAGTGTCTCTTTTACTATCTCGTACACCAGGTTATTGTTACCATCTTTCTAAATTCCATATATATGCGTTAGTATACTGTATTTATGTTTTTCCTTCTGGCTTACTTCACTCTGTATAATAGGCTCCAGTTTCATCCACCTTATTAGAACTGATTCAAATGTATTCTTTTTAATGGCTGAGTAATACTCCATTGTGTATAGGTACCATAGCTTTCTTATCCATTCATCTGCTGATGGACATCTAGGTTGCTTCCATGTCCTGGCTATTATAAACAGTGCTTCGATGAACACTGGGGTACACGTGTCTCTTTCCCTTCTGGTTTCCTCAGTGTGTATGCCCAGCAGTGGGACTGCTGGATCATAAGGCAGTTCTATTTCCAGTTTTTTAAGGAATCTCCACACTGTTCTCACTTCTTCTTTCTATGGGCTTCCCTGATAGCTCAGTTGGTAAAGAATCTGCCTGCAATACAGGAGATTCCGGTTCAATTCCTGGGTTGGGAAGATCTGCTGGAGAAGGGATAGTCTACCCACGCCAGTGCTCTCAGGCTTCTGTTGTGGCTCAGCTGGTGAAGAATCCACCTGCAATGTGGGAGACCTGGGTTTGATCCCTGGGTTGGGAAGATCCCCTGGAGAAGGGCAAGGCTACCACTCCAGTATTCTGGCCTGGAGAATTCCATGGACTGTATAGTCCATGGGGTTGCAAAGAGTCAGAGACAACTGAGCGACTTTCACTCTTCTTTCTACAAACATTTTCTTGGTACCACTAATGCTTGGCTTGCTTCTTATATGAGATCCTATATGAGGAACAGAATTGATGCAAGAATGATTGATTATTGAACATCTGGATTGCAACCAGTCTTCAACACACCACTTGCTATAATCCAAATTACCCTCATTTCTTCCCTGTATCTTCATAGCATCAGTCTATCTGGTCAACCCAGCTCTCTTATAGTCTAAATTCCACACAACAGCAGGAAAATACTTCTTCAAATCTAAGTTAGATTATGTCATTCCTTCAGTGGCTTTCTATCTCATATGGAGTAAAATCCAATGTCTTTACCACAACTTACAAAGCCCTACATAACTGGGCCTCCCACTTTCTGTCTCCTCTCATCTCCTATCACTGCCCCTCCCTGTACACTGTATGGCAGCCACAACAACCCCCTTGTGAAATTCCTCATTCTTTGGGGCTTTTCTGCTTGCAACTACTTCTGTTAGACTATCCCTCCAGATAATCTCACGGCTCCTACCTTGAGGTCTCTGCTGCTCAAAAATCACTTTGTCACAGATCTGCACATAAGTACTCCTTGTCACTTTTTATTTACATATTGCTTCATTTTCTTTCCCAGCACTTACTATCATCTCACATAGATATTTATTTTTCCTCCTCCTACTGGAATAGAATATTATGCCTCCTCTCACTGGAAAAGAAATTCTTGGAGCTTTTACTTGTCGGTTCACTGCTGTATTCAGGGTGTCTAGAACAAAATCTAGCATATAGCAGATGTTCAATAAATATTTACATATTAAAGATTCAATATCTGAATAAAAGAGATTACAATTTCTACTTTAAAAAAAATAAAGCTGGATTTTAAGTCCTCTTCTTGGAATTTAATTTTATAATCTCATATGCCTGTGGTAAATAAAATCATTAAGATATGAAAAATATTTAACAGCCCATAGAACAGAAGGCAAACTCTACTTTGGATATGGTGATGTTCTTTGTCTGTTTCATGGAAGAAATTTTGGGAGAGACCAATATTTAAACAGTTCCTTCAAACTAACAGAGAATGCGACACTGGTAAACATAAAATGCTCTGTGCTAGCTACACAAGTACTTTTATAGATTCTAATTCTTTTCTGGGAGCACACATTCAAGTGAGAATGAGAAAAAGTCAGACTCTGGAAACAGGGTTCAGCAGAATAATAAGTAAGAATGTCTGATCTTCATCAGTCATGTCTCATAGATCTGATACAACAGAGTAAGAAACTTCTTAAGTGAGATACATTGGTGGAAAAGAAAAACAAATTTTAGCAAAAGCTTATCCAGTGTGGAATGTTGGTCTTTTTTTTAATCTCTCTCTTGCTCTTTTTTAATCTTAATGTTTTAAATTCCCTGCTTTAAAATTAGTAGTTGATTGTGGAGATACTTTCTTATTTGTGTTTAGCACACTTTATTTGAATCTTCAGATTTTTTCTTTTTTGTTGTTCTTTTTTTAAAAATTTTTTTAAATTTTATTTTATTTTTTTAACTTTACAATATTGTATTGGTTTTGCCATATATCAACATGCATTCACCACAGGTATACACGTGTTCCCCATCCTGAACCCTCCTCCCTCCTCCCTCCCCGTACCATTCCTCTGGGTCATCCCAGTGCACCAGCCCCAAGCATCCAGTATCATGCATCGAACCTGGACTGGTGACTCATTTCCTATATGATATTATACATGTTTCAATGCCATTCTCCCAAATCATCCCACCCTCTCCCTCTCCCACAGAGTCCAACAGACTGTTCTATACATCAGTGTCTTTTTTGCTGTCTTACCATCTTTCTAAATTCCATATATATGCGTTAGTATACTGTATTGGTGTTTTTCTTTCTGGCTTACTTCACTCTGTATAATAGGCTCCAGTTTCATCCACCTCATTAGAACCGATTCAAATGTCAGAAAGCTAACAATCCTAGTTCTCAAATTTCTTCTGTCTTTAAAATGTCTTTGCCAGCTCAGATGGGGAAAAGTTTAATTCTACTCAGTTGGTGACTCAGTTGGTGATAATGACGCAACTCAATAAAATATAGCTCTCCGCTCTTTCATCTCACCCCATCTCTAGTTTTGACATTCCTTTTTAAAGCATTTCTGTTATTGAAGAACTCTGATTGAAAAATAGAGTTCTAAGTTTAGAAGGAAGTACAGAGTAAGACAGCATTAAGAAGGGATCTTTTCTTCCTTTAGAGTAGCAAACTTGTGGTCTAGGTTCATACCCCATACATTTATTCATACCCCATATGTTTATTGACAGCATGTGTACAAGAAAAAAAGAGTCCAAATATTTACACTATAGGTGCATTTACATCAAGCATGGGGAGATCACATACATAAGTGCAGGGTAAAGAGGTCAAAGGGTATATTATCCCAGTTGTTATTAGAACCTAGAGAAAATCTGGATTTCAGATTTGCTACCCAACAGCTATGTGACCTTAGACAAATTAATTTAATTTCTCTGAGTCTCACTTTTCCCTTCTATAAAATAGGAATGAAAATACTTCTTATAGGTAATTATAAAGAGTAAAACATATAATACAGCCAAAAATGCTTAATAATAAATAAAATCACAAAATGCTGTTTGATGTTGGTTCTCATCATCATCTAGTTAATCCTCTGACCCTTTCTTTTTTTTCATCACAAATAATTTGTTCCCTAGAGGGATATTTGTGCTAAACACAAATAAGAACATATTACCACAAGCAACTACTAATTTTAAAGCAGGGAATCTAAAACATTACGATTAAAAAAGAACAAGAGCAATATTCTACATTGGGTATTAACTTCCTCTGTCCTGCCAGGACATGGAGTGGTAATAAGCACAAGTAATACCAGAGTCTGGAGAAGGAAATGGCAATCCACTCCAGTATTCCTGCCTGGAAAATCCCACAGTCAGAGGAGCCTGGGAGACTACAGTCCACGGGGTCACAAGAGTCAGACACAACTTAGTGACTGAACAGCAACAACAATTAGAGTCAGACCACTTGAAACTCCAAGATGGATAAAAGTTTCTGCCATTTCCACTGACTCCTGAGTTTTGGAAAGGTGACAGAGAGGGAGAAATTAACTTGGGTTGCCTATCAGGCATTTAGAGAGAAAATGGAAGATTAAGTGAAACCAACTCTCATTATTTACTATTTTGTAAATAATAATAAAGACAACTAGATGAGACAGATATAAAAGGTGAAGATCAAGATATAATAAATAAAAGGAATTCAATAGTAATAATTGTTTTTTTTCCCCCCTAAAACTGAGATATCAGTTCACAAGCTTGCAGGAAATGCCTAACAGAACAGCTAATATCTAAAGAACTTCAGAAACTGAGTTATTTCCCCTCCTATGGAGATGATCTGCTGGAGAAAGCAATGAAGCATATTATTCGATGAATAAATGACTTTTATTTCCTGTGCTTCTAATCAAAATCTTTTCAGTATAATGTCAAGGAAAAATGAAGAATTTAAATTTCTTTTAGTAAAAAGAATTGGTTCTCATTTTTCCAACAAGGATGATGGGAAATTCTAGAAGTTCCAGGAAGGAGGTTGAAGGTGTTCATTATGAATTGTATTGTATTATTACATTTCATGATACATAATAAGTTCTGAGATTATGCATTTTTGTAGTACTAAGCATCTATTTAAGAACTATTACCAAAAAAAAAAGAACTATTACCAAAGTTCTAAGCATCTGTTTAAGGAGAGAGTGCATATGTTAAGATTAGAAGCCTTTTGAACAATGTTCCAAGTCTTCAAGTGTTTTATTCCTCTTAATCCAATTAGATAAAGCTGTTTCCCATCTCGATGTATCTAGGCAGGTTTTAAAAGGTGTGTGTGCTGTGTGCTCAGTCATGCCTGACTCTTTGCCACCCCATGGGGTGTAGTCCACCAGGCTTCTCAGCCCATGGAATTTTCCAGGCAAGAAGGCTGGAGTGGGTTGCCATTTCCTATTCCATGGAATCATCCTGACCCAGGGATCAAACACGCATCTCTTGCATCTCCTGCATTGGCAGGCAGATTCTTTACCACTAGCGCTACCTGGGAAGCCTCTTTTTTTTTTTTAACTGCTTTGAGTCTCTATATTTTATTATTTTTTTAATATAAATTTATTTATTTTAACTGGAGGCTAATTACTTTACAATATTGTATTGTTTTTGCCATACATCAACATGAATCTGCCATGGGTGTACACGTGTTCCCCATCCTGAACCCACCCTCCCACCTCCCCCCTCCCCATACCATCCCTCTGGGTCATCCCAGTGCACCAGGCCTGAGCATCCTGTATCATGCATCAAACCTGGTCTGGCGATTAGTTTCACATATATTATACATGTTTCAATGCCATTCTCCCAAATCATCCCACCCTTGCCCTCTCCCACAGAGTCCAAAAGACTGTTCTATACATCTGTGTCTCTTTTGCTGTCTCGCATACAGGGTTATCGTTACCATCTTTCTAAATTCCATATATATGCGTTAGTATACTGTATTGGTGTTTTTCTTTCTGGCTTACTTCACTCTGTATAATAATAGGCTCCAGTTTCATCCACCTCATTAGAACTGATTCAAATGTATTCTTTTTAATGGCAGAGTAATACTCCATTGTGTATATGTACCACAGCTTTCTTATCCATTCATCTGCTGATGGACATCTAGGTTGTGGGAAGCCTCTTTAAAAGGTAGATTCTATGTTTTTTGATGAACTAGGACCTCTGTTGCTTGTTCAACAGATGTTCATATCCAAGATTCACTGCATTCTACCCCAAATCCACATCTCCAGCTTTATCTCCCCAAAATTCCCCACTGCAAAGCCCTTGCTCACACTAAGCCAATCTATTTTTTAGGTCCTAACATATAAAACAAGTGCTTATACTTTCAACTTTTTGCTAAGACCAGTTTTCTCTTCAAAGCATTCTCCTCCTTTCCTTCTGCCTGTGTTTTGCGATATACTTCAGACTGTGTCATTTTCCTGCTCAGTACATAGAGACTGAGGGCCTACATGCGTGAGGCACTCACAGGGAGCAGGTGAGTCAGAGCCAGTTTCCATCTTTATGACTTTATATTCCCACACTCTACCAGGAAAGACACACATTGCACAACGGACCAAGCCATTAATTAACTACAATTGTGATAGTGTTCAAACATGAGGCACATGAGGATAACACGTAATGGGAGAAATAGCCTGGTCTTCGGGGTTGCGGCTGCTGCTGCTAAGTCACTTCAGTTGTGTCTGACTCTCTGCGACCCCATAGACGTCAGCCCACCAGGGCAGTTGAATATTTGGTTCAATATTTGAATATTTGGTGAATCCCCCACCCCTGGGATTCTCCAGGCAAGAACACTGGGGTGGGTTGCTATTTCCTTCTCTAATTCTTCAGGGTTAGGAAGACATTATTGTAGAAACAGTTTTGAACTGAATTTGAAGGATGAGAAGGGGGCTAAAGTGGGACAAAAGGAAGTCAATAAGTAAGCTTTTTTGATGGATTCGTGGTTATTACTGGGGTTTCCCAGGTGGTGCTATGTTAAAGAACCCACCTGCCAATGCAGGAGACATAAGAGATGCGGATATGATCCCTAGGTTGAGAAGATCCCCTGCAGGAGGACACAGCAACCCATTCCAGTATTCTTGCCTGGAGAATCCCATGGACAGAGGAGCCCAGTGGGCTACAGTTCATAGGGTCACAGAGTCAGACACGACTAAGGTGACTTAGCATGCACATACACGTGAAAGTGAAAGTGTCAGTCCTCAGTTCTGTCCGACTCTGCAACCCCACAGACAGTAGCCTGCTAGGCTCCTCTGTCCATGGAATTCTCTAGTCAAGAATACTGGAGTGGGTTGCTATTCCCTTCTCCAGGGCATCTTCCTGACCCAGGGATCAAACCCAGGTCTCCCACATAGCAGGTAGATTCTTTACCATCTGAGCTATTGGGGAAGCCCATATGCATAGTTATCATTAAATTGGGGTGTATTAAAAAAAAAAAAAAAAACATAAGGGCTTCCCAGGTGGCTCAGTGGTAAAGAATTCACCTGCCAATGCAGGAGACATGGGTTCAATCCCTGGATTGGGAACATCCCTTGGAGAAGGAAATGGCTACTCACTCTGGTATTCCTCCCTGAAAAATCCCACGGACAGAAGAGCCTAGCAGGCTACAGCCCATGGGGTCACAAAGAGTCGGACACAACTTAGTGACTAAACAACAACAATAAAAACACAGTAAGGAACTTCTTGCCTTTCAGACATTAAAACTGCAATAGTATTTTTGCCCCTTTACCCTGGCTCTCTATAAAATTGGGGATAAAAAGCAATTAAAAAAGCCACTGGAGATGGACCTGGCCAACTGCTCTGAGGGGTATGAGAAATTATCAATAAGACCAGGCCTTACTGCTCTGAGCCCCACTGCCCAGACAGTACAGGAAGAAGACTCAAGGGGATATGTAAGCTCAGCTTTATGAAGAATGTCACATTCCTGGAGAGAAGCTTTTTCCCCAGATCCTGCAGGGAGAGGGTAATTCCCCTTCCAAGAGGCCCCAAGAGAATAATTCAGAAACAAACTCTGGGTAGGGAACTCCCCAAAGGGGTAGCCAGGACCTTTTCTAACTAGGTACTTCCTGAACTGAAGAACTTGCTAGGGCAAAACTTTGCTGATGCGGCTCCTGGGAGAGACACTGCTGCTTCTGGGTTAGAGAAGGGGGCTGTTAACAGCCCCAGAAATGTTCAGCGTGAAGTTGAAATCTGCCCACTGGACCAAGAAAACATATTACGCACTGTCTATGTGGACCCATCACCAACCATCAGACAACAGGAATGAAGTACAGGGAAACCTAGACCATCTTCTTACCACCACCAAGCTGCCAGTCAGTCATGGGAGCAATCAGTGTTTCCCGGAGAACACTGAGTCTAAAGGGAGGAAGGCATAGATATTCAAAAAGAAACTGAAAGGGTATGTGTGTTGATATAAAATAGACCCCACAGTTCACCCTGCCACAAGCCCCTGGTACCACAGACAGGCCTACTTGGCACTAGGCATAGAAAGAATGATTCTGAATCAAGACTGAAGTTCAAAAATAAGCACAGCTGAGTCTTAAAAACCAAATATTCAACAGACAAAAGTGACTAGAAAGTTGGAGCACATGACCAAGATGTCATTAAGGCACTCAACCTCTAGAAAGACATGGAGTTCAAGTAGGAAAATGTGAGGGCAGTTCCAGGAAAAAATAAAACTTCCCTATTTTTGCACCCATATAGTTCAGACTCCTTAAAAATGAGTTACAACCACAAAGTGACTATAAAGAAAATAATACATCTGATTTATTTCTGTTTAACAGTTGCATGATTTTCTGTAGTTTGGGAGTACTAGAATTTTGATTGTTACCTCTTATTGTTTATTGATAGCATTCACCTAGTTTCCAGTTTTTTCCTTTTTATTCCCATTTATTGCTAAACTGGGTAATAAAGGATCAACACTGGCATTTTGACATCTGTATGTTTTAATACCTATAGCTATATTACTTTCCCAAAATTTCGTAATGGTTCTCATTCTCAGTGTTTGAGAATGCCTATACACTCATTAGCACTGAATATTTTACATTTTTTATTAATCTTTTAAGATTTCTGCCAAAATGATAAATGAAAACAGGAACTTTATTCTTGCCTTAATTTATATTTCCCTTGACTTAAAGTAAGATTTAGCCTCACGGCATAAGTTTATTGGTCACTAACTCTACACCTAAAGCAACTAGAAAAGAAAGAAATGAAGAACCCCAGGGTTAGTAGAAGGAAAGAAATCTTAAAAATTAGGGCAGAAATAAATGCAAAAGAAACAAAAGAGACCATAGCAAAAATCAACAAAGCCAAAAGCTGGTTCTTTGAGAGGATAAATAAAATTGACAAACCATTAGCCAGACTCATCAAGAAACAAAGGGAGAAAAATCAAATCAATAAAATTAGAAATGAAAATGGAGAGATCACAACAGACAACACAGAAATACAAAGGATCATAAGAGACTACTATCAACAATTACATGCCAATAAAATGGACAACTTGGAAGAAATGGACAAATTCTTAGAAAAGTACAACTTCCCAAAACTGGACCAGGAAGAAATAGAAAATCTTAACAGACCCATCACAAGCACGGAAATTGAAACTGTAATCAAGAATCTTCCAGCAAACAAAAGCCCAGGTCCAGATGGCTTCACAGCTGAATTCTACCAAAAATTTAGAGAACAGCTAACACCTATCTTGCTCAAACTCTTCCAAAAAATTGCAGAGGAAGGTAAACTTCCAAACTCATTCTATGAGGCCACCATCACCCTAATACCAAAACCTGACAAAGATCCCACAAAAAAAGAAAACTACAGGCCAATATCACTGATGAACATAGATGCAAAAATCCTTAACAAAATTCTAGCAATCAGAATCCAACAACACATTAAAAAGATCATACACCATGACCAAGTGGGCTTTATCCCAAGGATGCAAGGATTCTTCAATATCCGCAAATCAATCAATGTAATACACATTAACAAAATGAAAAATAAAAACCGTATGATTATCTCAATAGATGCAGAGAAAGCCTTTGACAAAATTCAACATCCATTTATTAAAAAACTCTCCAGAAAGCGGGAATAGAGGGAACATACCTCAACATAATAAAGGCTATATATGACAAACCCACAGCAAACATTATCCTCAATGGTGAAAAATTGAAAGCATTTCCTCTAAAGTCAGGAACAAGACAAGGGTGCCCACTTTCACCATTACTATTCAACATAGTTTTGGAAGTTTGGGCCACAGCAATCAGAGCAGAAAAAGAAATAAAAGGAATCCAAATTGGAAAAGAAGAAGTAAAACTCTCACTATTTGCAGATGACATGATCCTCTACATAGAAAACCCTAAAGACTCCAACAGAAAATTACTAGAAATAGTCAATGACTATAGTAAAGTTGCAGGATATAAAAAAAAAAAAAAAAAGCAATAAAATGCAAATTTCAAGACAATACATTTAGAAGGTACCATATGCCTGGAGCAAGGTGTAGAAGGGCACTCACTAAGCTGTTAACGTTAATTATTATACCTCCAGGGAGTAGAAAAGGAAGACAGAACAGGAAATGAATTATTAGTTCAACTTTGGATTGTTTCATTTTTATAAGATTATTAATCAGCTTTGTCATTTAAAGTGATGAAAAATTATTTGGGGGAGAGGAGAACCAGGACTACTTAATTTTTTTTAACTTACCCAACAAAATGTAATATAACAAACATTCAAAAAAATTTGTGGAATGAAGTACAGGGGAATAGGAGGGAGATGAAATATGTTTAAATTTAAATGTGTTTGCAAGAGGTAAGAAGATAACCAATAATGGAATGACAAAGCACTGTAGATCGTATAAATGAACAATGTGAGGAAAGGAATAAGAATATTTGATAGAGTTGGCCAATAAGAAAAAGGGAAAAAGTGGGGGAAAAAGTAAAATAAAAAATAGACATCAATGTTAAGGATAAATACAATATAATTGTTATTTCATTAAATGTAAAAGGGTTGAATTCTCTTATCAAAAGAAATAGACTTTTCATGTTAGATTTAGAAACTCTCAGCTAGATGGGTTAATATCTATGTGGCTGGAATTATGACTGGTTTTATTTTCTTTTTACTTTCAAAACTTTCATCAATAAAGTATATCAATTATAAAATAAAATTCAAATTTAAAAAGTATATAATATCAAAAAAAGAAAGATTCTGAACAATTTTATGTAACTTAAATATAAGCGCTAAGGGGAAAATTGGTGGTAGAATATCTGAAATCAGAGACTGGAAAGGAACACAGTGCGGGGACAGCCTGAGGAGCTCTGTTCTGCTGCTAGAGTACAAGTGGGAGAAAAGAGGAGGGGTGGTACTCGGGTAAGTACTGAGAAGGTGGTTATTTACTAGTACATCTTTAGAAAGTAAAAACCGTAACACCGGGATTTTTAATAGTTCATTAAAAACCTATCATCTGTGAATTTACTGAAACTTTTAAATGATTACACTTCAGATGAACAAGTGTTTTGACTTCTAAAATGTAAGCCAAGTAAGCGTTTTTTGTACTGTATGGTACATGCATGTGTGCCAAGTCACTTCAATCATGTTTAACTCTTTGCAATCCCATGGACTGTAGCCTTCCAGGCTCCTCTGTCCATGGGATTCTCCAGCCAAGAATACTGGAATGGGCTGCCACTTCCTTCTCCAGGGAATCTTCCCAATCCAAGGATCAACTCTGGTCTCTTACATCTGCATTGGCAGGTGGGTTCTTTACCACTAGCGCCACCTGGGAAGCATTTTTTAGATGTAGTCAAATAAATAATATTTTATTGTATTGAAAACTTCTGTACATTGAAGTAGAGTGGCATCTCCTTAGTGTAAAACTATGTACCTTAAGGCTTAAAGGTTTCTGCTCTTCCTTCAGTGGCTATATTCTAGAATTTTAATAACAGTTTCAGGTTCTCCTAATTTATAAGTGAATATATATGTACATGTATACATGCATCTCCATCATTACTGTAAATCTCCATTGTACAAGTGTGGAGTATTATATTTCTAGATAAATAATTTTTAATTTCTCTTGGATTATATTCATATATGCATGTGATCCTCTGGTTATTATAGTTTGCCTTCTTGAGACCTGAAGCTTTACCACATTTTTGCTATAATTCAGCAACTAGAAATTAAAGAACTCGCCAAAATATGTTATTTAGGAAAAATAAACTCACTTTTCTCCACCTTCCAATCTAGGAAAAAGACTCTCAATGTTGTGTTTCTAAAGGTTGGGATGGACACACACACACACACACACACACACACACACACAGCCAAAAGCAAAGTGTCTTTCTTTTGCAGAGTCTTAAACTGGATTAAGTTGGCAGATTCCTGAAAATGGGAGGGGGAGGTGGTGGAGATAAAATGCTTAAGGGACAGGGGTTTGGGGGGATTCCTGTCCAGGTGGAGACCTAGCTCTCACTTGTGTGCCCGGCCAGCTGGGATCTTACTGCACAATGCCTATGAAGTATGTCTCTCAGCATGTAGAACAATGGAAAGCTCTCGGTGTCAGTGCAGTGTTATCCCTTGAAAGGCATCCTTGAGTTCACACAAGGCATCGCATCTAACCCATGTCAGAGGACCAGGGCTGGCCCAGTCCCACACAGCAGAGATGACGGGGCAGTAACAATGACAACCTTATGGACTTAGGTCCCATGCCTCCTCTGTTTTCTGGCATTATAGAAGCCTGGGATTCCTGTGGGATCCCAAAGGGAAGGGAAGCAGCTCTAATGACGACTGAGGTTGGGTTTGCTATCAGGTGGACAGAAAGATGGTCTAAGCAGATAATTTGTATATTTAGAGAAATGAAGGAATGAATGATCCTTTGCTCCCTAGTGTTGCAAATTCTAACTCAAGATGATCACAGGATATTCTGGATACAAATACACCATTGTTTTACAGAAGGGCAAATTAATGTTTCTCACTGTGTTTCCAATATGCTTTTTATTGATATCCAAAATCCTTACTAAGAGATTTCTGGCTGTCTTTTTGTAGGCACACATTTGAGTGATAATAATGAATCTGACTTGTCTACAGAGATGATTTGTACCACCATCATTTGCTTATTCATAACCAAGAACTCAGACCACACCACCTTATAAAAATGCTTTCCTATTGGTTTCCCTTAAAACAGAACTTCACACTTATCAGATGTAAAGCTCATCTGTTATTTTTGTGCTCACATACAGCCTAATGAGAACACCTGGCCAGTGGGCTTTGCATCTTCTAAATTTACGTGAGTTAGCATTTAGAAAAAATGTCAGGAACATGAGGACACTTAAGAAATATTCCCATCATGGTGCCTCCTCAGAGGTAGGGGTGATCCTATGAACAGTGTATACGGAGGTCACATGGGTGGGTGCAGATGTTATGACAAGGTGTTTATTCATTGACTCTAGTACAGGTTTGGAATGTGAGGTAAAGAGATGTAGCAGAGGAGTGAGATTGTACCTCCCTCTGAAAGAGGTGGCTTTCATAAAAATGTCCCTGCTGACTTGTGAAAAAGCTCTTATTCCTCTTACAAAAGTGATCAACTCATTAATCAAAAGTTAATTAATGTAGAGTTTTCAAGGCAATTGTCATGTTCTTTCACAACAGTGAATATGTCTGTGACGTGTTCTATTTGTAAAACCCTGAAAGTAAAATAGTCACCATTGTTTAAATCCCAACACTAAGCATACAACCCTTTAAACAGACATCTCAGAACTTTTCATTAAGGGTAAAGAAGTCGTAAACACTAAAAAGTTACTGGCAGTATTAATATCAATACTAACAAGTTCTTACTGTGTGCTCAGCATACTTCTAAGTCCTCTACTCAGGCTATCTCATGTAATCTTCACTAAATCTTATGTGGCTAGATAATGTTACTTATCCTCATTTTATAAAGATGGAAACCAAAGCTCAGAGAAGTTAAGCAACTTGCCCCATATCTCCCAGACATTAAGAGGCAGCGCTGGGTTACAAATTCCGGCTCTGTCTCTTAACTCCCTCCATAGAGTAGCCAATGCTAAATAAGTAAACACCAAGTGACCAGAACACTTTCTGCGAAGCACAGAATACTTTCTGTGAAGCACACTTTCTGTGAAACAGATTTCATTTCATTCCAGCTTCCCCCTGGAAGCTCTGAAGGACAGAGGCTGAGCTGGATGGATCCTGAAGGAGAGAGAACACAGAGGATGTGTCAAATCGGGAGCTCTGTGAACAAAGCACAGGTGAAGAATGCATGCTTCATCCCAAGACCCAGAGGAGACCAAGATCCCCGCAGGAGGCTAGCTCGATGACTCCCCTTGCCTCTCTCCTCTCTCCTCCTGGCGACTCTTCTGATCTGTTGCCACGTGCTCAACTCAACATAGCCCCTCACTTCTGCTCTCACCCAGTCCGTCTCCTGTCTCCCTAGATCTCTCTGTGTCTCTCTCTCTCTTTCTTTTTTCCATCCTTCCATCCTCTTTTCCTTTCTCCCTTCTTTCCTTTCTTTTCCTAAGAAAAATTTATCAGTGTTTTTTAAGGACCAAACGATAAAGGACGCATATTCATTGAGACCCTTAGAAATACTCATTCCTCTCATCTAAGCATGTGGGAGAAGACCTAAGGAGCCCCATAGAGGGGGAGGTCTGGTGCAGAGAAAAGAAACTTTTCATGTTCTTCATTCCTCAAAACAGAGAAGGCAATGGCACCCCACTCCAGTACTCTTGCCTGGAAAATTCCATGGATGGAGGAGCCTGGTAGGCTGCAGTCCATGTGGTCGCTAAGAGTTGGGCACGACTGAGCGACTTTCACTTTCACTTTTCACTTTCATGCATTGAAGAAGGAAATGGCAACCCACTCCAGTGTTCTTGCCTGGAGAATCCCGGGGACGTGGGAGCCTGGTGGGCTGCAGTCTATGGGGTCACACAGAGTCAGACACGACTGAAGTGACTTAGCAGCAGCAGCAGCAGCAGTAGCATTCCTTAAAATCACTTAGCACATCCCATCTGCTTCATTTTTACAAGGTTTATCTCACTCTTTTCCACTGCCTCTGCCACTTTTCTAGCAAGAGAATGAAACAACTGTGGCAGGAAAATCAGGATGTGTATTCAGATGTTCCATTACAACTGATGAAGAGCTCTATTGAAATGTGTGTGCTCAGTCGCTTCAGATGTGTCTGACTCTGCAAGCCCGTGGACTGTAGCCCTCCAGGCTTCTCTGTCCATGAGATTCTCTAGGTAACAATATTGGAGTGGGTTACTGTACCTTCTTCTAGGGGATCTTCCTGACCCAGGGATTGAACCTGCATCTCCTGCACTGCAGGTGGATTCTTTACACCTGAGCCACTAGGGAAGCCCCCTTTAAATGTGTAGGAAACATGAAATCAAGACAATGATATTTGAAAGGTGTCTCCTTTTTTCTTGACCATACTTTCTCCTGTCCAGCCCCTAATACATTATATGAACTTATACAGGACTGATGATGTCTTAAATTGCTCATAAGGGTGAAAGAAGCAATTAGCCTCAAAGTTCCTCCTAATCCTAAAATTTCATGATCTATTGACACTCATGCTTTTATCCCAGTATCATTAACCAGGGCCCAAGCCAGGACCAGTAGACTCAATGATTCACTGACTTCTAGGAGCTTATAATCAAGTTGGAAATAAAAAAGACATTCATTTGGCAGATACTGACTGAACAATAACTATGATGTGTGGGTCTACATGGAGATGTAGGAGACACGGGTTTGATCCCTGGGTTAGGAAGATCCCCTGGAGGAGAAAAAGGCAATCCACTCTAGTATTCTTACCTGTAAAGTCCCATGGATAGAGGAGCCTGGTGGGCTACAGTCCGTGGGGTCTCAAAGAGTCAAACATGACTGAACACAGCACACGGTGGGTCTGTATGCAAAATGGTATTTGATGCTGGGTGGGGATGGAGTGGCCTATAGGAGCCGTTTTCTCTGAATTTTATGGCTTAGTGGGGAAGACACTGAAAAAATAAGGATCACAATAAAATCTGATGAGTACTTTGATAGGGCAGACTGTGCCAAACAGGCCTAACTGGAGGAAAAAACTCCCATTAGGGTACCTGTTAAAGATACAGATTCCTGGGCTCGATCCAAAGAGTAAGAATCAGAATCTTCCCAAAGGTGCCTCTTGTTTGTGGTTCAGTCGCTAAGTCGTGTCCAACTCTATGAGACGCCATGGACTGGAGTACATCGGGCTCCTCTGTCCTTCACTAGCTCCTGGCATCTGCTCTGCCTCATGTCCATTGAGTCAGTGATGCCGTCTAACCATCTCATATTCTGCCACCCAATTCTCTTTTTGCCTTCGATCTCTCCCAGCACCAGGATCTTTTTTCAGTGAGTTGGCTCTTTGCATTAGGTGACCAAAGTATCGGGCCTTTAGCTTTGGCATCATTCCTTCTAATGAATATTCAGGGTTGATTTCATCCGGGATTAACTGCTTTGATCTCCTTGCTGTCCAAGGGACTCTCAAGAGTTTTCTCTGGCACCACAATTCAAAAGCATCAATTCTTTGGCACTCAGCCTTCTTTATGGTCCAACTCTCACGGCCGTAAACAACCACACTTTTTTTTTTTTTAACTCACAGTGTTCATTAAAGAAAGTTTGGAAAACATGGTGAACAAGAATGAGCAGGACACTGTGGGAATTCACAAGTACAGGAAACAATCAGTAATAGCAAGGTCTAAGACACTGTGTCTAAATGTGGTTATGTGTATGGGCCCTGAAAGCATACTACTAAGGCTCACATCTCACCATCACCACCAGAAATGGAAATAATAGTCTTTAGAATTGTTGTGAGGATCACGTGAGTTAATCTCATAATATTAATATAGAGAGAGTAGCACAGTTATAAAGTGAAAGTGAAAGTGTTAGTCGCTCAGCTGTGTCCGACTCTATGGGACTCTATGGACTGTAGCCCACCCGGCCCCTCTGTCCATGGAATCCTCCAGGCAAGAATACTTGTGTGGGTTGCCATTCCACAACCAGAGGGCAAATCATGAATCACAAGACATTCACCGTATCGTGCATAACGCTTCATTATTCTCCCAACTGGGAGAATGTAATAATCAACTGCCAAAAACACTAGCTCTGTTTTTCCTGTAAAAAGGAAAATAGGGGAAGGGAAAAGTAGATAAGGGAAAACCCAGACCATGCTGCAATCCAAAGGGAAGTCTTTCAGGTTAGAGATGGTTCTATATTGATTCTACGAGTAGACATGATTGAGAAAGAGGGACAGAGAGAATGAGAAGACAAGAACAAAGGAATCCAGAGACACAGGGCTGCTGGTAGTCTGCACGAATGTGCGACCTGTAGCACAGCTCTAGTTCTGTCACTAACTGCTATAAACTTTTGGGTAAATTAGTTAATTGTCATGGGCGTAAATGGAGTTTTGTGAATTATATTACAGATAATTTTATATACAGCCTGTATTTCAGTCTTATTCATAGTTCTCGACCCAGGGATGGAACTTGTGTCTCCTGCTTTGCTGGCGGATTCTTTACCCTCTGAGCCATCAGGGAAGCCCCCAGTTCTCTGGAGTTAAAAAATTTGGGGGGAAACTGCAATATATACGGTATCCACTAGATGGCAATAGATAGCTTTGTAAATGGAGGTCTTTCATAGAAATTGAAGATGACTAATCATTGGAAAAGACCCTGATGCTGGGAAAGATTGAAGGCGGGAGGAGAAAGGGATGACAGAGGATGAGATGGTTGGTTAGCATCACCGACTCAATGGACCTGAGCTTGACTAAACTCCGGGGGTTGGTGATGGACATGGAGGCCTGCCATGCTGCAGTCCATGGGGTCACAAGGAGTCAAACGCGACTGACAGACTGACTGAACTGACTGAACAAGCAAGCAACACTGTTTAAGGTTCTCCAAAAACAGAGAGATGACACTAATTTCTCATACTGAGGTCCTTATTGAGATTTATAACATAAAGAGAAATCACATATTTTTAATCCCTTTCTTTTAGACCCACAGGTATTCATGGGTCATGTTAGGACATTCTGCTTTTAACCTTTACTGCTAGAGTGGGTTATTTCATAACAATGAAGTAAACACAGAATTATTTGCATGAAGGCCAATTCTGAACTGAGCTGGAACAACACCCCAAAGATCCTTGCCCTCAGTCAAAAGTACTAAGTCAATCATTTGTAAACTTTTTCATCACAAAGAGCCCTATATGTTCTCTCTTATCACATCCAAATCTTTGGGGCCCCAGAGATTGTGGGACCCCATAGACTGTAGCCCACCAGGTTCCTCTGTCCATGGGATTTTTAAGGCAAGAATACTGGAGTGAGTGGCCATTTCCTCTTCCAGGGATTCTTGCCAACCCAGTGACTGAACTCGATTCTCTGGCATCTCCTACACTGGCAGGCAGATCTTTACCACTGAGCCACCTGGAAAACCCCTAAAGAGCCTATGTATCCTACCACTAAAAAAGAAAAGGAAAAAAAAGATCTATTTTCCTTTTCAGCAAGATACACTTTTAAAATGGTGTAAACATTACATTTTTTATAGTAAGAGTAAACTACCTTTATTTTCAAAGTTATGACCGTTCAAAAAATTATAATAAAGAAAATCATCTCAAAGTAGTAACAATGCTATTAAACTATTTTCGGTAGATACAGAAGAAAAAGCAGTGCATCTTTTTATCCTTTTTAACTTAAAAATATTTAAAAATCTTCCCATGTTAGTAAATAAAATGATCACTAGTATCTAATAGTTCACAGATAGATATTTACAAAATTTATGGAACATACTTTAACTGAAATGTCTGGTCTTCTGTGACAACACTTTGTTTCACAAACTGACAGACATGGCTCTATTTAAAGATGAATAATTATTAGGCAGGAACCTATGCAGAGGAAAGGAAGACAATCTCTGATAGAACATAATAGACACTAACAAATAAGCTGAGGAAAAGACATATTAGAAAATATTTTCCTAGGAAGCAGATTAGTTCAACAAATACTCAGGCAATGAATGACCTAAAAACAGTGAAGAGATCTATGACCTCTTTGAAACAATATCTCAAGGAAGGGAGCAGAAGGAATACATTTGGAAGCAACATGGATGACATAGAGGAAGGCTAGAAATAGAAAGTAAAAAATAACAGAAAGACCAAAGTTGAAACTGAGTTGAGACAAACAGCAGATATTTGTGTACTGAATTTTTTAAGATACTCTGGGATCGGAATAAATAGAACAAAGATAAATTGTCATTTAAGTATTAAAAGGAAACTGAACTGAAAATAAGGGAAAAGCTGAATCTTCAAATAAAAAACAGAATAACACAATCTGTGAAAAACTGACACAAAGCTATTAACAATAAGATATATCTTTATGAAATTACTGGACTCAAAAATAAACAAATAAAAAAGTACTTCTAAAATATCTCCAAAAGGCTAAAGTAAAAAGGATGTACCAGACAAATGAAAATAAAAGAACGAACATCTTGCTTATCAGTAAAGGTTGATGTGAAAGCAAAATAAAATAAAAAATGACACTAAAGAAAGAATTTAAGTTAAAGGGTATAATTTTAATGGAGACATATTATGAATCAAATAATATAGTATCAAAAATTCATAAAGCAAAATTCACCTCCCCAAACCCCAGGAAACCAGCAATACAGTAATAGTAGAATTAAGTTATCTCTCTAAGCCCAACACAGTTCAGCCACTCAAAAAGTAAGACTATAGATGATCTAAATAAAATTATTGATTAGCAGGCCCTTGAACACCTTAGGACTCAGTCTATGTCATGGTGTGATATTTTGTATGTCATTTAATACAAATATTGAGAAATATTTTTAAAATGCAACACTGAAGGGTCTCTCATCACATACAAAGCTATGTTGCTTTAAAAACTGGAATATGCAATTTATAATACAACCGAATACATTGACCAATAACCACGTTTTAGTTAAAAGTTACAGTATGTTATTTAACACTGTCTCAAAATCAATTCAATTTTTACAGAATCCATGATAATAAATTATCCTACTTTAAAGTGACTTTGGCAGCACACTAGATACAGATGCATGAAAGAGATCTTTGACGTTCATTTTCTAGCTTGCCTATGGCCATATAATAAATATTCCAATCCTTTTTATATTCCTGTCTCACACTGTACTGGAAAAGAAGCTATATATTGTTACTGCATGGTAGAACTGATACTCAAGCTGCTTTCAAGATGAAATATCCAGCTCCATTCTTACTCAGAGAACAAGCTCTATTACAGTTCTAAATCGAAGATCTAGAAACCATACTTATTGCCAGGTTTCTTTCTAATGGTGACAAAAGGCCATTTCTCAACCAAACCCAATGTCACCTTCAGTCACGCAACAAAGTCAAAAGTGACAGGCATGTCACATCCTTGCCGTCTTGCCACCATCACCAGACTCTGTTTTGTTCCAACTCATGGAATTCAAGGCAATATGAAGTATCAACCAGAAAGCAATGACTTTGAGGTGTCAGGTTCACTCAAAACACGACGAAGGTCAGGGGAATAATCAGTGAAACCTGGCACAAGTAGACGCAAAGCAGAGCTACAGAAAAGCTTTTCTTGAGAATCCAGGTAACAGGGAACTCTGTAGAGACAGAAACTAGCTAATTGGCTGCTTAGAGCTGGGGGCAGGGATGGAAGATGGAGGGATGGAAGTGAGAGCTACTGACTGTGGGAATGGTTTCATGTCATTGGATATCTGAAATAAATACCACTGAAATACACACTTCAGGTAGATGGGTTGTATAGTATGTGAATTAGTCTCAAAGCTGTTTTTTATGAAAAGAGGTGGGAGCAGTCAGGTAAAGGGTGAGTCCAACAAATTTCAGTCAGGGAAGAACCTGAGACTCACACTCAGCAACAAGTCAAGATAAAGTTTACCATGTTTGTCACATAATGAATGTTTACATCATAAAAATCTTTTTTTCCAGAATGGCCACAAAGAGACTGTTCTTCTTTTGGGTCAAACTACTACATCTCCCTCAAAAATATTTACTTCTTAAAGGCAAGAACAAAAAGAGGAATACTCAATTCTTAATTTTTTTAAAAAAAAATCTGGATTGCAGTTTGACCTAGACTAGTATCATGAACCAGGCCGTAGTATCTGTTTTTAGAACATGCAAATCAGTAGAACCCATATCTACCCTTTGCTAAGACACTTAAGCTGAATTCACTCAGATCAGAGAAAGCCCAGCCCCTGAGGTAAACAGAGCGGGCTGAGACTCACAGTTGGTGATGTCACCTCGAAGCTGCAGAATCTGAGGAGCAGGCATTGTGAGGACAACGATATCAAACTGCTCAGAGGAGCCCGTTTCCCTGGAGACCTCCCACTTGTTGTCTCTCAAATTGATCTGAGTCACACGCTGTCTGAAGCAGATATCAGCACCTGTTCCAAAAGCAAAATCATGCTCACATAATCAGGATTTTCCACACGAATGAGGGGGAAGAGAAGTCACAAACTGGATCCATTCAGATAAGTAGAGTGTGAAGTTCATCTTCTACAGCTTCCTGGGCTTCACTTTCTGTCTCACGTAATGGGACTCCCTCCCTTCTGGTACTGCTACACTTCCCTATCAATGCCCGCTGAGGGGAAAAATACTGCTACAATTAATAACAATAGTAACCATGGCTATATTTCATTAATCATCTACTGTATGCCAAGGCTATGCCAAACACTAGATATACATTATACCAATTCATTTCACAGAAAAGGAAACAGATTTAGAATTGTCATGCCATGATTTAAATCCACATCCTTCGGACTATAAAGATCACTATCTTGGGGGAGCAAGTATCAGATCAGATTAGATCAGATCAGTCGCTCAGTTGTGTCCGGCTCTTTGTGACCCCATGAATCGCAGCACGCCAGGCCTCCCTGTCCATCACCAACTCCCGGAGTTCACTCAGACTCACGTCCATCGAGTCAGTGATACCATCCAGCCATCTCATCCTCTGTCGTCCCCTTCTCCTCTTGCCCCCAATCCCTCCCAGCATCAGAGTCTTTTCCAATGAGTCAACTCTTTGCATGAGGTGGCCAAAGTACTGGAGTTTCAGCTTTAGCATCATTCCTTCCAAAGAAATCCCAGGGCTGACCTCCTTCAGAATCTTAGTAAAGGTGTTAAGGATTCTTCTCTCCGGTAATATTCCTTATTAAAAATACCGATATTGCCTATTAAACCTGAAAAAGTAACTCTGTAAGCAAAATCCAAGTCTCATCAATAGATCAATTATCTTAATTAAGAAGAATCAAAATTAAGAAAAAGACAATCTGGAATATCCTCTCTTTTCCCTTCTTTGCACTTACCACAAATACATTTTAATAATTACTTGAGTACTTATATGATTGGTATTTTATTCCCTTTTAATTTGTCAGCTCCATGAGTTTACACCTATTTTTTCTATGTATAGTATATAGTACACAAAGTATTGTACTGGGAACAGAGGTATTTAATCAATATATGTTTAAGAGAATGAATTATGAACTGAAAGCTAGGAAAATATAATTGGATCATTAAGTCCCCTTGGTATACTAGTTCTTACTTCACATTCTGGTTTTCAGAAAACTTTCATTTTAAAATAAATCTCCTTTTATTTGGCATCATGAATAGAAAGGAAATAAGTGAAAATGGAATAAAGGGGGAAAAAAGGACACTAAAAGACCCTGCCCACCATTGCATGTGACATCTCATATTCCTAGCTACTAAGAATCCAGCTGAAGTCCAACCTTGGCATCCAGCTCCCTTTCCATAGCTATTCTAGCTCAGTGTGAACCTTCTCATCTCCATAATCACTGCCTTTACCTCTCACTCGGACACTGATTCAACGTATCTCTATGTTTTAGATATGTCTTGCTAAGTCGCGTCAGTCGTGTCTGACTCTTAGCAATGCTATGGAGTTTAGCCCACCAGGCTCCTCTGCCCATAAGATTCTCCAGGCAAGAATTCTGGAGTGGACTGCCATGCCCTCCTACAGGGGATCTTCCCATCCCAGGGATGGAACCCGCATCTTACATCTCTTGCATTGGTAGACAGGCTTTATACCACTAGTGCCACCTGGGAAGCCCTAGATATGTCTTATCAATCCCCAAATACTCTTGGGCTCCTCCATGTCAGCTCTTCTCTAGATCTCATACACCTTTATATCTTTCATATTCCCTTAAATAACTCTGCTGCTGCTGCTGCTGCTAAGTCACTTCAATCGTGTCCAACTCTGTGCGACCCCATAGATCGCAGCCCACAGGCTCCCTGTCCCTGGGATTCTCCAGGCAAGAACACTGGAGTGGGTTGCCATTTCCTTCTCCAATGCATGAAAGTGAAAAGTGAAAGTGAAGTTGCTCAGTCGTGCCTGACTCTTAGCGACCCCATGGACTGCAGCCCACCAGGCTCCTCCGTCCATGGGATTTTCCAGGCAAGAGTACTGGAGTGGGGTGCCGTTGCCTTCTCCTAAATAACTCTACAATATAGTAATTACAAATTTTAAAAATCAAATGCAAATAGAAGGACTGATGCCTTCAATCTCTTTGAGGCAATTAGAGTCATTCAGTTCAAAGAATTAGAGCAAGGGTTTGTAAATAGCATTCCAGCTTGCCTGAGGGTTTCTCTAAGGCTCCTCTTTAGAGAACGTGCAAATAATTGGCACTTTGAACTCACACCCACCATTCCCTTTACTCCAACCAGAGCGGCTCCACTTCCCTCTCTTCATTTTCTTCAGGTTGCCTCACATGCCCCTCTCTCTAGTCCTGGCCCTGATCCAGACTTCAAGTAAGTCAACTGACTTTATAAACTTTATGCAGTTGTGTTTTTACATAATATTCCCTTTGAAAACAGCATTACATTGGTTTTCTTTTTGGTGGTCACTAGGAGGGTGTGGTTAAGAGAACTGAAGTACACCAACTATTAACAGAAATTCTTCATATCCAGTCAAATGCCTTAGACATATATCCCAGTGGTCCCGAAGTGTTCTGCAAGATGACTATCCGTGGTTCTCTAGGTGTGGACCTCAGACCAGAAGCACCTTGGAACTTGCTAGAAACACAAATTCTCATGTCCCAACTCAGACCTGAATAAGAATCTGGAGATCAGGCCTAGTAGTCTGCATTTAAGAAGCCTCCAGGTTTGTTACCATGCACATGTAACAGTGTGAGAACCATGGGGGTAGATAAATAGACCCAAATCTAACACTGAAACTGGCAAAGCCACTCAAAAACAGCATTTTCCAAGAATTAGGGGCAGTGGTATACCTGCTCTAACCAGGAAGTTTTCCTTTCCAATTGTGATGATTCAAGTTTCTGGGAAAGTGGCATTTCCTTGTGAAAGTAACTAATAACTTTTGAAAGGACCACATGACCAAATGTAAGGCTCTGGAAGATCATTTTTAAACAGCCAGAAAACTACATAAATATTTTCAGTCTGAGCTTAGTAAATGTCACCATGTCCCTGTGTTGCATATAATTTTTCAGAGGTTTCTCACTGTATTTAGAATTAAGTATAAAATCTTAAGAGTGTTTACAAAGCCCCTTATGATCTGGCCCCGCCTTACTCTTGAACTTCACCTACTGTTTTCTCCCTCATTTACTACCCTCCAGTCACAATGACCTTTTCATTCCATAAATGTACCATCTTCCTCCTATTTGAGAATAGTTTCAACTTGATATGCCCATCGCATGCAGTTCTCACCACTCAGCTCTCGGCCTAGTTCACTCTTGCTCACCTTTCAAGTATCTGTGAAAACATTAGTTTCTTAGAGATGCTTTTCCTGACACATCTCCCCTGTCTCACTCTTCTCAGACGCACGTTAGTTTAGGTCCTATTACTAGAGCTCACTCATAACGCTCTCACTTTTTCTTCTTAGCATTTATTATGTACATTTTTGTGTGCATGAAATCAGTTTTTGTCTTTCCCTCCAACTATGCTCTACATTAACAAAGGTGAGGATCAATGTATTTTACTTAACACTGTTTCCCCAGCAAGTATTTCATAAAAATTTCTTAAAAAATCTACAGATAGCTACAAAGATATCAAACTACAAAGAAAATTTAACCATTTTACAAAGGCAAATACGTTTCTGTTACATATTTATTCAGTGCCTATCCCCTGCCTTCCTCCATGTTAGAAGATGTTAGTCACAAGTGTTGGTCACGTTCAACCCTTTGTGACCCCAGGGACTGTAGCCTGCCAGGCTCCTCTGTCCATGGAATTCTTTAAGCAACAATGAAGTGGGTTGCCATTTCCTTCTCCAAGGGATCTTCCTGACCGAAGGATACAACTGGTCTCCTGCATCGCAGGCAGATTCTTTACCATCTGAGCCACCAGGGAAGCCCCTCCATGTTAGAGAATCTAAACTAACTTTTCTCCAATAATTTCCTACAAACAGGTTTCAGTTCAGAACTACTGAAATGGACCAGTAAGCAGTGTCTAACTATAAGCACTGCTTAAAGTTCACTGTGGAGTGCTTAACCAAGGCTCCCAGGTTACCCTCTACCTTCTCTCTGAAAGACACTGTTATGGATGAGTGCCATGATCACCTGCCTAGGAGCCATTCTGAGACAGAACTGCCCAGGCTTAATTCCTTTATATTAATTTTAGAAAGAAAATAAACACAAAAGTAAAAAGGGAGAATATGATAAAATTAAGTATTGCCAGAAAGAAGCCACACTAGCTGATAGTATCTGCAAATTAAACTATCTTTTTCTAATAAATCATTCCAGTTGGCCAAAAAGCTTGTTCAGACTTTTCCATGACAGCTTATGGAAAATCCCAACAAACTTTTTGGCCAAACCAATAAGTTGTCCACGTTGACTTTCAATTGTTAGTCCATGTCCCTTTTTGAAGTAGATGGTAAAATAAAAATAAATAAATACAGCAATAGTTCTTCCTATGGTGAAATGAAAGTGAAAGTGAAAGTCACTCAGTTGTGTCTGACTCTTTGCAACCCATTACAGTCCACAAAATTCTCCAGGCCAGAATACTGGAGTGGATAGCCATTCCTTTCTCCAGGGGATCTTCCCAACTCCAGGACAGAACCCAGGTTTCCCACATTGCAGGCAGATTCTTTACCAGCTGAGCAACAAGGCCAAACCAAATAAAAGCTTCTCACCCTGTCCTAGAAACTAAATTCATCCTCTTATGAATGATTTAATAACATGGGCCTTATTCAAAAGCAAAAGGATTTGGCTCATCACTGTTCAAATGTCACAGAAGGAACCATCATGTGACTGATCCTCCCGGGTGCATAAAGAAATAAAATGGCAAGACTCCTTGGTAGCCCCTTCCTTCCCCCTGGGGCAGGGACTAATCAGTGAAAGAGGGGACCCAGGGAAAGGGCTCAATAGTCTATTCTCTTGAACCAGGGTGGGATGGGAGCATCCTCTCAAACTTTAGGGGAAAAACCAGGAAGGAAAAGATGTTAAATTGGAGGTTTGAGGCCTTCTCATTGTCCTCCATGGGATCCCCAAGAGGAAATGACAACAGGGTCATCTTAAAGAGAGTGCTGGCGTCTTACTTACTAGTTAAGCCATTATAAGCAATGTACTTAACTTGTCTGAGTCTCATTTTTCTCATTAGTAAATGAGCATAATGATAACTACTATGAATGGCTATAAAATAGTTAGAAATGATGTACGCTAAATGCCTAACACAACATCAGATAAATAGCTTTTAACAAGTGATAAGAGTAGTTTTTGTTCTCCTGAATTTCTCCTACTCCTACAATAATGACAACAAATAAATAAAACAGAAAAACAGAAAAATCACATTTTATTTACTCAGAAGACAGCATTAATTGGGAAAACAGGAAGTGGGTAAAATGAACGCCAATAAACAGTTTTCTCTGCAATAAGCTTAATGTGAACACATGAAACCATAAATGAGAACAGAACACAAGTGGCATGTGCCTATTTCCTCCTACCCCCTCCCACTCATTCTGGAAAACTGGTCTATTTAAATATTGGCTTTAGAGATTTGAACCTATTCTAAAGCATACCCGACTGGACATACCCCTTACAGATAATTTCCTTGCAAGTCTGGTCGCAAACTAAATAAAACTGGTTGTATCATGAGATTGTAAGGGTGCGAACTCAACTGATACCAAAATGTAAAGCATATTTTGGAATGACCTGGCAGTTTGGGTTGTTATACACTGAGCACCTGCAAAGATCAGCTTCATTTAAGAAGATTATTTTTTTAAGCTGACATTTATCAAGAGATTTTTAAGTATATGGGCTATTATTTGCTTGAATTGGCAATGGGTGGATTATATCCTTTATTCTTCACAAAACTTTGCATTAGGTATTGTTACTGCTCTCATTTTTCCAACGAAAGAACTAAAGTACAGATTTTAACACTTTCCTAATATTACACAGCTAGGGAAGTGTGGTAGAATGTGAATTTGAATCCAGGTCATTCTGACTCCAGGGACACTCTCAAATTTCATTGTGGAAATACTAAAATAGGATAGGAGCCATTTATAGGTAGAAAGATTTAAAGAAGTCTAAAGAATGTTTAAAGGGATATAGGGGTTTCCCTGGTGGCTCAGACAATAAAGAATCCGTGTGCAATGCAGGAGACCCAGGTTCAGTTCCTAGGTCAGGAAGATCCCCTGCAGGAGGGAATGACTACCCACTTCACTATTCTTGCCTGGAGAATTCCACAGACAAAGGAGCCGGTGGGGCTATAGTCCATGGGGACACAACTGAGTGACTAACACTTTTTCGAAGGGATATAATTATAAAATTTTAAATAGTATAGATGATTTATAAAACCTCTAATAATAGATCTGGGTAGAGGGTGGAAAGACCTCTTGAAACATTACAAAGATAATATTAAAATAAACTAAGAAAAAGTTTATATACACTCAAATTATGTAGGCCTTGAACTCAATTATATAAAAATTATTTTTTTAAAAAAGCTGAAAGTATGTCACAGAATGAACTTACGGCTCACTTACATATTACTGTGACACTTTTCCCTGCTATTTTTCTGTATTTTCCAAATTTTCAACTATTAGTAATACTTTTTTAAAAGTTACTTAAATATTTCACATAGTGATAAGAAAATCTAAAGTACTCATGCTTTCAAGAGTGTACAAATTCAAAGTATAAAGAGGTTTTTAGGAAGAACTGGTTACACTACAATGAATAAATATAGGTATATTCATATATAGGGCTTCCCAGGTGGCACTATTGGGAAAGAACTCACTTGTCAATGCAAGAGATGTAAAAGACATGGGGTTCAATACCTGGGTTGGGAAGATCCCCTGGAGAAGGGCATGGCAATCCACTCCAGTATTCTTGCCATGGACAGGAACCTGGTGGGCTACACAGTCCATAGGGTTGCAAAGAGTCAGATGTGACTGAAGTGACTAAGCGCGCGCGCGCGCACACACACACACACACACACACACACACACACACACACACACATATAAGAAATCTAAATCTCTATCATTTATACCTACCTACTATATACCAGGTACCATTAGATTCTATGTGAGCTACAAATAATTAAATATGACCTCTTCTCCCAAGAGTTTCCAAAGCAAAAGAAAACCAAAAACCATATATTATCCCAAACACCTAACACAAAAAGGATGTAGGTGCGGTGTATTCAAGGACTGTCCCTTAGCTATATGATGGCAGGAACTTTGGTTCCTGTATCCCTAGTGTCCAAAACAGTGTATAGTAAGCACTCAGCAAATGTTTATTGAATGAATAGGTGTATGCATATATGGATGGCTAAATATATAATACAATTAGTAAGTACTTGGAGATTCTAATATGTATGTACATCTAATTTGGGTTAAGTAAAAGTCGTGACGGAAATGAGAATTTTTTTTAAAGTTATATGGCGGCAATATATGAAGCTGATGACATTCTACAAAATATACAAATAGTGTCACCATCTGTGATGGTTAATTTTACGTGTCAACTTGACTGAGTCATGAGGTTCTCATATATTTGGCAAACACTATTCTGGCTATGTATGTGAGGGTGTTTTGAAAGAAAGTAATATTTAAATTCGTAGACTGAATAAAGCAGGTCACCCTCCCTAATGTAGGTGGGTATCATCCAATCAGTCACAGGCCTGAATAAAACAGAAAACTGACCCTCCCACCAGTAAAAAAGTATTCCTGTCTGATAGCCTTTGAACTGGGACACTGTTTCATTCTTCTACCTTCAGACTTGGACTGAAACATCTGCTCTTCTTGGTGTTGAGCTTGCCAGCCACCGAAACTGGAACTGTACCTTCAGCTCTCTAGGGTCTCAGGCTTTTGGACTGAAACTAAAGCATCAGCTCTCCTGCGGATCTTCAGACTTGTCAGCCTCCAAAATCACATAAGCTAATTCTGTATAATAAATTTACCTATCTACATAAATATATCCTTTCAGTTCTGTTTTTTCCTGGAAAATCCTGATGACTACACCATAATATTCTAAATCCTAGATGACGAAATGGCCTTGCCTGGAATGGTATTTACTGTGTCCTCATATTGTATATTCAATCTCACTGCCTTCTCTCATGCCTAGTATCGGGATTCGCAGGCTTCACAATAAGTAACATTTGTGCTGTGCTGTGCTTAGTCGTTCAGTCATGTCAGACTCTTTGAGACCCCATGGACTGTAGTCTGCCAGGCTCCTCTGTCCTCGGAATTCTGCAGGCAAGAATACTGGAGTAGGGAGCCATTCCCTTCTCCATTTTCCCAACCCAGGGATCGAACCCAGGTCTCCTGCAATGCAGGCAGATTCTTTACCATCTGAGCCACCAGAGAAGCCCAAGTAATATTTGATGTAGTCCAAAACAGTAATTATTCTAGAAATAGCTTATGAAATAAAACAAAGTCTCAACTTATACTTTTCCTCAACTGTCTTCAATTAGGCATTTAATTATGATTTATCAATAAGTCTATTTCTGTTTTAAAGGATAAATCATTAATCGTCTGGGATTATTTGTCATGCTTTTCAAAAAAGTCCATTTTAAAACACTCATCATATACATAAAAAAATGAAAATCCTCATAGAAACTGGGCAAAGGTTATAAGACATTTATAGAAATGCACAGACTTGGTTAGCAAAACAAAGGGGCATAAACTCACTCATAACTAAGTAAATGCAAATCAGAGCACAAGGAAATATCATTTCAACCCATCATACGGGCAAAAAATTTTATTTTCCATAATATCAAGATGTACAGAAAGACATGTTCTCATTCACTATTGATGATATATTCCTTAATAGGAATAGATGGCACAACTTAGTTAAATAAAAAATGCACAAACCATTGACACACCTCCTATACTGTTAGGAACTGATCCTACAGATATACTTTCAAAAGTGTGTCAGAGTTAGAAATTGCAGCAATATTGGTACTAGCATAAAGCAAAACAATCCCTAACTCCCCAAACAATCTACATACTTAACAGAAAGTTAACAGTTAAATAAATAATGATATATATATACCATGTAATACTGAACAGGCATTGAAAAGAATGAAGAACACTGAGTTTGCTGATATGAAAATAGACCAAAGATATGATTCAGTCAATGATTATGTATTAGTCAGGGTTCTCCAGAGAGATAGTATCAATAGGATAGACATAGACATAGGTAGAGAGACAGAGATAGAGATTGGTTTATTATAAACATAGATGAAATAAAGCATAGAATGGCTTATATAAAATAATCTCATCTATGTTTTAAAAAAGAACATATACAAACATCTATGAATAGGGAAATAGAGATAGTCACGTAGAGCAAGAGATAGATGCATAAACATTTTTCTGGAAGCATATATAGGAAACAGTGATTAGGGAAAGAAAACTAGCTATTGAGTGGTGCGTAGGAGAACATCTATTTTATAACTTTCCGTACAGTATTAATATTTAATTATGTGTATAACTTTTAGTTTAAAATGCTTACTCTAAAAGAAGGCAGAGAAAATTTTATTCTCACCTGATTGTTTCAAGTAATGGTTAATAATTGAAGAAACTCCATGAGGTGCTACAAAGTTACAGTCTCCTTCTTTCGTCATCATTCCATCAATAGGAGAGATCAGAGGCTTCAAAATGCCACCAGCTAACAATTCATCATAAAAACTGAAACAAATCAAAATGTATAACATAACTATACGTATACTTTTAGCTCTAAACATTATACTCTCTTCAAAGAATTCTTTGAGATTATAATCCTAAGTAAAAATCTTCTTATAAACAACTCAACATATGTTTTGTGTTAATAAGACATAATTTTGGTGAAGAATGGAAATATTTTGAGAATCCATAGTCTTTTGCTGATTGTACTCAAAAGTCTACTTTCTCATATATTTCAAAATTAAAGTCAGTGAAAATAAACAGAAAAGTATTCATTACACCGATTTTGAATCTGGTTAAGATTTTACTTCCATCACAGTTATCTGTCCTCTTTCTCAACACCAACATAGTTAACTTTTATTTATTGAGCCCTCACCATATTCCATAGAACATCTCACCTGATCTTCACAACTGGAGAGGCATGTTTTACAGTTTTTCCACTTTACTCATGTAAATCTTTTATTGCTATTAATACTATGATCAATGATGATGATATAACTTCACTATATTACAAGAGTCAAAGCTTAACTCTGCTAAAAATGGATGATTTGTATCTTTTTACATCCTCAACCAGGAAGACTTGATTCCACTCCTTTCAACTAACTCACCTTTGGTGTGTTTTGGCATAATGAGGAGTGCAGGTGATATACTGGGCACCCAAGTCCACTGTGCTCTGTGGATTATGAGGACTGCTGGCTGTAGTCATTCTTCCTCCTTGAATTAGTCCCCAGGAAAATTTCTTAATATATCAGAATGAATATTTCACAATTAACACTGATCACCCCAGGTTACACCAATGGATAACTTACAACTGTTTCAGAAAACATATTTTTAATTTTTGTTTTACTTTTAGATTTCATAATAATCAATATATTTTAAAATTTTGTTTTCTCCAGCTTCCAGAGATCTAAAAAAAAAAAAATTGTTTGCTTTTTAAATTGAAGATTTTGTCATCTAACACTGTTAGGAAGTAATTAACAGAGACAATTCAGTCAGGGGGTGTGAGATATTTTTTTAAAGAACACATGAATAATACAGCAGCCTTCAGCACTGTGCCTGCTGCATCTACGTACTGATCTGAATAAAGGGAATGAATGAACGGACCAAAGAAGGCAAAATAATGAATGAAATGTCAGAATGAATGAATCAACGAATGCTTTCCCTCTTAATGTCAGGTTTCAGGAGAGTGACAGGATTCTCTCAAGTAGATAGATCTTCGGAAAGTGGTGGTCAGTGGGCACTGGAGGATTCTCACAATCTAAAGAAAGCTGCCAGGGTACACAGCAGCCAAGGAAAACAATTCACTTCTTGGCGACAGCGGCAGGCCCAAGCTTTGCAAACTACAGTCAGGATGTCTCCCAGGCCGCTCGGGCCTCCCAGATTAGTGCTCCGGTATCCCGCCCTGCCCCCACCCGCCCCACCGCCCGGCCTGGGTCGCCGCCCCAACTCGCGCCCACTCTTATGGCCGTCCCGGGCGCCGGAAGTCTCCGATCACGTGATCAGGCGCCCGCCGACCTGCTGGGTGTTCCCCCGAGCCTTACTCGGAGAAGGCCCACGCCACCTTAGAAGCCGGGTACCCGCCGGCTTCCTTTCCCTGGCTTCTGTCCGGAAACGACCCACCTGAATCCCCGGCCTTGTCCCATACAGTGAGGCGCAGAGGACTGGACGCCTCCCTCCTCAGCAGCGCCGCGCACAAGCTTCCCGTCAGCCCGGCGCCCACGATCAGCACCCGCGCCATGGCCCGCTGTCTCCGCGCCCGGGTGGCCGGCCTGCAGTCGGTGGAACCGCCGCCACAGCCCAGCGGGCCAGAGCTGTAGGCCCCGTGCTCCCGGCCCAACTCGGCCCCTGTGCAGTTCCCTGGTCAGCCTGCAGGGGGCGGAGAGGAGGCGACTCGGGCTGAGAGAAGGATCAGCACGGAAGACAAGCAAATCTTGGCCTTCCTCTTGGTTTGAGAGCCAGGAGCTGTCTTCAAGCATCGTCTGGCTCCATCTGATAAGCTGTGATTTCCAATCTGCTTCTCGTCCCCAAAACCTGTAAATCATATCGGTTAGAGCGTGAGACCCCGCCTCGCCACAGGGCTGCTGTTGACTACTGCGGAGACCCAGCCCAAGGTTAACTACCAGGGTAACTGTGCCTTCTTGGAACCTTGGCTTCTTAATAGCCTTAAGTCTGAAAGGAACACAGCAGTGAGGCCAGAGCCAGCTTTCTTCAAGTACCTTAATAGTCACTATTCACATAACAGAAAAAGAGTTTGGGAGAGATTTTGTTTAACCCTCGGGCTTTGTGTAAATGATAAACTTTTTGAACCTCAATTTCTCCACCTGTAAAAGGGGGCCAGAAAATTCTGTATTCCAGATTATTGACAGTTAAAGATATTTGGTTCACCAGAGAATTTTAGGTCAATCTTCTCTTCAGTAAATATTAAATTTTATGCCAAAACACATTCCATTTGCTGTAAGAGGTGTGCGGATGAGCAAGACAAGGATTCATGCCCTTACCACTGGTTTTTTTTTTTTGTTTGCTTTCTAACGTTGTCCTGGAAATTCTCAAGGAAACAGTAATATGCAAGGATAAGACTGAACCATTCATTACAGGTACCCTGAATTGCAGATAAGTTATTACCTGGACACTAGAGAAACTTGTTATAAGGAAATTGACAATGATAGTCAATTATAATGAAAACATTAAAAATTAGAAGTTTTACTGTATGTACACATGAGGGAGAAATTACCAGGCTTCAAGTTGGTGATAGATCAATATAACATATATCTAATAAAAGATAACCAAACTATACTTTGGATAATAACCCCTTATTGGACATTATTATTTGCAAATATTCTGTCCCATTCAATACATTGTCTTTTAATTTTAATAATCATTTCATTTGCTGTGCAAAAGCTTATAAGTTCAATTTAGTTTCATGGTTTATTTTTGCATGTGTTTCATTTGCATTAGGAGACAAGTCCAAAAAAAATATTGCTTACATTTATATCAAAGAGTGGTCTACCTGTATTCTCTTCTATAAGTTTTATGGTTTTAGGTCTTTAAATTGTTTTGAGTTTGTTCTTGGATAAAGTGTGAGGAAATGTTCTAATCTCATTTCTTTACATGTAGCTATCCAGTTTTCCCAGCACTGAGGCTACCTTTTTTCCCCGCTGTATAGTCTTACATTTTTGTTATAGGTTTATTGACCTTAAGTGTTTGGATTTATTTCCTGGCTCTCTATTCTGTTCAACTGATCTGTGTGTCTGTTTTTGTGACAATACCAGCATTTTGATTTCAAGACTTTTTCATATAGTCTGAAGTCTGAGAAGGTGATACCTCTAGCTTTGTTCTTTTTTCTCAAGATTGCTTTGGCAATTCGGGATCTTTTGCAGTTCTGTATAAATTTTCCTATTATTCTAGTTAGTGAAAAATGTCCTGGTTATTATGATAGAGATTTCATTAAATCTATAGATTGCTTTGGATAGTATGGGTATTTTAACAGTATTAATTTGTCCAATTTATGACCACAGAATATCTTTCCATTTCTTTGTATCATCTACAAATTTCCTTTATCCATGTTTTATAGTTTTCAAAGTATAGGTCTTTAACCGCCTTGATTAAGTTTATTCCTAAGTATTTTATTAACACAGTTTTAAACAAGACTGCTTGCTCTCTCTTTCTGGTAGTTCATTATCAGTGTATAGTAAACTAACAGATTTCTGTATATTAATCTTGTATCCTGCAACCTTACTGAATTCATTCTTTAGTTCTAATAGCTTTTGGGTGGAGACTTTAGGGTTCTCTATGTAGAGTATCGTGTCATCTGCAAGTAGTGTGATCTTTGCCCTTGTTGATTTTGTCGCTCAGTCGCTAAGTTGTGTCTCTTTGTGACCCCATGGACTGTAACTTGCCAGGATCCTCTGTCCATGGAATTTTCCAGGCAAGAATACTGGGTTGCCATTTCCTACTCCAGAGGAACTTCCTTCCCTAGGGATCGAACCTCCATCTCCTGAATTTCCTGCACTGCAGGCGGATTCTCTACTGTTGAGCCACAGGGGAAGCCCCATTTTTGCTCTGCCCTTCCTTTAATTTGAATAGCTTTAATTTCTTTTTCTGATCTGACTGCCATGGCTAGAACTTCGAGTACCATTTATTTAGAAGTGGTACGAGTGGGCATCTTATCTTGTTCCCAGTTTTAGAGGAAGTGGTTTCAGCTTTTCAGCACTGAGGTGATATTAGCTGTGATTATATCATACATGGCCTTTACTATGCTGAGATATGTTCCCTCTATACAATTTGATGAGAGGTTTTCTTTTTAATCATGATTGGATATTGAATTTGTCAAGTGCTTTTTATGATCGTGTGATTTTTATCCTTTTTATTATTGTGGTGTATCACATTGATTGATTTGCAGATATAGAACCATCCTTGCATCATTTTGCATATGTAAATATAGACATTAAATTCAAGTGAATTTTTCCTAGGTTAAGCAGTATCTTGAGGAATCAATGCAGGTCCTCATGATCTGTTGAATACGTTCTTCTCTTTCCTGTCATCTCTTGTTACCTCATTTATGTTAATAGTCTGGTCACCTTCCATAGTCAGACTTGAAACTCATAGTCATTTTCAATATATCTATTCTCTTTTCTCATCCTTGATATCTATTAGTCTTCTGGTCTTTTTATCTCTTCTCCTCTGTCTCTTAAATGCAATCCCTCAGCATTGTACCTCAGAAAAGTACAAATTCCATTTCTACCAGCAATATTCTACAGTGCCTATTTTACCACATTCTTGTCAACTGTGGACATTGAGCACTTTGAAAAGTGATTATTGACAGATTAATCCATTCATTTCAGTCACTCAGTCATGTCCAACTCTTTGTGATCCCATGACTTGCAGCACGCCAGGCCTCCCTGTCCATCACCAACTCCCGGACTTCACTCAAACTCATGTCCATCGAGTCGGTGATGCCATCCAGCCATCTCATCCTCTGTCATCCCCTTCTCCTACCCCCAGTCCCTCCCAGCATCAGAGTCTTTTCCAATGAGTCAACTCTTTGCATGAAGTGGCCAAAGTACTGGAGTTTCAGCTTTAGCATCATTCCTTCCAAAGAACACCCAGGACTGATCTCCTTTAGAATGGACTGGTTGGATCTCCTTGCAGTCCAAGGGACTCTCAAGAGTCTGCTCCAACACCACAGTTCAAAAGCATCAATTCTTCGGCACTCAGCCTTCTTCACAGTCCAACTCTCACATCCAAACATGACCACTGGAAAAACCATAGCCTTGACTAGACGAACCTCTGTTGGCAAAGTAATGTCTCTGCTTTTCAATATGCTGTCTAAGTTGATCATAACTTTCCTTCCAAGGAGTAAGCATCTTTTAATTTCATGGCTGCAATCACCATCTACAGTGATTTTAGAGCCCCACAAAATAAAGTCTGCCACTGTTTCCACTGTTTCCCCATCTATTTCCCATGAAGTGATGGGACCATTTGCCATCATCTTAGTTTTCTGATTGTTGAGTTTTAAGCCAACTTTTTCACTCTCCTCTTTCACTTTCATAAAGAGGCTTTGAGTTCCTCTTCACTTTCTGCCATAAGGGTGGTGTCATCTGCATATCTGAGGTTATTGATATTTCTCCAAGCATTCTTGATTCCAGCTTGTGCTTCTTCCAGCCCAGCGTTTCTCATGATGTACTCTGCATAGAAGTTAAATAAACAGGCTGACAATATACAGCCTTGACCTACTCCTTTTCCTATTTGGACCCAGTCTGTTGTTCCATGTCCGGTTCTAACTATTGCTTCCTGACCTGCATATAGGTTTCTCAAGAGGCAGGTCAAGTGTTCTGGTATTCCCATCTCTTTCAGAATTTTCCACAGTTTCTTGTGATCCATATAGTCAAAGGCTTTGGCATAGTCAATAAAGCAGAAATAGATGTTTTTCTGGAACTCTCTTGCTTTTTCAGTGATCCTGCAGATGTTGGCAATTTGATCTCTGGTTCTTCTGCCTTTTCTAAAACCAGCTTGAACATGTGGAAGTTCACGGTTCATGTACTGCTGAAGCCTGGCTTGGAGAATTTTGAGCATTACTTACTAGTGTGTGAGATGAGTGCCATTGTGCGGTAGTTGGAGCATTCTTTGTCATTGCCTTTCTTTGGGATTGTAATGAAAACTGACCTTTTCCAGTCCTGTGGCCACTGCAGTGTTTTCCAAATTTGCTGGCATATTGAGTGCAGCACTTTCACAGCATCATCTTTCAGGATTTGAAATAGCTCCACTGGAATTCCATCACCTCCACTAGCTTTGTTCGTAGTGGTGCTTTCTAAGACCCACTTGACTTCACATTCCAGGATGTCTGGCTCTAGGTGAGTGATCACACCATCATGATTATCTTGGTCATGAAGATCTTTTTTGTACAGTTCTTCTGTGTATTCTTGCCACCTCTTCTTAATATCTTCTGCTTCTTTTAGGTCCATACCATTTCTGTCCTTTATAGAGCCCGTCTTTGCATGAAATGTTCCCTTGGTATCTCTAATTTTCTTGAAGAGATCTCTAGTCTTTCCCATTCTATTGTTTTCCTCTATTTCTTTGTACTGATCGCTGAGGAAGGCTTTCTTATCTCTCCTTGCTATTCTTTGGAACTCTGAAGAGAAGCGAAAAGCAAAGGAGAAAAGGAAAGATATAAGCATCTAAATGCAGATTATTCCATTACTTATGTTCAAACAGTCATTAGTTCTTAATTTAATTATTATAGTAGGTTTCTAACTGACCTCTCTGCTCCTAATCTCTGTTCTGCACCAAGTTTCTAGATTGGTCATTGCCATTCTCAAATAACTTTTAGTAATTCTCAGTCTCATACAGATGAAAGTTCAACTACTTGGTATAAAAATATTCAGTCACTACTATATATAAAATAGATAACTAAGAAGAACCTGCTGTATAACTTGGAACTCTACTCAGTACTGTGCAATGCCCTATGTGGGAAAAGAATCTTAAAAAGAAACGAGCAGATATAGGTATATGTATAATTGATTCACTGTGCTGTACACCTAAAACGAACACAACATTGTAAATCAACGACGCACCAATAATTGGTTTTTAAAAAATATTCAGTGATATTTCTCAAGTCTATGTTTATATCTTATCTTGGTAGTCTTTATATGTCTTGTGCTACTAAGTTGGGGCTACCCTGATGGCTCAGACAGTAAAGAATTTGACTGCAATGTGGAAGACCCAGGTTTGATCCCTGAGTTGGGAAGACCTCCTGGAGAAGGGAACGGCTACCCACTCCAGTATTCTTGCCTGGAGTATTCCATGGACAGAGGAACCTGGCAAGCTGCAGTTCATGGGATCACAAAGAGCTAGATACTGAGCTATTAACACTTTCACTTTCACAACTGAGTTGGGTTATTTTAGTTCCCGTGAACATATTCTCAGATTTCCCACTTGTCTGTGGAAGTGGGAAGCATTTGCTTATGTTGTCTTGAGTATAAGGTATACTTTTTGAATTGTGCTTCCAGTAGTTGTGAATGTGCATTAATTCTTCACTCTCTGTTTCTTTTCCCCTATGATCAACAATATCATTTTTAAAAAGTTATCCACAATTTGGGAATGTTATGACCATTCAGTAGAAGTAACCACGGTGGCTTGTGATTTCTTATCACGTTTAGTCTTCAGGGAGTGATAGAGCCACCCTCCCCACCTACCCTCCTAACCTCCAAAATGGATTATATTAATGCAGAGCGATAACTTTAAGGTTGTGTGGGTGCATGGTTGGCTACTAGCACTGGTGTATCTCTCCGAGAGAGGTGTGAATGACTCAGTGACCTAGAGAAGGCAGTATTGTAAAACAGCTGGGACAGATGTACTTATATTTACTCTTCCTATTCATCTTGGCATTTTGCCTTACTTCTTCCCAATTTTCTGCAAGGCTGGCTCCTCCTGATATTCAAGTCAAGCTTAAAAGTTACCTAAAGAGGACTTCCCCAACCACTTGACCTAAAATAGCCACCCAGTGACCCTCTTTTCCATTAACCTATTTTCTTAATATCACTTAATTACCTTTAGAAGTGAACTTGCTTTTTACTTGTTTAACTATTTATTTAGTTTAGTTCTCTCTCACTAGAATTTAAGCACCAAGAGGACAGAAACACTGTCATGTTCAATACAGTATCTTTGGCAACTGGAATCCAAATTAGAATTCTCAGAGACTGAGAGTTCACTAACTCTTTGCCTAGAAGATATCCAGACTTTTGAGGATAATACTTAAAGGAAGACAGGCTGAATGGTAACTTAGTGGTGTGACATCAATATTAAACATATTTTCTCAGAGAGTTCTTTTCTATGATATAATATTACTGTAATGATATAAAATACAATGTCAGTGAACAAAGAATATCTGATAATGTGATTCACAGCACTTTCTGTCCTTATTTATTTCATTGATAATTTACATAATCATTAATGGCATATCTAACAGTATTTAGATGGCATAAAATCAAGATGAATAGCCCCATCGAGCTATTTTAGATTATTCCTTAATGTAATTTGAGTTTTTTATTGAAGTATGGCTAATGCACATACTGTGTTAATTTCAAGTGTATAGTAAAGTATGTGTATATATGTGAACTTCCCTCTTATACCTGTTTTTGTGGCATCCCATAGATTTTGGAAAACTTTGTTTCCATTTGGATTTGTCTTGAGGTATTTTCTTATTTCCTCTTTGAATTCATTTTTTAAATAGCCTGCTGTTTAGTCTCCCTGTGTTTGTTCTTCTCCTGGTTTTCTTTCTGTAGTTGATTTCTAATTTCACACACTTGTGGTAAAAAAAATACTGTTTCTATAAATGTTATTATTTTATTGTTATTTGTATTGTTTTCATTGACTTTATTTGGCATGATTATTTTGAAATTCGTGTTGTCAAATGTGTCAGTTCATTTCTTTTTATGGATAAACATATTTCTTTATATGGATATATTGTAGTATGTTTATCTGTTCACCTCCTGATGAACATTTGGGTTGTTTCTAGTTTTTTACTATGAAAAATAAAGCTGCTATGACATATAAAAGTCTTTATATGAATATTGGCTTTCATTTATCTTGTGTGAATATCTGGGAGTAGAATAGTCTAATTATATGGTAGATGTGTGTTCAACTTTGAAAGGAACTATCAAGTGAAACTGTTTCCCAAAATGGCTTTTCCATTTTACATTCTAACAGAACCATTTGAAGATTCCAGTTATTCCCCATCCTTAATATCATTGAATATGACCAAACCTTTCAACTTTAGCCATTCTAATAAGTGTGTGATGGCATTTCAGTAAGGGTTTAATTTTAATTTCTCCAGTGATGTTTGATATTGACCATCTTTTCATGTGGTCGTTTGCCATTCATATATCTACTTCTGTGAAGTGTCTGTTCAAAGTTTCTACCTATTAAATAAATTGGGTAGTTTATTTTCTTATCACTGAATTTACAGAGTTTATTATATATTTTGGATACAAATAAAATGTGTGACTGGCAAATGCTTTCTTCTTGTCTATGACTTCTATTCATTATATTATCAGCATCTTTCCAAGTGCAGATGTCCTTAATTTATCCATTTTTAACTTACATGGTTTCTACTTTTTGTCTTCTATCAAAGAAATACTGGATATATACCTCAAGGTAATGAAGACTTTTCTCTTACGTTTTCTTCCAGAAGTTTTATAGTGTTATTCAGTTCAGTTCAGTCGCTCAGTCATGTCCAACTCTTTGTGACCCCATGGACTTCAGCATGCCAGGCTTTCCTGTCCTTCACCAACTCCTGGAGCCTACTCAAACCCATGTCCATCGCATCGGTGATGCCATTCAACCATCTTATCCTCTGTCATCCCCTTCTCCTCCCACCTTCAATATTTGCCAGCATCAGGGTCTTTTCCAAAGAGTCAGTTCTTCGCATCAGGTGGCCAAAGTACTGGAGTTTCAGCTTCAGCATTAGTCCTTCGAATGAATATTCAGGATTGATTTCCTTTAAAATAGACTGGTTGGATCTCTTTGCATTTTCAAGGGACTCTCAAGAGTCTTCTCCAACACCACAGTACAAAAGCATCAATTCTTCAGCGCTCAGCTTTCTTCACAGTCCAACTCTCACATCCATACATGACTCCTGGAAAAACCATAGCCTTGACTAGGACCTTTGTTGGCAAAGTAATGTCTCTGCTTTTTAATATGGTGTCTAGGTTTGTCATAGCTTTTCTTCCAAGGAGCAAGTGTCTTTTGATTTCATGGCTGCAGTCACCATCTGCTGTGATTTTGGAGCCCCCCAAAATTAAGTCTCTCACTTTTTTCCATTGTTTCCTCATCTATTTGCCATGAAGTGATGGGATCAGGTGCCGTGATCTTAGTTTTCTGAATGTTGAGCTTTAGGCCAACTTTTTCACTCTCCTCTTTCACCTTCATGAAGAGGCTCTTTAGTTCTTTGTTTTCTGTCATAAGGGCTGTCGTCTGTGTACCTGAGGTTATTGATATTTCTCCCAGCAATCTTGATTCCAGCTTGTGCTTCCTCCAGCCCAGCATTTCTCATAATGTACTCTGCATATAAGTTAAATAAACAGGGTGACAACATACATCCTTGATGTACTCCTTTTCCTATTTGGAACCAGTCTGTTGTTCCATGTCCAGTTCTAACTGTTGCTTCCGGACCTGCATATAGATTTCTCAGGAGGCAGGTCAGGTGGTCTGGTGTTCCATCTCTTTCAGAATTTTCCACAGTTTGTTGTGGTCCACATGGTCAAAGGCTTTGGCTTAGTCAATAAAACAAAAGTAGATGTTTTTCTGGAATTCTCTTGCTTTTTTGATGATCCAGCAGATGTTGACAATTTGATCTCTGGTTCCTCTGCTTTTTCTAAATCCAGCTTGAACATCTGGAAGTACATGGTTCACATACTGTTGAAGCCTGGCTTGGAGAATCTTGAGCAGTACTTTGCTAGCATGTGAGATGAGTGCAATTGTGCAGTAGTTTGAACATTCTTTGACATTGCCTTTCTTTGGGATTGGAATGAAAACTGACCTTTTCCAATCCTGTGACCACTGCTGAGTTTTCCAGATTTGTAGGTCTATGGTCCTTTTTAAGTTAAGTTTTGTATTTGATGTTAGATATGGATCAAAGTTCATACCTTTGCATATGAATATTTGTTTCAGCACTGTGTGTTTTAGACTGAATTGCCTTTGCATCTTTGTTGAGAATTAATTGACCATGTAAATGTAGATCTATCCTAAACTCTGTTCTCATCCATTTATCTATCTTGTTCTGCCAGTGCCACACTCTCTTGATAACTTTAGCCTTACAATAAATAAGTCTTAAATTTGGTTACTGTGACTATTCCAATTGTCTTCTTTTTAAAAATTATTTTGACTCTTTGAGGTTCTCACCATTTCCATATACTGTCTAAAAAGAGCTTAATTTCTATGAAAATGCCTTAGATTTTAATAAGAATTGTGTTCTTCAGCCCTTCTAAATCCTTACTGATTTTCTATATATGTGCCCTATCAGTTATAAATTAATATTTCTAACTGTAAATAAGAATATAAATACATAAGTCTTTCTCCTTACAGCTTTATCAGGTCTGGGTTTTTGACTCCTGACTCTCTTTTTAGAGAGAGACAAATATAAATATGTAGATTGATAAACTGTTACTGAATTGATCTGTTTATCATTTTGAAATTGTACTATTTATCACTGGTTATAATTTCCTTTAAAATCTGTACTGCCTGATATTAATATAGCTTTCTTTTGATTAGTATTAGTTTGTCATATTATTTTCCCTCTTTACAGTTTTACTATAATTATGCTTGTATCTTTAAAGCAAATTTCTTGAGAGCAGCTTTCCTGTTGATCCAATCTGACAATCTCTTTTAATTGGGCTTTTAGATTTATACAAGTAGCCATTATGATGGAAAGGAAAGTGCTATTATAATTGGGATTTTTAAAATTTTAAATTCCAAGTGTTTATTGCTGACTCTTCTATATTATCTTTTATCTTTAATCCTCTAAAAATCACTTATTTTTTTTAGTAAATTTTTAAAGTATACATAGATTCTTTAGGATTTTCTACATAGATAATCAGGTATGCCTTTATTTTTTACTTTTTTTCCTTGCTTAATCGCACTGGCTAGGACTTTCAGTACAATGTTGAATAGAAGTGGAGAGAAAGGACCTCTTTTCTTGCTCCTAATTCTTATCAAGAAAGCATTCAGTCTTTTACCAAGTGTGATTGGAAATGTAGCCTTTATTAGTTTAAGGAAGTGTCTTTCGGTATATAATTTGTTGAGAAGTTTTATGACTAAATGATTAACTTTTCTGCATCTTCTGAGTTTTTTGTTTTGTTTTGTTTTCAGTTTAGTCTGTTAATATGGTAAATAACACTAATTGATGTTTGAATGTTCAATCAGTCTTTTGTTTGTGGGATGAACCCCACTAGACTGAGATGTATTTTTTCAATATATTGCTGGATTTATTTTGATAACATTTTAGTGAGAGTCTTGGAATCTATCTTTATGGGGGAAATTGGTCTATAGTTTTCTTCTTTCATAATGTGACCTTATACAATTAATTGGAAAGGAAATCAACTATACACCAATACATTTTTTTTTTAAATTAATTGGAAAGGATACCCTTCTCTTCTATTTTCTGGAAGAGGTTGTAAAGAATTGTTTTTTTTTTAAATATTTGGTGAAGTTTGGCAGTGAACTATCTGACCTGGATTTTTCTTTTTCAGAAGGTTTTTATGCTATACATTTAATTTATAAAATAGATACTGGAATATTCAGGTTATCACTTTTTTGGGGGGTGTGAGTTTTGACATTAATAGTTTCTCTTTTTAAGGAATTATTGTATTTCATTTATGTTTTCAAGTTTATGAGCATAGAGTTAAGTAGTCCCTTATTATAATTAATTTTAATATCTGTGGGATCAGTAGGACAGTTTGTTTTTTTTTCTTCATTCCTGATATGGGTATTTTACATTTTCTTCTTTTTTCTTGGTCATCCTGACTAAAAGTTTTTTTTGACCATTTCAAAGGAACAGCTGTTGGTTCATTGATTTCCTCTATTTGTCTTTCATTCCTTTTCTTTGATTTCTTGCCAATCTTTATTATTTCTTTCCTTCTATTTTTATTTTAATTGTAGTTTGCTTTTTTTCCTCTAGCTTTTATAGGTAAAAACTTCAATTACTTGTTTTTCTTACCTTTCTTATTTTCTCATGTAAGTAGTTATTGCTATAAATTTCCTTCTAAGTATTGCTTAGCTGCACCACACAAATTTTGATATTGTTGTATTTTCAATTTCAGTTAGTTTAAATGTTTTTTATAGCTTTATTTATTTCTTTCTGGCTAGGCTGGGTCTTTGTTGCTGTGCAGGCTTTTCTCTAGTTGCGGCGAGTGTGTGTGGAGGGGTACTCTGAGTTGCAGTGCATAAGCTTCTGATTGCAGTGATTTCTCTTGTTGCAGACAGAGTGGGCTTCAGTAGTTGCAATTCCTGCACTCTAGAGTACAGGCTCAATAACTGTGGAACAAGGGCTTAGTTACTATGTGGCACGTGGGATCTTCCCCGACCAGGGAGCAAACCTGTGTCTCCTGCATTGGCAGGCGGATTCTTTATCATTGAGCCACTAGGGAAGCCTCTCAAATATTTTTAAAAGTCCCTCTTCTTTAACCTATGGATTACTTAGAAATGTATTATTTAATTTCCAAGTATTTGGGTACTTTCTGGATAACTTTTATTATTGATTGCTATTTTAATTTTGTTATGGCCCAAGAAATTTGTATGAATTTTATTCCTTTAAATTTAAATCTTTCCTACTGGCCACAATCTTGATGAATGTTTTTTTTGTATGTTTGAGAAGAATGTGTATTATGCTATGGTTGTATAGAATGTTTTATAAATGTCAGTTAAATCAAGTGATTGCTAGGTATTGTCCAGGTCATCTATATTTTTACTGATTCTCTGTCTACTTATTCTATCAAACACTGAAAAGGAGGAGTTGAATTTTCCAAATATAATCGTAAATTTGTCTATTTCTCCTTTTAGTCTATTAATGCTTGCTTACATATATTTAATGCTTACTTACATATATTTTTGGTGCAGAGGCTTCCCACATGGCTAAGTGGTAAAGAATCTCCCTGCAATGCAGGAGGCATGAAAGACACAGGTTTGATCCCTGGGTCAGAAAGATCCCCTGGAGTAGGAAATGGCAACCTGCTCAAGTATTCGTGCCTGGAAAATCCCATGGACAGAGGAGCCTGGCATGCTACAGTCCACAGGACCACAGAGTCAGAGGGGACTAAGCGGACACTGAGCTGTTTGGTGCATACACATTTAGGATTGTTATGTCTTCTTGGAGAACTGATTGCATATTGTTATGTAATCTTGCTTTTTAGCTATATTTCTTATTCTGAGTCTACTATAATTGAAATCAACATAGTTAGTCCAGCTTTCTTTTGGCATATCTTGCTTTACACTTTTACTCTTCAACCTGTCTATTGATAATAATAATCTGTATTTAATGCAGGTTTCTTATAGGCCCCCCTTGTGGCTCAGCTGGTAAAGAATCCACCTCCAGTGCGGGAGACCTGGGTTTGATCCCTGGGTTGGGAAGATCCCCTGGAGAAGGGAAAGGCTACCCTCTCCAGTATTCTGGCCTGGAGAATTCCATGGACTGTATAGTCCATGGGGTCACAAAGAGTCTGACAGGTCTGAGTGACTTTCACTTTCACTTTTCTTATAAACATTGCAGAGTAAAGTCTTGCTTTCTAATCCAATTTGACAATTTCTGTGTTTAACCAGTATATAAAGAGCATTTATGAATGATTTTTCGATTCCTGGGTTGGGACGATCCCCTGGAGAATGGATAGGCTACCCACTCCAGTGTTCTTGGGTTTCCCTTTTGGCTCAGTTGGTAAAGAAACCACATGCAATGTGGGAGACCTGGGTTCAGATCCCTGGGTTGGGAAGATCCCCTGGAGAAGGGAAAGGCTACCACTCCAGTGTTCTGGCCTGGAGAATTCCGTGGATGAGTCCATGAGGTCGCAGAGAGTCGGACACGACTGAGTGGCTGCCGCTTTCACAAATGATTATTATATTGTTGATTAAAATCTACCGTGTTACTACTGTGTTTATTTGTTCTTCATTTATTTTTTAAAAAGTCTTTTACTTCTTAAGGTCTAACAGCATTTATTATTAACCCGTTTTACCTTTTTTATTGACTTACTGTTGGTACTTCTTAAAAGTTTTTTGATTTTCTTGAGTTTACAACATATATTTTTAAATAACCTAAGCTAAACTTCAATATTATTCTTCCTATTATATGTTTTAGGGAAAGAAATGAGCACTTGCTTATGTTTTCCATAGGGAGAAATCTTCAAAACCCAGCAATAATGATATGACAGTCGCTTCTATATTTGAACTGCTTTATACCATCATAGACTGCGTGTTTACTACTCATTACTGCTATTACAGTGACTGCCAGTCAGAAGAACAGAAATCTACTTTAACACTTTAAGGGAGTTAGAATTATGTCTTAATAATTCTGATTAAAAAAAAAAACTGCACTAGTGGGAAACTACCACTAACCACCTCTGTGGGTATTTTTGTGAATATATTTAGTGTAGCATATGGGACAGTGACTTGAAAAGCTACTTAGCATTTATTAGTATCAACAGTGTTCTTTCAAAATTTGTTGTAGTTTTTGTTGCCAATTTATGTAATGCCAGGTTTGATTTTTGCACTGAAATTAAATGTTCTCATTTTTATTTTTTCAGCTTATCTGTGATTATATTCAGCAACCTTTGCCAAAAGGAGCACAATATGTGATTGACTACTTTGAAGACACATCTATTAGGTACCTAAAATCAAGAAGAACAAAGAGGTATGGCATAATGTATTTTATTGTTGTGGGTTGTATCTAAAGTCAAACTAATGATTTTAATGGCAGAAACTGAAGAAAACTGATCCTCAAATCAACTTTTAGAAAATTCTATTTAGTTACAGATGGGTGCTATTAGTAATGTAGCTTTTTGGTTTAATTTTGTTTAAGTGCTTTTCCCAACTGTGTGATAATCTTTAAAAATCATTATGTAAGATATTGGCTACCTTGAATGGATTACTCTTGCACTCTTACTCAGTTTTCTGTCACGCTTCCATCTTTAAAATCATCTTTTAAAAGTTTGCCCCTACGCTAAGCAAAGCACCAGTTCATGACATAGTATTTCACCAACCAGCCAACATAGGTGAAAAATTATGGTTAATGACTAAAGTTGAGGTAATAGTAATTACTAGATTAGATACTAGGTTTTACAGGTAAAGTGATATTTTAGTAACAACATCTAACTCTATGGTATCTGTATAAATTTAATAAATAGTGGTCCACTGTATTCAAATGATCATTTTAAAACATAAACATTTAAAAAATCATTGATATATTTAAAAACTCCTTCATACTAAGCCTTTAAATATTGGTGTGCCTTTTACTCCTAAAAAATTTCAATTTGAGAGCTAAATTTTTATCAGACATTTAATGTGTTTAGATTCCATAAAATTTATACTTGAAAGAGTAGTTTCAAGTACCCAAATTGTTCTGAATATATTTTAAAGTCTCAGTAACTGAATTGACTATCAATAAGTAATATTTCTTATATATTTTCATCTACTTTGACAAAATTATTTCCAATATTTTTAGATGGATTGATTTAACTTTTAAGCAGAATACCAGTATAAAAATTGCATAGGTCCAAAGTATATTTGAAACTCATGTTAACTTAGTAACATCAATATCAACTCAGAATTTATCAGTATCAACAAAGTAGTCTGAACTCTTTGTTGTTGTTGCCGTTTGACATAACACTGTTTAATTAACACTTTGTATAACACTGTTGTGACTACAAATGTTATAGCCTTTTTTAAAATTTTTTTTAAATTTTATTTTGTTTTTAAACTTTACATAATTGTATTAGTTTTGCCAAATATCAAAATGAATCCGCCACAGGTATACATGTGTTCCCCATCCTGAACCCTCCTCCCTCCTCCCTCCCCATACCATCCCTCTGGGTCGTACCAGTGCACTAGCCCCAAGCATCCAGTATCGTGCATCGAACTTGGACTGGCAACTCGTTTCATGCATGATATTTTACATGTTTCAATGTCATTCTTCCAAATCTTCCCACCCTCTCCCTCTCCCACAGAGTCCATAAGACTGTTCTATACATCAGTGTCTCTTTTGCTGTCTCGTACACAGGGTTATTGTTACCATCTTTCTAAATTCCATATATATGCGTTAGTATACTGTATTGGTGTTTTTCCTTCTGGCTTACTTCACTCTGTATAATAGGCTCCAGTTTCATCCACCTCATTAGAACTGATTGAAATGTATTCTTTTTAAATATAACCTTTTTTTTTAATGCACTTAAGTTAGCAGGTTTCTCTCTCTTTGGTAAAAAGTTTGATAATATTGTTTTAAAATTTGCTTTTTTGCCTTCAGTGAAAAGCACAGATATTATACCAAATATAATGTAAACCTCTGACCAAAGGTGATATGTTCAGTCTCCATAAATCACAGCTTTAAATTAAAAGAAACTTTAAGTAATAAATAGTTTCAACTTCGTATCCACCTAATTTGTACCAAGTCATTAAATATTGCGCTGGAGACTAGCTTAACAAACATATAAGATATAGCAATTATTTGCATGCAAATGATTTTTCTGAATTTCTAGTGTTTTGTTTGTTCTCTTAAGATGGTCTAATATGTATTAAATGTTAGTTATATGGCTAGTATTATATTACAGTTCAGTTGCTCAGTCTTGTCCAACTGTTTGTGGCCCCATGGACTGCAGCAGGCCAGGCTTCCCTGTCCATCACCAACTCCAATAACTTGCTCAAACTCATATCCATCCTGTCAGTGATGCCATCCAACCATCTCATCCTCTGTCTTCCCCTTCTCCTCCTGCCTTCAATATTTCCTAGCATCAGGGTCTTTTCCAGTGAATCAGTTCTTTGCATCAGGTGGCCAAAGTATTAGAGTTTCAGCTTCAGCATCAGTCCTTCCAATGAATATTCAGGACTGATTTCCTTTAGGATTGACTGGTTTGATCTCCTTGCAATCCAAAGGACTCTCAAGAGTCTACTCCAACAGTACAGTTCAAAAGCTTTCTTTATGATCCAGCTCTCACATCCACACTTGACTACTGGAAAAATCATAGCTTTGACTAAATGAAACTTTGTCGACAAAGTAATATCTCTGCTTTTTAATATGCTGTCTAGGTTGGTCATAGCTTTTCTTCCAGGGAGAAACCGTCTTTTAATTTCATGGCTGCAGACACCATCTACAATAATTTTGGAGCCCAAGAAAATAAAGTATTATATTAAAAAAGCATCATGTCACATTTATCAAATTTAAGTTTTATAACAAACCTGTGAAAGTGAAGTCGTTCAGTCGTGTCCGACTCTTAGCGACCCCATGGACTGAAACCCACCAGGCTCCTCCGTCCATGGGATTTTCCAGGCGAGAGTACTGAAGTGGGGTGCCATTGCAAACCTGAGAAGTAGGCATTATTCATACTTTTTAAGTAGGAAAACATGCTCAGAGAGGATAAGTAACTTGCTTTAAGTCACACAGTTTATAAGTTGTGAAGTTGGGAGTTTTAAAAATGCCTCATAATATCCTTTCAGATACAGTGTCTGGCTCATTTTCAAGGCTCATGAAATTGGTAAACCAAGGTCTGGGGAGAAAATCTAGATGGTGACCTCTGCGATTCCCTGCTTTCTCAGTTTTCTAGAAATGATTTACGTGTCCTGGCTTTCCAGAACTTGGTTACTCAAACTCAAAGTCATATCTCTGTAAACAAAATAAACTCCAAACCCCGAGAGGCTGAATGTAAGCTAGGCAAGCTTTCTAATCTTCACATTAGTCCCCTTTCCCTCTCCCAAACCCAAAAACCTATAAACATACTTTAAATAATAGTCTGGTAAGAGTATTATTATATCAGTTATATCAATTATATTAGTTAACCTGCAGTATATAGTAAAACTCTTAAAACTGAGCTAAGCAATACTATTAAGAAGACTTTAAAGAGGGAATTTGTGCTACAGAATAGAGTAGTTAGAAAAACATGGATTTTGGAGTTAAGCAGGCCTAAATCTGAACCGTGATTGCCAGCTATACATTGTATATCCTTAGACAGGTTTATTTAATTTTTAAGAGCCTCTGTTTTGTCATCTGAAAATGGTAATATTCCCTACCTCACAGAATTATTTAGTCAAATAGTAATAATTGCTGCAATTTTAATATTATTAAAATCTCTTTTTATGTGTAGATTCCCAATGTGGTACCTTTTCAAGGTGATGTCTTTCATCCTAATTCTTGGAACTACTCATGGTGTGTTTAGGAAACAAAGGTCTGTGAACCCTGAAGCAAGCATGAATATTGTAAGTTGCTAGGACATAAATGTTAAGCTAATAAAGTAACGGGGAATGCTACTCTTCAGTTTTGAGGGGTTTTATTTGAATAGATCTACAGTCAGTTTATATCTCTGCATTCATGTATTTTGAATATGGGTCAACTAATATTCCTTATCTGCTATCCTATAGCTTTAAGTTTCCATTTCTGCTTTATTCTGTGTCTGAAACGAAAATATGCATAAACGTATCATTTCTCTATATATGTATTTACATAACAAATTCCACATATGTATATATTCTTAGCTATATATATAAACAAACAAACACTTGTGGGTAAACATTTTAAAATTTTATATTGGTATATAGGTAAAACTATGACTAGTAGTCAGAAAAAAAACAATTGGTTAGTTCTTGAGATATCTCCTTGAATGCAGGGGTTTTAATTTTTTGTTGTTGTTTTATTTATCTATGAACCCCTGGGATAGAAGACGGATGCTTAGTAGATGTTTTGTAAATATTTAGTACTGAATTAATCAGTGAATTAGTGAAAATAAAAAATACAAAATACATAGGCTTAAGATTGAGAATACAAAGATTCATTATTACATTAATGTGTGTTTGTGTGTGTTAGTTAGTCATGTCCTACTCTTTGTGACCCCATGGATTATAGCCTGCCAGGCTCCTCTGTCCATGGGATTAGGTTAGATTAATTAGGTTACATTAATTCACTAACAACCTTATTCTAAAAGGTTTGCTTTTTCCTTATCTAGAGTCAAATTATTTCCTACTGGGGCTACCCAGATGAAGAGTATGATATTACAACTGAAGATGGTTATATCCTTGGCCTTTATCGAATTCCCTATGGGAAAACAAACAGTGAAAACAATTCAGGTAACACTCAGTTCAAGATAAACTGATGATTATCTGAAGCTCTTAACTTCTCCATTTCTTCTCAGTGAGTTTAGAATAAGAAAAGGGTTTAAAAAAATTAAGTGAACAGTTAACTTCTCATGCATATCTCCATATGCCCCAGAAAGAGAATCTGACTCTCTTTAGCTTCCTGTTCAGAGTGGTTTTAAAGTATGGTGGAACATACGGTCCTTCCAGGTTTTCTTTGTGGATCACCATACTCATACATGTTGATTACCTAGAGTTTTCTTTGTTCAATGAGGGGTTAGAAATGCTCTGAAACACAGTAGCTTTATTCTGTAGGTTTGAAGTATGGTTGGTAAAAATTTCTTTCTTTGTGCCTATGAATCTCTCCTCTAATAATAGCAAAGAGATAAGTTTGGTAGCAGTCTCATGGCTCTTTACTCCAGTACTACATACACTACTGTCAGCAGAATGAGACGCTGAAAAACGCACTAGAATTTGTCACTAGGGTCATATTAATAATTCTAGATGTACCACTTACTAGCACAATACTGACTACTTTTCTTATTTGTCTAACTGTTGCAAAAAAAAACCCGGAGAATTTTCCTTTTCTCCTTGTTTTTCCTTGAAAAAATTGTTTCTCATATTTTAGGACACTCTGTCAAGTTCTCATTTTGAACATTATGGTACATTTCAGAGAAAATTCATTAATTTTGAGTAGCCTCTACCAATATAATTTTTGATCCTTATAGAGGTCACATATACTAGGCAGAAAATTTTGACATAATTATTGTAATCATTCCTCAGGGTTTGACTCAATTTTTCAAACACTAATAAAAGACTTAAAGATAATTTTAAAATATAGTAAGTACCTTAGAGTTCTCTAGAAGCAGCCCTGAAACAAGGATATAGGTGTATGTAATTTATTGATTGGAATACTTTCATGAGAAGATAATGTGGACAAGAGGGGAAGGCAGGGGAAGGAGCTAAGGAAGGATGAGACTCAGCTAATACAATGTTGTCTCAGAGGAATCCTGAATTGCACTGCAGACACGGTCCCACCTTGAAGTTAGGAAGCTAGCTTTTTTGCATTCTTGTATCAGTTAGTCACTGCCAGAAGGACATCCATAGAAAGAAATAAAGTCTGCCTGAGGAAATTCCCCTTAGCCTGGGGGCAGTTCCACAGAGAAAGGGGCAACAGTGAACCCTTCAGAAGCACCAGTCCCAATAGCTGGAGAATGATTCAGCTACTCACATTAAGTTGATTACATCTGCTATTACGTTTAATCCTAATGCCATATCTGGTATTCATACATTCCTCTCTCCACTACCCACTGTAAATTTCTCTTCCTCTTGGCTGTCTTTCTTTATTTGATAAACCAGGCCTTTATCCCTAAGGGCCGCTATGTCCGTAATATGTCATAGTTGCCATACTTGCACATTTACAGTTAAAACAAGGCATGGGAGTAACAAAAGATGCCTATGTGTATCATTTCAATACCAAATATGTTTTCCCAATTTTTCCCAGCAGCCCTACCTCTCTATGATGATCAAGGCCAGTTATTCCGGATCTAGGGTTGGTCTGCACTGTTAGAGTGTCTGTACAAACCATTCATCACTTTCCTGTATCATCACAGGAAATGTAATATTTTAGCATTGAAGTGCTATAATATGCAAGGTTCTTTCAATACTCCAGCTACAATGCCTGTATTCAGTAATGATGATAATGATGTGGATTATGTGTGAAGGGCAATTTGGGGAGTAAAACAAAGTTATCAGTGAGCACACATTATGTTATTCAAAGCTGCTGCTTCTCAAAAACCTTGGAAGTATAAATTAGAACTCTGGAAACACTGGTGATTAAAGCAATGGTTCTAGTGATAAAATCTATATTAAATATATCTGTGAAAATGTGAGTATAAAATTATTTTATGAAGTGAGAAAGGTGGAGTAATAATATAAAATATATCTTATGTAACATGCTATTTAAAGAAGAGGTGGCAAGAATACACAGAAGAACTGTACAAAAAGGATCTTCATGACCCAGATAATCATGATGGTGTGATCACTCACCTACAGCCAGACATCCTGGAATGCAAAGTCAGGTGGGCCTTAGGAAGCATCTCTATGAACAAAGCTGGTGCAGGTGATGGAATTCCAGTTGAGCTATTCCAAATCCTAAAAGATGATGCTATGAAAGTGCTGCATTCAATATGTCAGCAAATTTGGAAAACTCAGCAGTGGCCACAGGACTGGAAAAGGTCAGTTTTCCTCCAATCCCAAAGAAAGGCAATGCCAAAGAATGCTCAAACTACTGCACAATTGCACTCTTCTCACACACTAGTAAGTAATGCTCAAAATTCTCCAAGCCAGGCTTTAGCAATACATGAACCGTGAACTTCCAGATGTTCAAGTTGGATTTAGAAAAGGCAGAGGAACCAGAGATCAAATTGCCAACATCTTCTGGATCACCAAAAAAGCAAGAGAGTTCCAGAAAAACATCTACTTCTGCTTTATTGACTATGCCAAAGCCTTTGACTGTATGGATCACAATAAACTGTGGAAAATTCTGAAAGAGATGGGAATACCAGACCACCTGACCTGCCTCTTGAGAAATGTGTATGCAGGTCAGGAAGCAACAGTTAGAACTGGACATGGAACAACAGACTGGGTCCAAATAGGAAAAGGAGTACGTCAAGGCTGTATATTGTCACCCTGCTAATTCAACTTACATGCAGAGTACATCATGAGAAACGCTGGGCTGGAAGAAGCACAAGCTGGAATCAAGATTGCTGGGAGAAGTATCAATAACCTCAGATATGTAGATGACACTACCCTTATGGCAGAAAGTGAAGAAGAACTAAAGAGCCTCTTGATGAAAGTGAAAGAAGAGAGTGAAAAACTTGGCTTAAAACTCAACATTCAGAAAATGAAGATCATGGCATCTGGTCCCATCACTTCATACGAAATAGATGGGGAAACAGTGGAAACAGTGTCAGACTTTATTTTTCTGGGCTCCAAAATCACTGCAGATTGTGACCGCAGCCATGAAATTAAAAGACGCTTACTCCTTAGAAGGGAAGTTATGACCAACCTAGACAGCATATTAAAAAGTAGAGACATTACTTTGCTAACAAAGGTCCATCTAGTCAAAGGTATGGTTTTTCCAGTAGTCATGTATGGATGTGAGAGTTGGACTATAAAGAAAGCTGAGCACCAAAGAATTGCTGCTTTTGAACTGTGGTGTTGGAGAAGACTCTTGAGAGTCCTTTGGACTGCAAGGAGATCCAACCAGTCCTTCCTAAAGGAGATCAGTCCTGGGTGTTCATTGGAAGGACTGATATTGAAGCTGAAACTCCAATACTTTGGCCACCTCATGCAAAGAGCTGACTCATTGGAAAAGACCCTGATTCTGGGAAAGATTGAAGGCAGGAGGAGAAGGGGGCAACAGAGGATGAGACAGTTGGATGGCATCGCTGACTCAATGGACATGAGTTTGAGTAGTCTCCAGGAATTGGTGATGGACACGGAGGCCTGGCGTGTGGCAGTCCATGGGGTCGCAAAGAGTCGGACATGACTGAGCAACTGAGCTGAACTGAACTGAACAATGCTATTTAAATGAGTCCCCAAGTTACCAAGTGATATTTGAATATTCTATATCCTTAAAATTTTGTATGTTTAAGTATGTGTGGGCTAAGTAGCTTTAGTCATGACTGACTCTTTGCAACTCTATGGACTATTGCCCGGCTCTTCTCTCCATGGGGATTCTCCAGGCAAGACTACTGGAGCGGGTTGCCATGCCCTCTTCCAGGAGACCTCCTGGACCCAGGGATCAAACCCACATCTTTTACTTTTCCTGCATTCTCAGGCCATCTCTTTACCACTAGTGGCACCTGGGAAGCCCATGTTTATGTATGTGCCATGACCTAATTGCCCACTTGGTCATATGAGAGAAATTCATTAGTGAACAACTCTGACATAAAATGGAATTAAAAAATGTAAAACTTACCCTATTTATACAATTAAAAAAATTTTATCCTATAAGATTAAATTTGAGGTCATATACTCATGTAGACACTACAATATTTTAAAAGAAATTTTCTACATTTTTTCCAGTTCAGAGACTTGTTGTATACTTGCAACATGGTTTGCTCACATCTGCCAGCAGCTGGATTTCCAATCTTCCTAATAACAGCCTAGGCTTCCTTCTGGCAGATGCTGGTTATGATGTGTGGATGGGGAACAGCAGAGGGACTACCTGGTCCCGAAAACACTTGTACCTAAAAACAAATTCCAAAGAATTCTGGGCTTTCAGGTACAGAAAAAACCAAGTAATATTTTGTTGTATAAGTGTATTGGACTGTTTTCGTCTTTTTGAATGAAATGAAATGAAACATAAGTCTTTTTTTCTCAACTCAGGGCTCTCAATAGACTATTAAAATTTATATAAATTTTACCTGGAAAGTTAAAGAGTACTTATTTGATTTTGAGCTTATTTCTCATTTTTAAGCAGTAAGCTTTACTGACTACCCTATTCTATTTTTTCACTCCGTAACCTATCTATTTAGTCTACTTCACTGCACTTAGAATATACAATCACCTTCTTTATAAAACTGTCTTGTGGCTATTTTATTTCCTTAACTTTGTGTTCTCATAGAAGTCTCTAGTCAATAGATAAATTAGATTATCTAACTTATTGACAGTACCCAAGGAGACTTGAAAAATGCTTTAAATATATTTAGCTAATCAATATCTTCGAATGTTAACATAACATTAGTAGAATACACATTTTTATTTTCTTTTTTCTTCTGTAGCTTTGATGAGATGGCTAAATATGACCTTCCAGCCTCCATTGATTTCATTGTGAAGCAAACCCAACAACAGCAAATATTTTATGTAGGCCATTCACAAGGCACTACCATTGGTATGGCAAGAACGATCGTTGCTGCTATTACTTTATTACACTTTTGAAGTTTGTAGATACATTCTTAAGGATATAGGTCAGTTTCTAGACCTGTAAGTGAACCAAAGCAGAACTGTGAGACATATATCACAGAGCAGTGCCCTGGAAGATTATATCCTGTTTTAATTCTATATTGTATTCTCTAGTCACAAAGAATTGACTGTAAAAACAAGGTTTTGTTTGTTTGCAATGTATAAAAGCTGGATATCCATCTAAATAGCACAATGAAGTCATAGCTGTCATTTATTCCACAAATAGAAATTGTATAATTATTTTTCTTTTAAAAATCAAGCATAGGGATTTATGAGTAAGAAGTTTTAAAAGGGTGCTTGGATTTTTACATTTAGGACACATTAAACTTAAGAAATGAACAAAGATGAAGAAATCCTCCCTATATTTAAAGATGACTAGAAAAGAACTTTCATCCCTTTATAATACTTAACACTTCTACCTAATGTGTATCAATTTTGCTTTCAGAAACATATTCCCTAAAACTTAATGTAATTCTCTTCCATGGTACTATGAAACTTAATCTTTCTACTTGGGAAGCAGAAAAGTCTATTTTATAATAGAACCCGATATTAAAAGAGTTTTTTCTAAACTGTAGAGTGTCATCTAGATGGTATTGGTCATCATCATTATCGTCTAGACTGAAGAGTATTAAGTATTTCCTATAGCAATCATCTACTTTCTACCAGAAAAATTATGTCAAATAACAATCTCATTCAATTTCTCATAGACCTTTTCTCTGGTATTTATTAACCGTGTGTGAATTTTAATCCAAATTTTCATCAGCTATTCAGTTGTATGGAACCAAGACTCTTAGGAAATAATCAAATAAAAAAATGAGTCATGTGCAAGAGCGTATATCGACTCACACTTTGATATGATATATAATTCTTTGCTGCTTTGACTTCTCAGAACCCAGGGAAAAAAGAACCAGTAAAAATAGAGGGGATGTGCAGTTACATAGCTTGATAAGTTATCAAAAAAGGAAAAACTTCTATTTGTCATATTAATTACTCTGAATTATCAATAAAATAAAGTGTTTAGTACCCTCTGTTCAAGGAAAGTTTTAATTAAAAGTAAATATTAAAACAATTAGATATTTATTGAATTTCTCACCTAAAGTAGATTCATCTATCTGAAAAATTCACTAACATCATTTTTGCCATTGCCAGTTATACTAATGTATAATAGCAGATATTTCTGATTTAAAACTATGGTGTTATAAAACGGATTTATTGCTGAATTATCCTCATTTACGATCTACACATTTGCTTTAGATCCTAATAATCAGCATTATGTTGTGATCAATATGCATGTCTCATTATGGGAGGTCAATAACTTTTGATAGATAAATTAAGAAATGAATTAGTAAATTAATTATTGAAATTACCACTGTCATTTCTTACATGATAGTAATTAAGAATAGTTCATTTATATCTTATTTTCTTTCAGCTTTCATAACATTTTCCACAATACCAAAGATAGCTGAAAGAATCAAAGTATTTTTTGCCTTAGCCCCAGTTTTTTCCATTAAATACTCAAAAAGCCCTTTAATTAAAATGGCATACAACTGGAAGTCACTGATCAAGGTATGTTATTTCTTCCGTTTTTGTAGCTGAAAACCCAACATGATAATGATTCTCTTCTTTCAAAATAAAAAGGATTGGCTATGTTTGCACAGCTACATGTATGATTTTAATTTTTTGGCTTCATTTACACTGGATTCTTGCCTTTGTTTCTACACAGGAATAGCATTTTACTTATGATACTTTTGGATGACTCATTGTGTAAGAAATTCATTAATCAAATCATCTCTACATATTGTGCTCAAATTTCATCCCTTAATTTAAATGTCTTAAACTGTAAGATAATGTATTTGGTTATAAATATAGTGAATTCACCACATCAATTTTTGATTAAATTGTTTTAGTCTTCCAAACATGAATAAATTTATTTTACAGTTTTTTTCTGGCAGCAAAGAGTTCTTACCTAATACCTCCTTTAAAAGATTTGTTGGATCAAAGCTGTGTCCACTGAAGATTTTTGGTAAGATTTGCCGTGATGTCTTGTTTATGATAAGTGGATATGACCTAAAGAACTTTAATACGGTGAGAACAAGTTGTATTTAAAATATATTTTGCCAATTTTTAGAAAGCAGCTTTTAATAGTGCTTATTCTATGCTTTGTGTATCTTTTTATGTTTTACCCATTTATTCTTGTAGTTAGATTCTTAGCCTTTCTAATTTTCTGACTGAACCAACATTAAGAAACTAATTTGTATTAGCATGCTGGGATTTTTTTACTTCCATATTTGTCTTGATCTCTGTAAAGAATAGAGACTAGCTATAGCTATAGTTATCTTTATTAGTCTTTGCAGTTAGATGTTAGTTGTCTGAGGTTTCATGTATTCAGGTTGTCTTCCATTCACTGTCTTACATAACTCTTCCTCTTATATCCTGATTCCTAACACTTTTCCACTAACTTGATTTTTCCATAATTAGGGTGCCTGGCAATTAACTTATATGCTTTTGGCATTCATCAAAATTTCTGGGATGGGAAACTCTTTTGGTACTTAAGCTACTATTAGAAGGCCATTTGTATTGATTGTATATAAATTCTCTTAAAGATGCAAGGATTTATCAGCACTTTAAATTAAAAAACCCAAATTTGAAAAAAGCAGTTGTTTGTGGCATTTGGACTAGTTTATTGATTCTTGCTCCTGGGCCTTTTAAGAAAGTTCTTAATGAGAACCAACGTATCTGTTCATAGGAAAATAGGTGTTCTCTTAATATCCAAGCACATTTTCATACCACAAGGATATATATTGATTTTTTTTTAACTTCAAGAAGGTCTTATCGCAAGTCTCAGATTATTACAGATATTTGAAAGAAACACTAATATTTTTCATAGTAGAAGAAAAGAACTCCATTCTCTCCCTTTTCCCCGAAGATATGAAAAGCATAATTTTCTGTCATAGAAGATTACCTTTTTTAAAAGGCCTCTTATACTTTTCTATCTAGTGTTATATATCTACCATAGAATGTCTAGAAACATCTTAAATATAATCTTTATTTCTGCTTGCCTTTCTGAGTTATTCTATGTCTTGGATAGTGTATTTGGCTATTGATGTCTTTTTTGTAATTATAGTGTCTTTGAGAATTCTTTTGTAGGTGGACTATTAGGAAAGCTTATATTCTAACTTCTTAGCCTTTAAATTTGTGAGTCTCCTTTCTGGGACAAAAGTTGACAGTGTCATCAATTGCAATTAGTTGTGTACTAAGTTATCTAGTACTAAGTTATCTAGTAGTGTGGCTCAGAACATGAACTCCTTATTGCCAATTTCAGTCTGAAATTGAAGAAAGTAGGGAAAACCACTAGGCCATTCAAGTATGACCTAAATCAAATCCTTTATGATTATACAGTGGAAGTGAGAAATAGATTTAAGGGACTAGATCTGATAGATAGAGTGCCTGATGAACTATGGTCGGAGGTTTGTGACATTGTACAGGAAACAGGGATCAAGACCATCCCCATGGAAAAGAAATGCAAAAAGGCAAAATGGCTCTCTGGGGAGGCCTTACAAATAGCTGGGAAAAGAAGAGAAGAGGAAAGCAAAGGAGAAAAGGAAAGATATAGGCATCTGAATGCAGAGTTCCAAAGAATAGCAAGAAGAGATAAGAAAGCCTTCTTCAGCGATCAATGCAAAGAAATAGAGGAAAACAACAGAATGGGAAAGACTAGAGATCTCTTCAAGAAAATTAGAGATACCGAGGGAACATTTCATGCAAAGATGGGCTCTATAAAGGACAGAAATGGTATGGACCTAACAGAAGCAGAAGATATTAAGAAGAGGTGGCAAGAATACACAGAAGAACCGTACAAAAAAGATCTTCACGACCCAGATAATCACGATGGTGTGATCACTGACCTAGAGCCAGACATCCTGGAATGTGAAGTCAAGTGGGCCTTAGAAAGCATCACTACGAACAAAGCTAGTGGAGGTGATGGAATTCCAGAGGAGCTATTTCAAATCCTGAAAGATGATGCTGTGAAAGTGCTGCACTCAATATGCCAGCAAGTTTGGAAAACTCAGCAGTGGCCACAGGACTGGAAAAGGTCAGTTTTCATTCCAATCCCAAAGAAAGGCAATGCCAAAGAATGCTCAAACTACCGCATAATTGCACTCATCTCACACGCTAGTAAAGCAATGCTCAAAATTCTCCAAGCCAGGCTTCAGCAGTACGTGAACCGTGAACTTCCTGATGTTCAATCTGGTTTTAGAAAAAGCAGAGGAACCAGAGATCAAATTGCCAACATCCGCTGGATCATCGAAAAAGCAAGAGAGTTCCAGAAAAAACATCTATTTCTGCTTTACTGACTATGCCAAAGCCTTTGACTGTGTGGATCACAATAAACTGTGGGAAATTCTGAAAGAGATGGGAATACCAGACCACCTGACCTGCCTCTTGAGAAATCTATATGCAGGTCAGGAAGCAACAGTTAGAGCTGGACATGGAATAACAGACTGGATCCAAATAGGAAAAGGAGTACGTCAAGGCTGTATATTGTCACCCTGCTTATTTAACTTCTATTCAGAGTACATCATGAGAAATGCTGAGCTGGAAGAAGCACAAGCTGGAATCAAGATTGCCGGGAGAAATATCAATAACCTGATATGCAGATGATACCACCCTTACGGCAGAAAGTGAAGAGGAACTAAAAAGCCTCTTGATGAAATTGAAAGAGGAGAGTGAAAAAGTTGGCTTAAAGCTCAACATTCAAAAAACAAAGATCATGGCATCCAGTCCCATCACTTCATGGGAAATAGATGGGGAAACAGTGGAAACAGTGTCAGACTTAATTTTTTTGGGTTCCAAAATCACTGCAGATGGTGATTGCAGCCATGAAATTAAAAGATGCTTACTCCTTTGAAGGAAAGTTATGACCAATCTAGATAGCATATTCAAAAGCAGAGACATTACTTTGCCAACAAAGGTCCATCTAGTCAAGGCTATGGTTTTTCCAGTGGTCATGTATGGGTGTGAGAGTTGGACTGTGAAGAAGGCTGAGCGCCAAAGAATTGATGCTTTTGAAGTGTGGTGTTGGAGAAGACTCTTGAGAGTCCCTTGGACTGCAAGGAGATGCAACCAGTCCATTCTAAAGGAGATCAGTCCTGGGTGTTCTTTGGAAGGAATGATGCTAAAGCTGAAACTCCAGTACTTTGGCCACCTCATGCGAAGAGTTGGCTCGTTGGAAAAGACTCTGATGCTAGGAGGGATTGGGGGCAGGAGGAGAAGGGGACAATAGAGGATGGGATGGCTGGATGGCATCACCAACTCGATCGACGTGAGTTTGGCTGAACTCCGGGAGATGGTGATGGACAGAGAGGCCTGGTGTGCTGCGATTCATGGGGTTGCAAAGAGTTGGACATGACTGAGCGACTGAACTGAACTGAACTGAAGTTATCTAGGATTGGGAAATTTTGAAGTGAAAAAATTCCCACACAGTGTATATGGGAACTATAAGAGTGATAGTTGAGTTTGAATCAGTTCTTTTTTTCCTTTAATTCAGTCCTCTTGATTCTATCAATATCGATGGGGAAATTAAGATCTGACTTGAAATTTCCTTCCTGTAGACAGTATGAGAAACCAGAAGAGAATCTTGCAGTTTGCAGATAGGCAGTGTCTAGAATCTGGCCAATGTCACTCAGCAAACTGAAAGGAAGTTATCATATGAGGAAGATTAGGTAGCAAAAACTCTCATTAATGTAATTTGGAAAATATGTCATCAAACAACTCAGAATTTTGACTTTGTCCAGTTCTTGTAATTCAGCTTACTGATTATTTCTTTCATGGATTGTGCCTTTGGTACTGTATCTGCAAAGTCATTGCCACAGTCAAGGTTGTCTAGTTTTTTTCCTGTGTTATCTTTTAGAAGTTTTATAGTTTAGCATTTCCCATTTAGACCTATGGTCTGTTTTGAGTCATTTTTTGTGAAGGATGTAAGGTCTGTGTCTAGATTCCTTTTTTTTTTTTTCCCCATGTGATATCCAGTTGTTTCAACACCATTTAATGAAAAGATTATCATTTTCCTATTACATTGCCTTTGTTTTTTTGTCAAAGATCAATTAACTGTGTTTCTAGGGGTCTATTTCTGGGCTCTGTATTCTGCTCTATTTATCTATCTGTCCACCCTTTCACCAATACTACCTTGTCTTGATTACTGTAGCTTTATATTAATAATGCCTTGAGGTTATGTCTTGTCAGTCCTGCCTTTAATGATTGTGTTGGCTGTTTTGGGATCTTTTGTCTCTCTACATAAAACTTTGGAAGTGGTTTGTCAGTATTGTAAACATAATTTGTTGAGATTTTAGTAAGGATTACATTGACCTTATGTATCTTATTCACTGACGGAGGTTCCCAGGGAGTATGTAGGCAATGCAAATCTAGGTTACAGATTGGCATGAGCACAGCTGTATCTGATTAAGCTTTACTTTGAGTTGTGTAAAACTTTGGGACTCCAGTTTATTATGGAAAGAATTTCTTTTTAAACTTTCCCACTGTCCTCAAAAAGTCCTAGGCTGATTTTTGCTCTCCTTAACTAGTTATCTTTTTGCCTTTCATACTGTTCATGGGGTTTTCATTGCAAGAATACTGAAGTGGTTTTCAATTCCCTTCTCTAGGACAGGAAGTCCAGGGGGACATGACTGCGTGGCTAAACTGAACTGATTTCTTAAAATGAAACTTTAAATTTTCTAGGACTGGCAGATAAACTTAAGTGACTTTAGTACATTGCTTTTCTTTTTAAATTCTCTGTCTTTTCTCTCCCATTTGTCCTGGTACTTTCTTTCTATCTTTTCAGGTCTTCAGTGCTTTCAAAAGGTGTGTATTACATCACTTTTGATTGTTTTCAGTATAGGTGATGGACCTCAGAACTTAGAAATCCAATAATAACTTCTATATTAATGCAAAATTTACATTTAATAAGAACATTTATGTATTTAATTTAAATGTAATTTTGTTTTATTAACACTATTTATTATAAATTAAATTTCCTTGAAATTTTTTAGTTTAATAAATATCAAAGATTGTTTTTTCTGGTTGGAAGAATAAAAATAATGTTTTAAACCCTCAGAGTCGTGTGGATGTGTACATGTCACAAAACCCAGCAGGAACATCTGTTCAAAATATGGTCCACTGGAGTCAGGTACACTAAATACATTTTTCAGTGCATTTTGGTAAAATTTTATGTAAACTACTTGCAGCTTATCTCACCATTCTAGGGATCTGGCCATTGCCATAGAATGATAAATTTAGAAGGATACATTGAAATTATTAAAAATATGTATGATTCTTAAAAGTTTATAATATATGTTAATAATAGAATCTGTTAGATCTTCAGTTTAGGCAATAAGAGCAGTACAGTTATTTTCTATTTTACAAATGAGAAAATGTTCATTCAGAACAGTAGGCAAGGGATCAACTAGGCTATGCTCATGATTTAATTTGCCCATATATTTAAAACTTTTTCTTAAAAAACAAAACAAACAAAAAAACTAAGACAAGAACAGACGTCTCTCAATACCTACTCTCTCACTAGATTATGCTTTCTCCTCCGGTAAGTTGTGAACTCCATGAAGACCATGGCCAAGTTTTGTTCAGTTATCTATTGCAAAACTAAGTTTGTGGCATATAATAGATACTCAAGAATATTTGTTGAGTGGATATTGATAAAGAAAAATTCCATATGAATGCCATCTTAATGTTGACAGCCGAGATAAAATAGGAATATATATGCTTGAGATCAAAATACAAGATATTGAATTCTTTCTCTAAATCTTACTGGCAGTAGGACATTAAATAAGGTCATTAAATCTCTATGAATTCCGTTTCTTTAATTCTAAAAATAGAATTAATAATCATGCTCTCACCTAACAAAAATAACTATGAGAATTAAATAGGATAATGATTATGAGAGTGTCTTTAAATTTAATGAACACTAGAAACATTTAAAGTGTACTAGTATTGATAAGACACTAATGAAAGAAATCAAAGATGACATAAACAGATGGAGAGATATTCCATGTTCCTGGGTAGGAAGAATCGACATTGTGAAAATGACTATACTACCAAATGCAATCTACAGATTCAGTGTGATCCCTATCAAATCACCAATGGCATTTTTCACAGAACTAGAACAAAAAATTTCACAATTCATAGAAACACAAAAGACTCATGAATAGCCAAAGCATTTGAGAAAGAAGAATGAATCTGGAGGAATCAACCTTCCTGACTTCAGATTATACTACAGAGCTACACTCATCAAGACAGTATGGTACTGGCACAGAAGCAGAAATATAGACCAATGGAACAAGACAGAAAAAGCCCAGAAATAAACCCATGCACCTATGGGTTCCTTATTTTTGACAAAGGAGGCAAGAATATACAATGGGGCAAAGACAGCCTCTTCAATAAATGGTGCTGGGAAAACTGGACAGCCACATGTAAAAGAATGAAATTAGAACACTTTCTAACACCACACACAAAGATAAACTCAAAATGGATTAAAGACCTAAATGTAAGACCAGAAACTATAAAACTCTTAGAGGAAAACATAAGCAGAACACTCAATGACATAAATCAAAGCAAGATCCTCTATGACCACCTCCTAGAGTAATGGAAATAAAAACAAAGTAAACAAGTGGGACCTGATTAAACTAAAAGCTTTTGCACAGCAAAGGAAACTGTAAGCAGGGTGAAAATACAACCCTCAGAATGGGAGAAAATAATAGCAAATGAAACAACTGACAGATGATTATTTTCCAATATAAACAAGTAGCTTATACAACTCAATACCAGAAAGACAAACAGCCCAATCAAAAATTGGATAAAAGACCTAAACAGACATTTCTCCAAAGAAGACATACAGATGGCTAACAAACACATTAAAAGATGCTCAACATCGCTCATTATTAGAGAAGTGCAAATCAAAACTACAATGAGATATCACCTCACAGTGGTCAGAATGGCCCTCATCAAAAAGTCTACAAACAATAAATGCTGGAGAGGGTGTGGAGAAAAGTGAAAGCTCTTGCACTGTTGGTGAGAATGTAAACTGATATAGCCACTGTGGAAGATGGTATGGAGATTCCTTAAAAAAACTAGGAATAAAACCACCATATGACCCAGAAATCCCACTCCTAAGCATACACCCTGAGACAACCAAAATTGAAAAAGACATATGTATCCCATTGTCCACTGCAGCACTATTTACAATAGCTAGAACATGGAAGCAACATAGATGTCCATGGACAGATGAATGGATAAAGAAGTTGTGGTATATATGCGCAATGGAATATTACTCAGCATAAAAAGAAATGCATTTGAGTCAGTTCTAATGAAGTGGATGAACCTAGAACCTATTATACAGAGTAAAGTGAGTCAGAAAGAGAAAGATAAATACTGTATTTTAATGCGCAAAGGAGTACATCAAGGCTGTATATTGTCACCTTGCTTATTTAGCTTCTATGCAGAGTACATCATGAGAAACACTGGGCTGAATGAAGCATAAGCTGGAATCAAGATTGCTGGGAGAAATATCAATAACCTCAGATATGCAGATGACACCACCCCTTATGGCAGAAAGTGAAGAAGAACTAACAAGCCTCTTGATGAAAGTGAAAGTGGAGAATGAAAAAGTTGGCTTAAAGCTCAACATTCAGAAAACTAAGATCATGGCAAATGGTCCCATCACTTCATGGCAAATAGATGGGGAAACAGTGGGAACAGTGGCTAACTTTATTAGGGCTGGATGAAGCACAGGCTGAAAATGGACCAGGAAAGTTAGGTCCATGAATCAAGGAAAAGAGGACAACAGAGGATGAGACAGTTTATTGGCATCACTGACTCGATGGATGAGTTTGAACAAGGTCTGGGAGTTCATGATGGACAGGGAAACCTGGCATGCTGCAGTTCATGAGGTCACAGAGTTGGAGACGACTGAATGACTTGAACTGAACACTTTTAAGGAATGTTTTTAGCTTCTATGTTGAATAGATTATAGTGAAGCAAGAGTATAAGCAATGAGAAAGTCAGATTATTGCAGCAATGCAAAAGAGAATTGATGATAGCTTGCTCTGATATGTTTCCAGTAGAGGTGATAAAAATTGTTAGATTCTGAATATGCATGTGTATATCATGAAATTGGAGCCTACAAAATTTAATCATGGAAATATGAGAAGTAAAAGAAATGAATGTTGGATGATCCAAAGTTTTTGGACTAAGTAATGAAAAGATGAAATTAATTTTGAAGGAGAGGGAGAAGTTTGATGATGGATGGAAAGATAAAGATGTTCTATTTCAGAGATGTTGTTTTAGACATTTAAGTCTTGATTTTGCATAAGTTGTGAATAGAAGTCTAGAGGGCTTTCTGGTGGTTCAGTGGTAAAGAATTCGCCTGCACTGCAGGAGCCACAGGAGACGCCATCAATCCCTGTGTTGCAAAGATGCCCTGGAGGACAGCAGGGCTACCTTCTCCAGCATTCTTACCTGGAGAATCCCATTGACAGAGAAGCCTGGTGGGCTACACCCTTAGGGTCACAAAAAGTCAGACGTGCCTGAATCAACTGAGCATGAGCCTGATAGGAGTCTAGAATTTGGAAAAGACTTATAAAAGAAGATAAACACTTTGAATGTGTATAACGTTTAAATCCAAGAGACTGGATGAGAAAACAAATAGACTGAGTATAAATAGAGAAGAAAAGAGGAGTAAAGATTAAGTGATGAGACATGGAAAGATTTAGAGGTCAGCAGGAGAGGCTAAATTTGCCGAGGAAGCTTAAAAGAAGCATTGAGTAAAACAATGAAAAAAAAATAATGAAGACCAAGATATCATGTTATTCTAGAAGTTAAGTGAAGAAAAGATCTCAAGGATAAGGGAATAAATAGCTAATCAAATGCTTCTCGTGGATAAGATTTAAAAATGTCTCAGAATTGACCAAAATTTTACAAATGTTAATGTCATAAGTAAACTTGGCCAATTTTGGAACTGCAGGGAAAGAAGTATTCTCAGGGAGAATCAGATTAACAATCAGAGACAAGTTTTAACGTATAGGTTGATGATGGTATAATAGATGATAGAGTTTTAAGAGTTGGGGAGTGTTGGGAGGAGATAAAATACGGGATATATAGAGACGTAGACATTTTATCGTACTGGAGAAGATGAGTAACATGAGAAACTTAGTCTTCTTGAAATGAAAACATAATCGGGGGGAAACGGTCAAAATCAGATTAGACCTAATAGGTTCAAAGCTGGTGGTGAAGCTGCAAGTGTTAAGGGGTGAAGAAGGGGGTGGCTTCTGGAACATGCTCTTGATCTTTGTTATTTGAAGCAATAATTTTTAGGGCAGTGTCCTCTTAGTCCCAGCATGCTTAGTCCTAGACCTCTTTAGATACAGCAGAGAATTTCTGGGGAGGCCTAATGTTATCCAAACACACATGCCCCTTTAATAAGGTAAAAGGCCTTCAGGAGATGTGCATTTATATGAAGATGGTAGAATTATTGTCTGCAGATTTCCCTGCCCCCCACCTCCTAGCTCTTCCATTTCTTAACCTGTGCATAGAAAGAGAGGAACAAAGAAGCCCACCTACACAAATACTAACAGACTTAGTACAAAGGGGCTTTCTGTGCAATGCATACCTAACTCATATCAGCTGCCACTGTAATGGAAAAATGAGTATAGTCTTACTTTAAAATTTTTCTTTCAGCTTTTTAATTCTAGTCACTTGAAAGCTTTTGACTGGGGCAGTCCTGATCTGAACTTGGTTCATTTTAATCAGGTACATAATTATGTATAAATTAAAAATTATCTCCCTGATCAATTGAAATGATTTTTACTATTAAACATTCATCTGTGAAACCCAAGAGTATGGTAGTACAGTGAAGAGGATCAGTAAATGAAGATTATCTTAATTTGGACCCATATGTTCATTTCCAACCAAAGTGACTTTTCCATATTTTCTACGTATTTTAACAACAAATATCTTAGATAAGTCTAGAGAAATTGACAAGCAGTAGAATAATTCATCATCCCTCAAGAGGAAAAATACTGTATTTATAATATGCATAGCTCTGAGCTTGGTTAAATAAGAAATAAAAAGCAAGCATACCATTGTTCTTGACCCTAAGACTGTTGTGTTTGGGAAGATAAGACAAACATATATACTAACTAGAAAAAGTAGAAGTTACTGAGAGGCTGATAAAAACTGTCTGAGTATAATGACAGTTGTCTTGAAATACTAGAACCCAAGTCTATCTACTTCAAAATTTATGCTTCTCCACCATACTTTTCTGCCTTTGCTAAGCTCCAATGCCTGATGTAGTTTGCTTGTGTAAACATTTGAGGTAAAATATAAAGATCTAATTCATTAAAATCATATTGAACTTGACTGCCAATGTTTATCATTTACTAATAAACATACTGACTCATTTGAAAAGACCCTGATGCTGGGAAAGATTGAAGGCAGGAGGAGAAGGGGACAAACAGAGGATGAGATGTTTGGATGGCACCACCAACTCAATGGACATGAGTTTGAGTAAACTCTGGGAGTTGGTGATGGACGGGGAAGCCTGGCATGCTGCAGTCCATGGGGTTGCAAAAAGTTGGACATGACTGAGCAACTGAACTGAACTGATATTGACAGTTATATAAGCCAAAGAAAATTTTGATACTCTGAATCAGAACAAACTCTAGTTTTAATTTGTATCTGATTTATTTCTATTAATAAGTAAAAATTATAATATTCTTTCATACTCATTGCTTCCTTAATAACAACTATTTTAGATTAAGCTTATTTTTAAATTTTAACACTTCATATGTATTATTCTCTTTGAAAACTCTTACTTTTACTTATTTGCATTTAGACAACTTCTCCATTGTACAATGTGACAAGCATGAATGTGCCAACTGCAACCTGGAGTGGTGACAGTGACTTGTTGGCTGACCCTGAAGATGTTAAAATTTTACTTCCTGAAATCACAAATCATATTTACCATAAAACTATTTCTTACTATAATCATGTAGACTTTTTGTTTGGATTAGATGTATATCATCAAGTTTACAGTGAGATCATTGATATTATCCAAGGCAACCCATAAAGAACCATGGTATTCTGTGTTGAAGGATCTATATAATTTCTATTAAAATCCAATTATTTTGTTCTTACTATGTATACTTTTCCAGTTATTTATATAAAGTCTGGAATTTTTTCCTCCTTTTTTGCATTGCCCCTAGGCTCTCCATTCATAAAGTCAATGGCATTTATTACACTAGGAGTAATGGCAGATTATAACTCAGCCCAAAGCAGCCTGTTGAGTTTCTAAGTAGGATATAAATAACTAAAAACAGAAACAATAATCTTAAATATTTTCAATTACAGGAGAAGGCTTTTTGAGAAAGGTAGAGTTTTTTCCTTCAAGAAATATGAGAATGTATGAATTTTTAGAAACATAAGAGTTTGGAAGAATACTTGCTGATATGAAAGCTAATTTTTCTGTAACCAAGTAGGGCCTTTGGGGGCTTTCTCAGGACAGACCTCGCCCACCACCTCCCTGTCTTCTGGCTGCCTCATGTTTATAGAAAAGCTTTAGTGATCCTGGCCTGTCCTGAGTCACAAAAGGCTGGCTCAAGAATTAATGTTTAAAATAATGTGAATATATAGCAACAACAACAACAAAAAAAGCAGCTGGGCCAGGAGAACCCATAACAGTTTAAACAATACATCAACTATATAGTAGATTCTTTAGTTACTTTCTGAAGAACATAGTGTCTGATGCACACAACCTCTGATATGCAGAGAATACCACCCTAATGCAGAAGGTGAAGACAAACTAAAGAACCTTGATGAAAGTGAAAGAGGAAAGTGGAAAAGTTGGCTTAAAATTCAACATTCAAAAAACTAAGATCATGGTATCTGGTCCCATCACTTCATGGCAAATAGATGAGGGAAAAATGGAAACAGTGACAGTCTATTTTCTTGGGCTCCAAAATCACTGTGGACAGTGTCTGCAGCCATGAAATTAAGAGATGCTTGCTCCTTAAAAGAAAAGCTATGACAAACTTAGCATATTGAAAAGTAGAGATGCATCCAGGTTCGATGCATGATACAGGATGCTCAGTGCTGGTGCACTGGGATGACCCAGAGGGATGGTATGGGGAGGGAGGTGGGAGGGGGGTTCAGGATGGGGAACACGTGTACACCCGTGGCAGATTCATGTCCATGTATGGCAAAACCAATACAATATTGTAAAGTAATTAGCCTCCAATTAAAATAAATAAATTTATATTAAAAAAAAAGAAAAGTAGAAATATAATTTTGCTTACAAATATCTGTAGAGTCAAAGCCATGGTTTTTTCAGTAGTCATGTACAAGTGTGAGAGTTGGTCCATAAAGAAAGCTGAGTACCAAAGAAATGACATTTTCAAACTGGTGCTGGAGAAGACTCTTGAGAGTCTCTTGGACAGCAAGGATATCAAAACAGTTGATCCTAAAGGAAATCAACCCTGAATATTCTTTGAAAGGACTGATGTTGAAGCTAAAGTTCCAGTACTTTGGCCACCTCCAATGGGAAGAGCCAATTCATTGGAAAAGACCCTGATGCTGGGAAAGACTGAGGGCAGGAGGAAAAGGGTGGGTACAGAGGATGAGATGGTTGGATGGCATCACTGACTCAATGGACACGAATTTGAGCAAACTCTAGGAGACAGTGAAGGACAAGGAAGCCTGGCTAACAGCAGTCCATGAGACCACAGAGACAGACGTAACTTAGCAACTGAACAACAAGTTATTTTACAGACATTGAAGTGAAGTGAAGTCATGTCTGACTCTTTGTGACCCCATGGACTGTAGCCTACAAGGCTCCTCTGTCCATGGAATTTTCCAGTCACGAGTACTGGAGTGGGTTGCCATTTCCTTCTCCAAGGGATCTTCCTTACCCAGGGATCAAACCCAGGTCTCCCGCATTGCAGGCAGACACTTTGCCATCTGAGCCACCAGGGAAGCCCAAGACACTGAAAGTGGAAAGTGGAAAGTGGAGTCACTCAGTTGTGTCCGATTCTTTGTGACCCCGTGGACTGTAGCCTACCAGGCTCCTCTGTCCATGGGATTTTCCAGGCAATAGTACCACAGTGGGCTGCCATTTCCTTCTCCAGGGGATCTTCAAACACTGAAGTCCCTACCAAATGGAGGAAGCTGACTGTACGATGACCATGAGCATGTAGCCCCCAGTCCAGCTGGATTGACAATCTTAACCCGTAGGACACACACCTATTACCACATCATCAACCAATCAGAATTATGCACAAGATGATAATTTACTCTGTACTCTCTCCCTCACTTTGCCTTTAAAATTTGTTTTCCCTGAAACTCACTAGGGAGCTCGGGTCTTTTAGGCATTGCATGTACTATAGTTTGCTCATTTTTGTTACTGAGTAGAATCCCATTGTGTGGATATATACTGTATTTTATTTACCACACTTGATTGATTAAAATAATTTTACAGGAACTTGATAAAGTCTTGAAATCAAGGACAAGTCCTCCAACTTATTATTCTTTCTTAAAATTCTTGAATAATCTAATTTCCTTGTCAATCATATAGATTTTAGTATTAGCTTGTCAGTTCAGTTCAGTTCAGTCGTTCAGTCATGTCCAACTCTTTGCAACCCCATGGACTGCAACAAGTCTCCCTGTCCATCACCAACTCCTGGAGTTTACCCAAACTCATGTCCCTTGACTCAGTGATGCCATCCAAATATCTCATCTTCTGTCATCTGCTTCTCCTCCTGCTTTCAATCTTTCCCAGCATCAGGGTCTTTTCAGATGAGTCCGTTCTTCCAATCCAGGAGGCCAAAGTATTGGAGTTTCAGCTTCAACATCTGTACTTCCAATAAACACTCAGGACTGACCTCCTTTAGGATGGACTGGTTTGATCTCCTTGCAGTCCAAGGGACTCTCAAGAGTCTTCTCCAACACCACAGTTCAAAAGCATCAATCCATCAGTGCTCAGATTTATTTATAGTCCAACTTTCACATCCATATATGACTAGTGGAAAAACCATAGTTTTGACTAGATGGACCTTTGTTGGTAAAGTAATGCTTTTTAATATGCTGTCTAGGTTGGTCATGAGTTTTCTTCCAAGGAGCAATCATCTTTTAATTTCATGGGTGCAGTCACCATCTGCAGTGATTTTGGAGCCCCCCAAAATAAAGTCTTGAAGGGGTTCGGCGAACCCTCCAGCGGGAACCTTCTGGAACTCTCTCCTGAGGGAATCGTGTCGAAGATGTGGAATAGTGGATGTGAAAGCTATAGCACCTCCTCTTTTGGGGGAGCCGGCGGCTACACACAATCCCCTGGGGGCTTTGGATCTCCAAAAGCTTCCCAGGCCAAAAAGAAATCCAGAGCTCAAGCTCAGCACATTGTACCCTGTACCATATCTCAGCTGCTTTCTGCTACTCTGGTTGATGAAATATTCAGAATTGGAAATGTTGAGATTTCACGGGTCACTATTGTGGGGATTATCAGAAATGCAGAGAAGGCTGCAACCAACATCGTTTACAAGATAGATGACATGACAACTGTACCCATGGATGTTCGCCAGTGGGTTGACACAGATGATGCCAGCAGTGAAAACACTGTGGTCCCTCCAGAAACATATGTGAAAGTGGCTGGTCATCTGAGATCTTTCCAGAACAAGAAAAGCCTGGTAGCCTTTAGGATCATGCCCCTGGAGGATATGAATGAGTTCACCACACATATTCTGGAAGTAGTCAATGCACACATGATGCTGAGCAAGTCGAACAGCCAGCCTTCAGCAGGGAGAGCACCTATCAGCAAACCAGGAATGGGTGAAGCTGGGAACTTCAGTGGGAATAACTTCATACCAGCAAATGGCCTCACTGTGGCCCAGAACCAGGTGCTGAATTTGATCAAAGCTTGCCCAAGACCTGAAGGATTGAACTTTCAGGATCTCAAGAACCAACTCCAACACATGTCTGTAGCCTCAATCAAGCTAGCTGTGGATTTTCTTCCTTTTTTTTTTTTTTTTTTTTAAATATTATGGGGCTGAGGCGGCCCTGGCGGGCGGAGCGCAGAGCCGCTTCAGGCCCCCCGGCGCCGAGCCCAGCGCAACTTTCGCTCTCTAGCTGTGGATTTTCTAAGCAACGAGGGACACATCTATTCCACTGTGGATGATGATCATTTTAAATCCACAGACGCAGAATAACTGGATCTAATTGGGTACCCGAGATATTTTCCAGTTGGACCTTTTTTTGCAGCCTCTTGTCTCCAGCTGTGCATATAATTGGCGAGTTGACTTCTAGGAAGTAGATTTCATCTATAAAAGATCTCAACTGACATCCTTTTGAAACTTACTAATACTCTTCTATGTTTTTGATGGACTTCCCTGGTAGCTCAGACGGTAAAGCGTCTGCCTACAATGCGGGAGACCCGGGTTCGATCCTTGGCTCAGGAAGATCCCCCTGGAGAAGGAAAAGGCAACCCACTCCAGTAATCATGCCTGGAGAATCCCATGGACCGAGGAGCCTGGTGGGCTACAATCCATGGGGTCGCAAAGAGTCGGACACAACTGAGCGACTTCTGTGTTCTGTGAAAATAAAGTCTGTCACTATTTCCACTGTTTCCCCTTCTATTTGCCATGAATTGATGGGACCAGATGCCATGATCTTAGTTTTCTGAATGTTGAGCTTTAGGGCAACTTTTTCACTCTCCTCTTTCACTTTCATTAAGAAGCTCTTTAGTTCTTCTTCACTTTCTGCCATAAGGGTGCTGTCATCTGCATATCTGAGGTTATTGATATTTCTCCTGGCAATCTTGATTCCAGTTTGTGCTTCATCCAGCCCAGCATTTCTCATGATGTACTCTGCATATTAGTACATAAGCAGGTAACAATATACAGACTTGATGTACCCCTTTCCCTATTTGGAACTGGTCTGTTGTTCCATGTTCAGTTCTAACTGTTGCTTCCGGACCTGCATACAGATTTCTCAGGAAGCAGGTCAGGTGGTCTGGTATTCCCATCTCTTTAAGAATTTTCCACAGTTTGTGGTGATCCACTCAGTCAAAGACTTTGACATAGTCAATAAAGCAGAAGTAGATATTTTTCTGGAACTCTCTTACTTTTTTGATGATCCAACAGATGTTGGCCATTTGATCTCTGGTTCCTCTGCCTTTTCTAAATCCAGCTTGAACATCAGGAAGTTCACGGTTCACGTACTGTTGAAGCCTGGCTTGGAAAATTTTGAGCAAAATGTCTGCTGAAATTTTTCTGCAGTTATATTCAACATATAGAAAAACTTGAGGAAAATTGACTTTATAAAATACTGAAATGATGTCAGCATCAAGGTGGCGAAAGATATGCTTTTTTGTACTCCGTTTTGACAACTAAACATTGGCTGCTGCTGCTGCTGCTAAGTCGCTTCAGTCATGTCCGACTCTGTGCGACCCCATAGACGGTAGCCCACCAGGCTCCCCCGTCCCTGGGATTCTCTAGGCAAGAACACTGGAGTGGGTTGCCATTTCCTTCTCCAATGCATGAAAGTGAAAAGTGAAAGTGAAGTCGCTCAGTCATGTCCGACTCTTAGCGACCCCATGGACTGCAGCCCACCAGGCTCCTCCATCCATGGGATTTTCCAGGCAAGAGTACTGGAGTGGGGCAACCAGGCACAAACAAAATATTTCTTTGAGGGTTGTGGAATCTAGCCCAAGGGACCCAGGGGAAACCTCATTCCCTGTGTATCTGGTATGGCGGTATGGCAGGCATACCTCCATAGGGGCTCCAGAATTAGCAGAAGCCAGCAAATCTGCCATGGTCTCTCTAAGCTGAGGTTGGGGAAAACCTGGGAATGTCATCTTGGGCAGATACCTCCAGACTTTGTAGAAAACCAGCCATCTGGAAGGGAGATTTCAGCATACCACTGGAGGAAAACAAAAAACCAAAGTCCCCATGAGTTTAGGCACATTGGAGTGGTTAAGAACTTTGTTGGGGCTGCCACTATACTTTGTCATACATTTAAAATTTTAAGAGGGTAGAACTCATGTTATGTGTTCTTAGCACAATAAAATAAAATTTCAATAGACATATAAAACTCCATTTTGTCAGTATATGCTAGATTTGATATGTCATTTTATAAATAACTCTAGATACAACAACTCTCAAAAACTCTGGTAAAAACTGTTTTGCCCAGAATTTTCAAAACTATACCAGTAGGCCTTACTGGCTGTTTTAAGATAAATGGACATCTTTATGAGCTAAATGCTCCTACCCAAGTCCTGGTGAAAGACTTGATAGCTAGAGTCTGGATTTTTTTTTTTTTTTTCCAGTTCCTCAGTCCTGTCTGACGTTTTGCGAACCCATGGACTTCAGCTCTCCTGACTCCTCTGACCATGGGATTCTCCTGACAAGAAAACTAGAGTGGGAAGTCATTTCCTTTTCCAGGGGATCTTCCCTACCCAGGGATCCAATCCAGGTCTCCTTCATCACAGGTGATTTCTTACCATCTGAGCTACCAGGGAAGCCCAGAGTCTGGAATACTCAGAGAACAAAGATACAAAAAAGCGGAGTTTGACTAGCTAATAGATCAAGGAGGATGGTTTTGGAGCCAGATCCTTTTGTGAATTGACTGTTAATACAGTATTTGACTTGCAATTTGGCAAATATAAGAACTTACCCGAAATGTAACCACTGAACATTCTTAGGAAAGGTCATCCAAAATACGCAGATATATAAATACAAAGAAGGGAAAAAAATTAAATTTTTCACTTATCCAGGAAGCAGAAAGCATCCACATTTGGTGACAGTAAGTATGACTCTCTGGCATGGTAAAGTTTATTTATTGTACTTTAAAAATTAATATATTTAATTGTGAAGTTTAGTTCTATTTTAGGTAAAATATAATTCTCTATTAAAATTTTCAGCCTTGATTATATACATAAAAACCTTTTATGAAAAAGTTTCTTTCCTCTTTTCTACTTCTCTAGGGACTTGATTTCAGAGGATTTGAAAAAGGAAAGACTAAGCAGTGCTCTGAATGTGTAACAGGAGCAGGCTGCCTTGCCACTTGCTCTAGCTCCTAGTTTCTAACTTAAAATGAAATCTGGCTTATTCTCAAATCCGCAAGGGGAGAGTGGCCCTCTAGCAAAATATCTGTGAGAAGACAGAAGGTGTTTGAAAACATATTCAGTATGTATTAGCAAATGGATGTGGAGTCTTCTGAAAAATTCATTGATTTCACTAATTCCAATAAGATGCAAGGAATGTTTCTGGTGTTTATAGTTACCAAAAGAGGCCAGGTTGGAACTTGACCAGATTAGGTCCCTCACAGGCACCAATCCTGGTAGCCTATGGAGGTCATCCTCTTTTACTCTCTCCCTCTCACCCCTAAATGTTAATTTCCCTTCAGCCTTCTCTCTCAGGCTACCTCTACTCAAAATCTGGGGGCTTTGAGTTGAGATCTTTACAGTCTTTGGCCTAAACAGCAAACACTAATTTTTAGTACTTTAAGACAAGGCCTAAAGAGCCTTTGAGGAGGTTTGTACAGAGACTGAGAAAGAATTTTATTATACTGTTGAGGAAAACATAAGGGACCATTGGTAGCTTTTAGGAACAGTGGTATCATTTATTTTTTCATTTAATTTTAACTGTTCTTTCAAAAGTATAGTGCTATTACAACAAGACATTGGATTTGAAGAGTACTCCTAATAATATGATTAATTTTTATTTATTGAACAGCAAATACTTATTAGAACCAAGGACTGAGCAGGATGCTCTATATCTACCTTGTTACCTAGTCATTCTTCTTTTTGAATAAGTCTAAAGTTTCAGTTCACCTATGGGATTTTAAGAGCAAACATGTAGGCCCTGAGTCGACCAGAAGTAGAAGGGACTGAGAAATGCATGGACATTACAGGTAAGAGAGCGAGTAGAGAGACCTGGAACTGCTGAACTACCACTAGATTGTATGCACCTCAAAGGCAGAAAACATGCCATTCCTTCATGCATCCCTCAGGCTAAACTTTTTTCCTGGTGAAAAATAGGCCAGGTTTAGAGTAGAAGACTGTGGAGCAGGAAACTAAATTTCTAAAACTTTGGAAAATTACTGGGCTGTGAATGGACACAGTGGAGCATTTCAGGGTGTGGGGGAGAGTGTGGTTATGCTTATTGGTGCAGGTGGCCTTTAGGGAAACCATTAGAGACAGGTGAGGAATTGCTGTAGGTCTTTACAGTAGCATGCATCATGTGTATTACAGTGAGTGAAACATTTAATAGGTCATTCTGAATCCAGATATTTTAAAGCAAAAATACAAAAATTTATTTGTTTTGGCAGTGTTTGAGTAACATTTGATCTGCCTTTGTGAGGGGATTAATGTGAGTTCTCACATACAAAACAGACGCTAAATCAGGGATCGCCTTGTTTTATTCATAAGTTCAACAAAGATCAGTCCAGGTATTAAAACTCTTTCCCTTCTCTGACAGATGGTTTTTCATTTTCCTAGGACTGTTATAACAAAATAGCACAAAGTAGGTAGCTTAAAATAATAGAAAATTATTATCTCACAGTTCTGGAAGTTAGAAGTCTGAAATCAAGGTCTTTGCAGAACTATACTCCCTCTGAAACTTGTAGCGAAAGAATCCTTTATTGCCTCTTCCGAGATTCTGGTGGTTTGCTAGCAGTCTTTACCATTAATTGACCTACAGCTATATATCTCCCACCTATGTCTTCTCTATCACATGGCATTCTCCCTGCATGGCCTTGTCTTCATGTGGTAATCTTATAAAGACTGGTCTTTTAGGATCTGAGGCTCACCCTTCTCCAGTATTACCTTAACTTGAATAATTACATCTGCAATAACCTTATATACATATGCAAAAACATTCTAGGGTATTGAGTGTTAGGAGTTAAACCCTTTTTCAGGGGGTGTGGTGCAGAAACACAGTTCAGCCTATAACAAATAGTAAACGGTAGCTCTGAAATCATATCTACAGGTTGATAGATAAAAGGTCCTCTGAGGAAATATCATGCACACAACTGAAAGAAAATAACCAGAAAAACAGAAGTGTTATAAAAGCATCTAATAGGCAAGGCAGTGAAACAAGAACCAGAGGATATGCTAACAAGCAAAAACTCTGTGAAGTAAATAGCAAGGCAGCACAAGAACCCTGACTTTATATTGAAACATTTACTGCGTCATGCTAATATTTTTTTCCTTAGTAGGTTGAAAATGTGGTGGTTACTTAAAACAGTGTCTGTCCTCCATGTGTTTGGAAATGCACTTTGTTTTCCTTGGGAAAAAACCTAATAATCCTGAGGCCAATATGGATGTTGTAAGTTATTACTTTCACTAATTAAGAAAACACCTCCAAAGACTGTCACTATTACTTTCATTCATTCTTTTAAATTTTCTTTTATGATAAAATCTGAAAGTTCTCCTTACATAGTATACGTTAACCTACCAATAAGAAATTCTACTTTAAGAAAATCATAAAATTGGCCAAGTAAACTCATAAAACTAAACGGTCTGTCTTTTCTCCATTCAGAGTCAGATAATTTCCTACTGGGGTTACCCAAGTGAAGAGTATGAAGTTATCATTGCAGATGCTTACATCCTTCAGCTCAACTGGATTCCTAATGGGAAGAATGGTGCTAATTATTTAGGTAGGATTTATGTGATGGAAAAAGAAGAATGTCTCAAATTTTGAATCAAATACAATCCAGTCAGATATATTCTAATCACAGAACATGAGATTAATTTACTCATAAAAAACATCGAACCTTCTTGACTATTATGCTGAGGGTCTGAATGACACTTGATTTACATTGGCTTCTATAACAAAGCGGAGCACACCCTGACCCATGAATTTGATTTGGTGAACCGGGTGGAGATTCAGAGCCTCTGAATAGAAGCCCCACCCAGAATTTTCAGTTTTTCTCTGATATTCTTCGGTTTACCCAAGTGTGGATTATCATTGCTCTTCCTGGTGTAATAGCTTAGTTCTGGTTCACTCCTCTTTTCTGCCTTAAGTGCTTACAGCAAGCATTATTCAAGCTTAGAAGGGTATCTTTTTTTTTTTCTTTGATTATCTGCACATGAGATTTTAAGGACCCAAAGCATTCCTGTTTCTGGAGATTTCTCTCTAATTTTTTCATTAAGTGTAAACTCTCTCTCTCTCTCTCTCTCTCTCTCTATATATATATATATATATATAAAATATAAATTGTAAGCCCTAGAAATTAAAATCAGTAACTAAGGAAAAGTGTGCTCCAGGAAGTAGGATAAGAAGAGGACACGGGACCCCATAGATGATGTAGCAGTTCTTTTGCTCTGAAGATTAAGGGAAAATATCAGCATTTGGGGGGTGTGTGTGTGTGTGTGTGTGTGTGTGTGTGTGTGTGTGCTCAGTTGTATCTGAGTCTTTGTGAGCCCATGAATTATAGCCCACCAGGCCCCTCTGTCCATGGGATTTCCCAGGCAAGAATACTGGAGTGGGTTGCCGTTTCCTTCTCTAGGCGATGCTGGCATAAAATAAATATGAATTGTTAGCACATTTCTTTTGGATACAATCCAATCAGTCCTAACTATATTAAAGTGACTTGAAGACCTTTGTTTTACTTTCAGATATATTTTTCTGCTATCAAATATTTTCAATGCTTTCTTTTCAGTCCAAAAGCCAGTTGTGTTCCTACACTGTGGCGTGCTTATGACTGCCAATCTTCCAAGCAATAGCCTAGGCTTCCCTGGCAGATGCTGGTTATAATGTGTGGATGGGGAACGACAGAGGACTACCTGGTCCAGGAAACACTTATACCTAGATCCAGATTCTAAAGAATTCTGGGCTTGCAGGTAGGGGAAAAAAGTCTGTTTGTTTTATTTTGACATAAAAATGTGTTAAATGTGTTTTTAAATTAGTAATATTGATATAATTTTGTAGAACTTGGAAGGTATTTCAATGGAATGAAGGTATTTCATTAACATATGTAGCTTGAATAATATTTTTTAAATATTTTAAAGGTTTATATGTAAAAGTTATTCTAGATTTTAATTTGTATGGTTATAACTGAGCCTAAGAATTTCCTGAGGGCTCTGTGGTAAAGAATCCACCTGCCAATGCAGGAGACCTGGGTTCAATCCCTGGATGAGGAAGATCCCATGGAAAAGGAAATAGCAACCCACTCCAGTGTTCTTGCCTGGGATATCCAATAGAGAGAAGACTCTGGAAGGCTATAGTCCATGCGGTTGCAAAAGAGCCTGACACAACTTAGAGACTAAACAGCAACAAGAATTAAAATGAAAATATGTCCAAAAGACATCATTTCCTATTATTCCCCAGATTGTAAAGAATTCCCCAGCTTCCCTCCAAAAAATCTGTCCTTTTCATCATAGGGGACTGGAATGCAAAAGCAGGAAGTCAAGAAATACCTGGAATAACAGGCAAGTTTGGCCTTGGAGTACAATATTAAGCAGGGCAAACACTAACAGAGTTTTGCCAAGAGAATGCATTGGTTATAGCAAACACCCTCTTTCAACAACACAAGAGGCAATTCTACATGTGAACATCACCAGATGGACAATACCGAAATCAGATTGATTATATTCTTTGCAGCTGAAGATGGAGAAGCTCTATACAGTCAGCAAAAACAAGACCAGGAGCTGACTGTGGCTCAGATCATAAACTCCTTATTGCCAAATTCAAACTTAAATTGAAGAAAGTAGAGAAAACCACTAGACCATTCAGGTATGACCTAAATCAAATCTCTTATGATTATACAGTATAAATGACAAATAGAATCAAGGGATTAGGTCTGATAGACAGAGTGCCTGAAGAACTATGAACAGAGGTTCCTAACATTTTATAGGAAGTGGTGATCAAAACCATCCCCAATAAAAAGAAATGTAAAAAGTTGTCTGAGGAGGACTTACAAATAGCTGAGGAAAGAAGAGAAGTGAAAGGCAAAGGAGAAAAGGAAAGATATACCCATCTGAATACAGAGTTCCAGAGAATAGCAAGGCGAGATAAGAAAGACTTCTTAAGTGATCAATGCAAAGAAATAGAGGGAAAAAAAGAATGGGAAAGACTTAGAGATCTCTTCAAGAAAATTAGAGATACCAAGGGAACACTTCATGCAAATATGGGCACAATTAAGAACAGAAACAGTATGGACCTAACAGAAGCAGAAGATATTAAAAAGTGGTGGCAAGAATACAAGAAAATCTTAATGACCCAGATAACCATGATGGTGTGATCACTCCCCTAGAGCTAGACATCCTGGACTGCAAAGTCAAGTAGACCTAAGGAAGCATCACTATGAACAAAGCTAGTGGAGGTGATGGAATTCCAGCAGAACTATTTCAAATCCTGAAAGATGATGCTGTAAAAGTGTTGCACTCGATATGCCAGCAAATTTGGAAAACTCAGCAGTGGCCACAGGACTGGAAAAAGTCAGTTTTCATTCTAACCCCAAAGAAAGGCAATGCCAAAGAATGTTCAAACTACTGCACAAATGCACTCATCTCACAGACTAGCAAAGTAATGCTCAAAATTCTCCAAGCCAGGCTTCAACAGTACGTGAACTGAGAACTTCCAGATTTTTAAGCTGGATTTAGAAACGGCAGAAGAACTAGAGATCAAATTGCCAACATCTGTTGGATCATAGAAAAAGCAAGAGAATTTCAGAAAAACATCTGCTTCATTGACTACATTAAAGCCTTTAACTGTATGGATAATAACAAACTGCAGAAAATTCTGAAAGAGCTGGGAATACCAGACCACCTTACCTGCCTCCTGAGAAATCTGTATGCAGGTCAAGAAGCAACAGTTAGAACTGGACATGTAACAACAGACTGGTTCAAAATTGTGAAAGGAGTAGGTCAAGGCTGTATATCGTCCCCCTGCTTGTTTAACTTAGATGTAGAGTACATCATGCAAAATGCTGGGCTGGGTGAAGCACAAGCTTGAATCAAGATTTCTGGGAGAAATATCAATAACCTCAGATACGCAGGTGACACCACCCTCATGGCAGAAACTGAAGAGGAATTGCAGAGCCTCTTGATGAAAGTGAAAGAGAGCTGGCTTAAAACTCAACATTCAAAACGCAAAGTTTTGGCATCTGGTCCCATCGCTTCATGACAAATAGATGGGGAAACAATGGAAACAGTGAAAGACTTTGTTTTCTGGGGCTCCAAAATCACTGTAGATGGTGACTGAAGCCATGTAATTAAAAGACACTTTCTCCGTGGGAAAAAAGCTATGACAAATCTAGACAGTGTATTAAAAAGCAGAGATATCACTTTGCCGATATAGGTCCATATTGTCCATATAGTCAAAGGCCAATATAGTCAAAGCTATGGTTTTTCCATTAGTCATGTATGGATGTGAGAGTTGGACCATAAAGAAGGGTGAGAGGCAAAGAACTGATGCTTTTGAACTGTGGTGTTGTAGAAGACTTCTGAGAGCCCCTTGTTCTGCAAGAAGATCAAACCAGTCAGTCCTAAAGAAAATCAATCCTAATATTCATTGGAAGGACTGATGCTGAAGCTGAAACTCCAGTACTCTGGCCACCTGATCAAAGAACTGACTCATTGGAAAAGACCCTGATGCTGGGAAAGATTGAAGGCAGGAAGAGAAGGGGACGAAAGAGGACAAGATGGTTGGATGGCATTACTGACTCAATGGACATGAGTTTGAGCAAGCTCTGGGAGATGGTGAAGGGCAGGGAGGCCTGGCTTGCTGCAGTCCACGAGGTTGCAAAGAGTCGGACATAACTGACCCACTGAACAACAACAACTCCAGTTTCCCAAATGTTCATCACTTTGCGAACCCACCACTACTTTTTTGCTTTATTCTTTTCAGGGAAATGTAGAGAAGAGAGGAAAAGGCAAGGATAAATGTGTACATGGTTACTTTTTGCCACCGTGTGCATGACTGAAGACTTGGCATGTGTGTTTTAAATTGTTTTTTTCCCTTAGTGCTCTCTTTTAAAAAAAAAAAATTTTTTTTGTTTGTTTATGTATTTATGGATGTGCTGGGTCTCTGTTGCCGCACGGGATTTTCTTTAGTTGTGACAAGTGAGAGCTACTCTCCAGTTGGGGTGTGTGAGCTTCTCACTGTGGTGGCTTCTGATGCTGCAGAGCACAGGCTCTAGGGCATGTGGGCTTCAGAAGCTGCAGCATGTGCTCCGTAGCTGTGGCTCCTGGGCTCTAAGGCACAGACTCAGTAGTTGTGGCACACAGGCTTAGTTGCCCTGGCATGTGGGATCTTCCTGATCAGGGATCAAACCTGTGTCTCCTGCATTGACAGGTGGATTCCTCACTGCTGAGCCACCAGGGAAGCCCTTACAGTGTTTTCTTAACAGAAAGTTGATGTGTTGATACTCTTAAGAAAAAGTCTGAAGTTTGGTTGGTATGGTTTCTTTGATCAGTGACATTCTGCTGCCCAATGAATTCTGTTTGCGCTTTGCCTGGGATCCCATCTAGGGTACTATGAGGCATATTAATTTACATCCTGAAAGACCAGATGCTTCAAAACTTTTCAGTTGGACAGTAAAACGTTTCTAATTACTTTAAGTATTCATTCTTTAAATGTGCAGTGTATCTACTATTTGAAATATACTTTGTTGGCTGTTATTTGCAATGTCTTTGTTATTTGCAATGTATACATTAAAAAATCTCATTTCCTCAAAGCTCACAATCTAATAAGGCAAGGTTTGTCTCCCTCATCACTACTGATATTTTGCTGGGGGTCAGGGTTGGGGCTTCCCTGTGCATGGTAGGATACTTGCATTGTCCCCTTCTGTCCTTGCAGTTGTTTTTTTTTTTAATTTTATTTTATTTTTAAACTTTACATAATTGTATTAGTTTTGCCAAATATCAAAATGAATCCGCCACAGGTATACATGTGTTCCCCATCCTAAACCCTCCTCCCTCCTCCCTCCCAATATCCTTGCAGTTTTAATAACCAAAATGTCTCCAGACTTTTCCAGATGACCCTTGGGGACAAATCACCACTATGGAGAACTGCTGCAAAAGGGATGATGCTTTCAGCAGGCTTATAGTCAGTCAAGTGAACCAGAATGAGGAGAGCATAAAGGAGAGAGTTAAATAACCCAGCATAGGAGGCCAGGCTCCTAGGGTTCATGATACTTTAGGGGCACCTCAAAATATTTAATTACTTTCAAAATCAAAAGAGTAAAGGAATATAACTCATTTTGGATTATGTTCATGTTTATGTCAACACAGTCACAAAATATGGTTTTTACATAGATTTGGGGTGGGAGTGGGGAGAAAGGGACCTGTGAAGGCAAAAGCATCTGTGCCTTGAAAGTAATCGTGTGGCCATGGAAGGAAACATTTCCTTTGATCACAGTTATTAGGGAAGATTTTGTGATAAAAAGAAAGAATGTTGAACTACACCTTGAATATGGATGGTCTTTTGAAAGAAAGATGGCCCAGCCTCTCTTTTAGAAAAGAGGCCAAAAGAGTAGAGGATATATCTAGGCCCTCAGTAAGTGTAAACCACATTTAAAGTAATCAGTGGAGTCAAAAGCAGGTGAAACAGCCCAGAGAGGAAACTATCCTGTGACCTTGGCACTTCTACTCCTGGGCATTTATAAAGAAAAAAAAAAAACACTATAATTAAAAAAGATACATGGACTCCAATGTTCCTTGCAGTACTATTTACAATACCCAAGATATGGAAGTAACCTATATGTCCATCTCAGATGAATGGATATAGAAGTTGTGATACATATTTACAATGGAATATTACTTAGCCGTTGAAAAGAATGAAATAGACCTAGAGATTATCATACTGAGTGAGATGTCAGATAAAGACAAATATGATATGATATCACTTATACATGGAATCTAAAAAAAATGCAAATGAACTTATTTACCAAGTAGAAACGGACTCACAGACTCTGAAATCAAACTTATGATTACCAAAGCAGAAAGGTGAAGGGGGAATGATAAATAGGAAGGTTGGGATTAACATATACATATTATTATGTAAAAAATAGAAAATCAAAAAGAACCTACTATAAAGTGCAGGGAACTCAGATCAATACTTTATAATAACCTATATGGGAAAAGAATCTGAAAAAGAATATATATAAAACACTTAATCACTTTGCTATACACCTGAAACTAACACAACATTAACAATCAACTATACTACAATATAAAATCAAACCAAATGAAATTTTAAAAAATAATCCTGAAAGCCTAAGGGAAATTCTTCCATGGGAGGAGAAATGGTTCATTTTACCCAGATTTTTTACTAATGAAATAAAACAACAGATGTCACTGAATATTAAATAATGGAATTAGCAACCACAGGCAGATGGGGAAAAAGACAAACAAAATGGAATTCCAATAAATTTATCTTGTGTTAGTGTGCAGAGTAAATTGTAGAGAAAACCTTTAGAGACCACTTTGGAATATATGGTAAAGATAGCAACCCTATTATGTAATCATAGGTAAACTAGCCAAGTTACAATGAAATGTTGAGGCAAGACAGAACTCAAGTAAACTAGTCTATTTTCTTGTTTACTTTCAGCTTTTGGAGCATTTTCAATAAATCCACAACTGGCTGAAAAGATTAAAATTGATTTTGCACTGGCTCCAGCTACTTCTATTAAAAACACAATTTTAAAGCATCCTCTTACTTTCACCAAACCAACACACAATTAAGGTTTGTGATTCATTATAGTATATGCTTATAGTTTTCAAAATCAGGAAATGTGAATACTACTGAAGAAGAGAGATGCTTACATAGGCTCCTGCTGGATTAAAAAGTTCCATTTTCCTCACTGACTTGGATATGTAATGCAGCATTCTCCGGAATTTGATGATGCATTCTGCATTGTTCTTAGCCTCGCATCACCCGGTGTATTTTACCTTTTTCCTTATATTTATCATCAATCTTTTGAAATCATTATTAGTCCTTTTTTTCATATGCATATCCGTAATCTGTATTTCTCTTTCAAGTTTTGTGTGTGTCTGTGTTAGTTGCTCAGTCATGTCTGACTCTTTGCTACCCATGGACTGTATAGCCCGCCAGGCTCCACTGGCCATGGAATTACCCAGCAAGATTACTGGAGTAGGTAGCCATTCCTTTCTCCAGGGGATCCTCCCCACCCAGGGATTGAACTCCAGTCTCCTGCACTGCAGGCAGTTTCTTTACTGTCTGAGCCACCAGGAAAGACCCTTCAAGTTTTACTATCATGTAATTTCCTTTTAATTCTACACACTGAAATTTCATAAGGTTGAATGGGTTTTTTTCCCCTTTCAACTTCCTTTCTGTTTGCTGCCACCGTGCCTCTATCTAGGTTGGTCGTAACTTTCCTTCCAAGGAGTAAGCATCTTTTGATTTTATGGATGCAATCACCATCTGCAGTGATTTTGGAGCCCAAAAAGAAGTCTGACACTGTTTCCACTGTTTCCCCATCTATTTCCCATGAAGTGATAGGACAAAATGCCATGATCTTCGTTTTCTGAATGTTGAGCTTTAAGCCAACTTTTTCACTCTCCTCTTTCACTTTCATCACTTTCATCTTTCATTTTCATCAAGTTCCTCTTCACTTTCTGCCATAAGGGTGGTGTCATCTGCATATCTGAGGTTATTGATATTTCTCCTGGCAATCTTGATTCCAGATTGTGTTTCTTCCAGTCCAGCGTTTCTCATGATGTACTCTGCATAGAAGTTAAATAAGCAGGGTGACAATATACAGCCTTGACATACTCCTTTTCCTATTTGGAACCAGTCTGTTGTTCCATGTCCAGTTCTAACTGTTGCTTCTTGACCTGCATATAGATTTTCAAGAGGCAGGTCAGGTGGTCTGGTATTCCCATCTTTCAGAATTTTCCACAGTTTATTGTGATCCACACAGTTAAAGGCTTTGGCATAGTCAATAAAGCAGAAATAGATGTTTTTCTGGAACTCTTGCTTTTTCGATGATTCAGCGGATGTTGGCAATTTGATCTCTGGTTCCTCTGCCTTTTCTAAAACCAGCTTGAACATCTGAAAGTTCACAGTTCACATATTGCTGAAGCCTGGCTTGGAGAATTTTGAGCATTACTTTACTAGTGTGTGAGATGAGTGCAATTGTGCGGTAGTTTGAGCATTCTTTGGCATTGCCTTTCTTTGGCATTGGAATGAAAACTGACCTTTTCCAGTCCTGTGGCCACTGCTGAGTTTTCCAAATGTGCTGGCATATTGAGTGGAGCACTTTCACAGCATCATCTTTCAGGATTTGAAATAGTTCAGCTGGAATTCCATCACCTCCACTAGCTTTGTTCATAATGATGCTTTCTAAGGCCCACTTGACTTCACATTCCAGGATGTCTGGCTCTAGGTGAGTGATCACACCATTGTGATTATCTGGGTTGCTTACTCTTTGGAAGGAAAGTTATGACCAACCTGGATAGCATATTAAAAAGCAGAGATATTACTTTGCCAACAAAGGTCCATCTAGTCAAGGCTATGGTTTTTCCAGCAGTCGTGCATGGATGTGAGAGTTGGACTGTGAAGAAAGCTGAGCACCAAAGAATTGATGCTTTTGAACTGTGGTGTTGGAGAAGACTCTTGAGAGTCCCTTGGACTGCAAGGAGATCCAACCAGTCCTTCCTAAAGGAGACCAGTCCTGGATGTTCATTCGAAGGACTGATGCTGAGGCTGACACTCCAATACTTTGGCCACCTCATGTGAAAAATTGACTCATTGGAAAAGACCTGGATGCTGGGAGTGATTGGGGGCAGGAGGAGAAGGGGACGACAGAGAATGAGATGGCTGGATGGCATCACTGACTCGATGTGCATGAGTTTGGGTGGACTCCGGGAGTTGGTGATAGACAGGGAGGCCTGGCATGTTGCAATTCATGGGGTCGCAAAGAGTTGGACATGACTGAGCGACTGAACTGAACTGAACTGAACTGCTTCTATCTACTCTTAAATTCTATCTCCATTATATTTACTTGTAGGCATTATTTTACTTGTATATTTAGTGCAAGAATATTAGAAATTATCATAATGAAAGATAAATAAAATTACTGGAAATCCTACTGCCATGGTAATAACAACAGCCTTTTGGTCAGTGTATATTTGACTTCATGGAAACAACTTAAGTTTTCAAAATTTTAGTCTTTGTAATTGGTGCAGAGTTGTTTCTTATCATGGTTTTAATTTGTGTTAATCTATTGAATAATGATTGAGCATTTTCCAACTGTGTACTTGCTTCCATAAATTCCCTTTCCTCAGAGCTTACAACTTTTTCTATTATATTTTCAGCTATACACACACATATCATTAAAATATAAGTAACTTTGTACATATTTGCTATGTTTTCTTTTATATAATGTGTTAACTATCAGTGTGGGGTTAGGCATGTCATTAAAACAGAAGCAATTACTTTCTTAATCTTATTTCTAACTTATTTATCCCACTAGTGTTGTTGAATCAGAGAAGGCAAGGGCAACCCACTCCAGTACTCTTGCCTGGAAAATCCCATGGACAGAGGAGCCTGGTAGGCTGCAGTGCATGGGGTTGCTACGAGTCGGACACGACTGAGCGACTTAACTTTCAGTTTTCACCTTCATGCATTGGGAAGGGAATGGCAACCCACTCCAGTGTTCTTGCCTGGAGAATCCTAGGGATGGGGAGCTTGGTGGGCTGCCGTCTATGGGGTCGCACAGAATCGGACACGACTGAAGCGACTTAGCAGCAGCAGCAACAGTGTTGTTGAATAGACATGTCATCCTTATGAAAATCTTTTATAGTAATTCTGGAATCCAGGAATTTTATACACTTCACATTTGTTCTTCCTTTACAAAATTATTTTCCAATTATAGGTCCTTACACTAAACTTTAAAATTAGTTGCCAATTTCTGTTAAGCAAACATAAGAAAATGAAACAAAACTTGTTAGGACTTCCAATCCACCAATTCATGAAAATAATATCTCTTTGAATTTGTTTATGGTTACTTTATTTTCTCCCAGATTAAAAAAAAAAGTTGATTTCTGACATTTGCTAGTATATAGAACAAAGTTGATTTTTCTATACCAATATTAGATCCAAAAACCTGTTCTAATTGCTTTCTGTAGATTCATGGAGCTTTTTCTAAAATTATGTTTTCTGAGAATTAAGACAGCTTTTGTATTTAGTTCAATAACATTTTAATTTAATTTTTGTGTGTGCCTTATCGCACAATAAAATTGCAAGAACAATGTTGAATATAAATGACAAGAGCAGACATCCTTTTCTGTGCTCATAGGGAAAGCAATTCAGCTGTTCACCGTAGGGAGCTGCATTAGGCATTACTGAGAAAATGGAGGAACGGCCCCAGACCCCTCTCCTCATTCCGCAGGCACAGTCCTGGGATGAAGGAGTTAGGCCTTGTAATTCTGACTTCTCTTTTCCTCTCCTCAGCCGAGTTGACTGAAAAGGAATATTAAGGTGCTTATTGTTCTTGAGAGGAGCATGAGAAGGCACAAAGCCTTCTGCAGCTGTGCTCAGAAAATAATTCATAAAGTTAATCATTGACGTTTGTTCAAGGACTTTTACAAAAGAGTGTTCCAGGATGTTCCACATAGGCTGGTAGTTTGAGGCCATGGGAGGGATTGCTATCTGAAGCCTATTTGTGAGGAGAATGTTTATGGCAAAGGCGTTTACTGAATTTAGGGCTTATAAATAATTAAAATAGTTAGAAGTTAAAGATTTAAGGAATGTTGTAAAGTTAGCATATTTTACTATAGCTTATATAAGTTAGGAATTTTTAGAGACACTATAGCTAGGAGCTTTTTTAAGAGCTAGTGAGCTCAGGATGTTAGGGGCAAACAGGATTTAGGAAGATAAGTAGTAAACTGAGGAATGTAGCATGAGTTACAATGTAATCACAAGTTAACTATAGGACACATTAGAGGAAGTAGATAATAGATGGTAAAGCTGATTCAGAGAGAATCCCTGAAGCAGGAACTCTGAAGAGCAACAGTGATTTATGGAGATAATAAATCTGGGAGAGGGGGAGCTGAAAATGTCAAACCTCTGACCTAATGTTTTTGTAAAAGTATAAAAGAGAATCTTAAACTTGAAATAAATAGGCAGTCCAAGAAAACTGAGAGGCTGTCTCATTACTCGCCGACACCGTTCATCTCTTCAGGTTGAATCCCTGGCTGCTGGAGCTGTACTCCGGCATTTCACTACTGCATGCTATTCAGTGTTGGTTTTTTTTTTAATAGATTCACTTTATCAATTTAAAGAAGCTAACTTCTAGACCTAGTTTGCTGAGAATATCTATCGGGAATGAATGTTGATTATTGTTTGATTCTTTTTTGGCATCTCAAGATGAGATGATGACTTCTATTTTGAATTAATAGATTTTCTACAAATCAACCTAATTTTTCATTCCAGGGATAAATCTTTTTTTTAATTAATTTTTTTATTGAAAGATAATTGCTTTACACAAGTTTGTTTTCTGTCAAACCTCAACATGAATCAGCCATGTGTATACATGTATCCCCTCCCTTTTGAACCTCCCTCCCATCTCCCACCCTATCCCACCCCTCTAGATTGATACAGAGCCTTTGTTTGAGTTTCCTGAGCCATGCAGCAAATAACCATTGGCTATCTGTTTCACATATGGTAATGTAAGTTTCCATGTTACTCTTTCCATACATCTCATCCTCTCCTCCCCTCTCCCCATGTCCATAAGTCTGTTCTCTGTGTCTGTTTCTCCATTGCTGCCCTGTAAATAAACTTTTCAGTACCATTTTTCTAGATTTCGTATATATGCGTTAGAATACAATATTTATTTTTCTCTTTCTGACTCACTTCACTCTGTATAATAGGTTCTAGGTTCATCCACCTCATTAGAACTGACTCAAATGTGTTCCTTTTAATGGCTGAGTAATAATCCATTGTGTATATATGTAACACAGCTTCTTTATCCATTCATCTGTCCATGGACATCTATGCTGCTTCCATGTTCTAGCTGTTGTAAATAGTGCTGCAGTGGACAATGGGATACCTGTTTCTCTTTCAATTTTGATTTCCTTAGGGTATATGCCTAGGAGTGAGACTGCTGGGTCATATGGTGGTTTTATTCCTAGTTTTTTAAGGAATCTCCACACCGTCTTCCATAGTGGCTGTATCCATTTACATTCCCACCAACGGTGCAAATGTGTTCGCTTTTCTCCACACCCTCTCCAGCATTTATTATTTGTAGACTTTTTGATGAGGGCCATTCTGACCGCTGTGAGGTGATATCTCATTGTAGTTTTGATTTGCATTTCTCTAATAATGAGCAATATTGAGCATCTTTTAAGTGTTTGTTAGCCACCTATATGTCTTCTTTGGAGAAATGTCTGTTTAGGTCTTTTTTCCCACTTTTTGATTGGATTGTTTGTCTTTCTGACATTGAGTTGTATAAGCTGCTTGTATAATTTGGAAATTAATCATTTGTCAGTTATTTAATTTTCTATTATTTTCTCCCATTCTGAGGGTTGTCTTTTCACCTTGCTTATAGTTTCCTTTGCTGTGCAAAAGCTTTCAGGTTTAATCAGGTCCCACTTGTTTACTTTGTTTTTATTTCCATTACTCTAGGAGGTGGTCATAGAGGATCTTGCTTTGATTTATGTCATTGAGTGTTCTGCCTATGTTTTCCTCTAAGAGTTTTATAGTTTCTGGTCTTACATTTAGGTCTTTAATCCATTTTGAGTTTATCTTTATGTGTGGTGTTAGAAAGTGTTCTGATTTCATTCTTTTACATGTAGCTGTCCAGTTTTCCCAGAACCGTTTATTGAAGAAACTGTCTTTGCCCCATTGTATATTCTTGCCTCCTTTGTCAAAAATAAGGAACCCATAGGTGCAATCTACAGATTCAGTGTGATCCCTATCAAATCACCAATGGATTTTTCACAGAACTAGAACAAAAAATTTCACAATTCGTATGGAAACACAAAAGACCCATGACTAGCCAAAGCAGTCTTGAGAAAGAAGAATGGAGCTGGAGGAATCAACTTTCTTGACTTCAGATTATACTACAAAGCTACACTCATCAAGACAGTATGGTACTGGCACAGAAGCAGAAATATAGACCAATGGAACAAGACAGAAAGCCCAGAAATAAACCCATGTACCTATGGGTTCCTGACGATATCAATGAGATCCATCTCATCTAATGTATCATTTAAGACTTGTGTTTCCTTATTAATTTTCTGTTTTGATGATCTGTCCATTGGTGTGAGTAGGGGGTTAAAGTCTCCTACTATTATTGTGTTACATCAATTTCTCCTTTTATGTCTGTTAGTGTTTGTCTTATGTATTGAGGTGCTTCTGTATTGGGTGCATAGATATTTGCAATTGTCATGTCTTCCTCTTGGATTGATAGCTTGATCATTATGTAGTGTCCTTCCTTATCTCTTGTAATCTTCTTTATTTTAAGGTCTATTTTGTCTGATATGAGGATTGCTACTCCCGCTTTCTTTTGTTTCCCATTTGCATGGAATATATATTTCCATTCTCTCACTTTCAATCTCTATGTGTCTTTAGGTCTGAAATGGGTTTCTTGTAGACAGCATATATGGGTCTTTTTTTTTTTGGTGTACAATCATCCAGGCTGTGTCTTTTGGTTGGAGCATTTAATCCATTTATATTTAAAGTAGTTATTCATATATATATGGTCCTATTGCCATTTTCTTAATTGTTTGGGGTTGATTTGGTAGATTTTTTTTCTCTTGTATTTCTTGACTGTATAAGTCCCTTTAACATTTGTTGTAAAGCTGGTTTGGTGGTACTGACTTCTTTTAACTTTTGCTTGTCTGAAAAGCCTTTTATTTCTCCATCAATTTTGAATGAGATCCTTGTTGGGGACAGTAATCATGGTTGTAGATTTTTCCCTTTCAGTACTTTAAATATATCCTGACATTCCCTTTTGGCCTGTAGAGTTTCTGCTGAAAGATCAGTTGTTAAGCATATGGGGTTTCCCGTGTATGTTACTTGTTGCTTCTGTCTTGCTGCTTTTAATATTCTTTCTCTGTGTTTAGTCTTTGTCAGTTTGATTAGCTTGTGTCTTCCATGTTTCTCCTTGGGTTTTTCCTGTTTGGGACTCTGTGCCTCTTGGACTTGATTGACTATTTCTTTTTCCATGTTGGGGAAATTTTCAACTATAATCTCTTCAAAAATTTTCTCATACCCTTTCTTTTTCTCTTCTTCTTCTGAGATGCCTATAATTCTAATGTTGGTGCATTTGATATTGTCCAAGAGGTCTCTGAGACTATTTTCCTCAGTTCTTTTCATTCTTTTTATTTTATTCTGCTCTTCAGAAGTTATTTCTACTATTTTATTTTCCAGCTCACTGATTTGTTCTTCTGCTTCAGATATCCTGCTATTGATTCCTTCCAGAGTATTGTTAATTTCAGTAATTGTGCTGTTCATCTCTATGTGTTTTATTAATTCTTCTAGGTCTTTGTTAACTGATTCTTGCATTTTCTCCATTTTGTTTTCAAGGTTTTTGATCATCTTTACTATCATTATTCTGAATTCATTTTCAGGTAGTTTGCCTATTTCCTTATGATTATACAGTGGAAGTGAGAAATAGCTTTAAGGGCCTAGATCTGATAGATAGAGTGCCTGATGAACTATGGAATGAGGTTTGTAACACTGTACAGGAGACAGGGATCAAGACCATCCCCATGGAAAAGAAATGCAAAAAAGCAAAATGGCTGTCTGGGGAGGGCTTACAGATAGCTGTGAAAAGAAGAGAAGCAAAAAGCAAAGGAGAAAAGGAAATATATAAACATCTGAATGCAGAGTTCCAAAGAATAGCAAGAAGAGATAAGAAAGCCTTCTTCAGCGATCAATGCAAAGAAATAGAGGAAAACAACAGAATGTTAAAGACTAGGGATCTCTTCAAGAAAATCAGAGATACCGAAGGAACATTTCATGCAAAGATGGGCTTGATAAAGGACAGAAATGGTATGGACCTAACAGAAGCAGAAGATCTTAAGAAGAGATGGCAAGAATATACAGAAGAACTGTACAAAAAAGATCTTCATGACCCAGATAATCATGATGGTGTGATCACTGACCTAGAGCCAGACATCCTGGAATGTGAAGTCAACTGGGCCTTAGAAAGCATCACTACGAACAAAGCTAGTGGAGGTGATGGAATTCCAGTGGAGCTATTCCAAATCCTGAAAGATGATGCTATGAAAGTGCTGCACTCAATATGCCAGCAAATTTGGAAAAGTCAGCAGTGGCCACAGGACTGGAAAAGGGCAGTTTTCATTCCAATCCCAAAGAAAGGCAATGCCAAAGAATGCTCAAACTACCGCACAACTGCACTCATCTCACACAGTAGTAAAGTAATGCTCAAAATTCTCCAAGCCAGGCTTCAGCAATATGTGAACCGTGAACTTCCTGATGTTCAAGCTGGTTTTAGAAAAGGCAGAGGAACCAGAGATCAAATTGCCAACATCCGCTGGATCACGGAAAAAGCAAGAGAGTTCCAGAAAAGCATCTATTTCTGCTTTATTGACTATGCCAAAGCCTTTGACTATGTGGATCACAATAAACTGTGGAAAATTCTGAAAGAGATGGAAATACAAGATCACCTGATCTGCCTCTTGAGAAATTTGTATGCAGGTCAGGAAGCAACAGTTACAACTGGACATGGAACAACAGACTAGTTCCAAATAGGAAAAGGAGTTCGTCAAGGCTGTATATTGTCACCCTGTTTATTTAACTTATATGCAGAGTACATCATGAGAAACGCTGGACTGGAAGAAACACAAGCTGGAATCAGGATTGCCAGAAGAAATATCAATAACCTCAGATATGCAGATGACACCACCCTTATGGCAGAAAGTGAAGAGGAACTCAAAAGCCTCTTGATGAAAGTGAAAGTGGAGAGTGAAAAAGTTGGCTTAAAGCTCAACATTCAGAAAACGAAGATCATGGCATCCCATCCCATCACTTCATGGGAAATAGATGGGGAAACAGTGGAAACAGTGTCAGACTTTTTTTTTCTGGGCTCCAAAATCACTGAAGATGGTGACTGTAGCCATGAAATTAAAAGATGCTTACTCCTTGGAAGGAAAGTTATGACCAACCTAGATAGCATATTCAAAAGCAGAGACATTACTTTGCCAACAAAGGTCCGTCTAGTCAAGGCTATGGTTTTTTCTGTGGTCATGTATGGATGTGAGAGTTGGACTGTGAAGAAGGCTGAGCACTGAAGAATTGATGCTTTTGAACTGTGGTATTGGAGAAGACTCATGAGAGTCCCTTGGACTGCAAGGAGCTCCAACCAGTCCATTCTAAAGGAGATCAGCCCTGGGATTTCTTTGGAA